>NC_143014.1:248707191-249075316 GCF_055824585.1 Amblyomma mixtum
GGCCCAATCCCGGATATTTAAAAATTTAGTTTACACACATTCGGAAGCAAGTTGAGACACCACCGAAATTGGCTTGGCCCACCCATGAAATTTGGGTGGCATACTCCCGGAAATTTTAAAATTTAGTTTACCCACGTTCGGAAGCGAGCGGAGACACCACCGAGATGGGCTTGGCCCACCCATGAAATTTGAGTGGCCCACTCTCGGAAATTAAAAAATTTAGTTTACCCACTTTCGGAAGCGAGTTGAGACACCACTGAAATGGGCTTGGCCCACCCATGAAATTTGAGTGGCCCACTCCCGGAAATTTAAAAATTTAGTTTACCCACGTTTGGAAGCGAGCTGAGACACCACCTAAATGGGCTTGGCCCACCCATGAAATTTGGGTGGCCCACTCCCGGAAATTTAAAAATTTAGTTTACCCACGTTCGGAAGTGAGCTGAGACACCACCGAAATGGGCTTGGCCCACGCATGAAATTTGGGTGGCCCACTCAATGAAATTTAAAAATTTAGTTTACCCACGTTCGGAAACGAGCTTAGACACCACCGAAATGGGCTTGGCCCACCCATAAAATTTGGGTGGCCCACTCCCGGAAATTTAAAAATTTAGTTTACCCAGGTTCGGAAGCGAGCTGAGGCCACCGAAATGGGCTTGGCCCACCCATGAAATTTGAATGGCCCACTCCCGGAAATTTAAAAATTTAGTTTACCCACGTTCGGAAGCGAGCTGAGACACCACCTAAGTGGGCTTGGCCCACCCATGAAATTTGGGTGGCCCACTCCCGGAAATTTAAAAATTTAGTTTACAAACGTTCGGAAGTTAGCTGAGACACCACAGAAATGGGCTTGGCCCACCCATGAAATTTGGGTGGCCCACTCCAGGAAAGTTAAATATTTAGTTTACCCACGTTCGGAAGCGAGCTTAGACACCACCGAAATGGGCTTGGCCCACCCATGAAATTTGGGTGGCCCACTCCCGGAAATTTAAAAATTTAGTTTACACACATTCGGAAGCAAGCTGAGACACCACCGAAATTGGCTTGGCCCACCCATGAAATATGGGTGACATACTCCCGGAAATTTTAAAATTTAGTTTACCCACGTTCGGAAGCGAGCGAAGACACCACCGAGATGGGCTTGGCCCACCCATGAAATTTTTTTGGCCCTCTCCCGGAAATTTAAAAATTTAGTTTACACACATTCGGAAGCAAGCTGAGACACCACCGAAATAGGCTTGGCCCACCCATGAAATTTGGGTGGCATACTCCCGGAAATTTAAAAATTTAGTTTACCCACTTTCGGAAGCGAGTTGAGACACCACTGAAATGGGCTTGGCCCACCCATGAAATTTGAGTGGCCCACTCCCGGAAATTTAAAAATTTAGTTTACCCACGTTCGGAAGCCAGCTGAGACACCACCTAAATGGGCTTGGCCCACCCATGAAATTTGGGTGGCCCACTCCCGGAAATTTAAAAATTTAGTTTACCCACGTTCGGAAGTGAGCTGAGACACCACCGAAATGGGCTTGGCCCACGCATGAAATTTGGGTGGCCCACTCCCGGAAATTTAAAAATTTAGTTTACCCACGTTCGGAAGCAAGCTGAGACACCACCGAAATTGGCTTGGCCCACCCATGAAATATGGGTGACATACTCCCGGAAATTTTAAAATTTAGTTTACCCACGTTCGGAAGCGAGCGAAGACACCACCGAGATGGGCTTGGCCCACCCATGAAATTTTTTTGGCCCTCTCCAGGAAATTTAAAAATTTAGTTTACACACATTCGGAAGCAAGCTGAGACACCACCGAAATAGGCTTGGCCCACCCATGAAATTTGGGTGGCATACTCCCGGAAATTTAAAAATTTAGTTTACCCACTTTCGGAAGCGAGTTGAGACACCACTGAAATTGGCTTGGCCCACCCATGAAATTTGAGTGGCCCACTCCCGGAAATTTAAAAATTTAGTTTACCCACGTTCGGAAGCCAGCTGAGACACCACCTAAATGGGCTTGGCCCACCCATGAAATTTGGGTGGCCCACTCCCGGAAATTTAAAAATTTAGTTTACCCACGTTCGGAAGTGAGCTGAGACACCACCGAAATGGGCTTGGCCCACGCATGAAATTTGGGTGGCCCACTCCCGGAAATTTAAAAATTTAGTTTACCCACGTTCGGAAGCGAGCTTAGACACCACCGAAATGGGCTTGGCCCACCCATAAAATTTGGGTGGCCCACTCCCGGAAATTTAAAAATTTAATTTACCCTGGTTCGGAAGCGAGCTGAGGCCACCGAAATGGGCTTGGCCCACCCATGAAATCTGAATGGCCCACTACCGGAAATTTAAAAATTTAGTTTACCCACGTTCGGAAGCGAGCTGAGACACCACCTAAATGGACTTGGCCCACCCATGAAATTTTAGGTGGCCCACTCCCGGAAATTTAAAAATTTAGTTTACAAACGTTCGGAAGTTAGCTGAGACACCACAGAAATGGGCTTAGCCCACCCATGAAATTTGGGTGGCCCACTCCAGGAAATTTAAATATTTAGTTTACCCACGTTCGGAAGCAAGCTGAGACACCACCGAAATTGGCTTGGCCCACCCATGAAATTTGGGTGGCCCACTCTCGGAAATTAAAAAAATTAGTTTACCCACGTTCCGAAGCGAGCGGAGACACCACCGAAATGGGCTTGGCCCACCCATGAAATTTGGGTGGCCCACTCTCGGAAATTAAAAAATTTAGTTTACCCACGTTCGGAAGCGAGTTGAGACACCACTGAAATGGGCTTGGCCCACCCATGAAATTTGGGTGGCCCACTCCCGGAAATTTAAAAATTTAGTTTACCCACGTTTGGAAGCGAGCTGAGACACCACCGAAATGGGCTTGGCCCACCCATGAAGTTTGGGTGGCCCACTCCCGGAAATTGAAAATTTTAGTTTACCCACGTTCAGAAGCGAGCGGAGACACCACCGAAATGGGCTTGGCCCACCCATGAAATTTGGGTGGCCCACTCTCGGAAATTTAAAAGTTTAGTTTACCCACGTTCGGAAGCAAGCTGAGACACCACCGAAATGGGCTTGTCCCACCCATGAAATTCGGGTGGCCCACTCCCGGAAATTAAAAAATTTAGTTTACCCACGTTCGGAAGCGAGCTGAGACACCACCGAAATGAGCTTGGCCCACCCATGAAATTTGGGTGGCCCACTCCCGGAAATTAAAAAATTTAGTTTACACACATTCGGAAGCAAGCTGAGACACCACCGAAATGGGCTTGGCCCACCCATAAAATTTGGGTGGCCCACTCTCGGAAATTTAAAAGTTTAGTTTACCCACGTTCGGAAGCGAGCGGAGACACCGAGATGGGCTTGGCCCACCATTGAAATTTTTTTTGCCCACTCCCGGAAATTTAAAAATTTAGTTTACCCACGTTCGGAAGCGAGCTGAGACACCACCGAAATGGGCTTGGCCCACCCATGAAATTTGGGTGGCCCACTCTCGGAAATTTAAAAGTTTAGTTTACCCACGTTCGGAAGCAAGCTGAGACACCACCGAAATGGGCTTGGTCCACCCATGAAATTCGGGTAGCCCACTCCGGGAAATTTAAAAATTTAGTTTACCCACGTTCGGAAGCGAGCTGAGACACCACCGAAATGAGCTTGGCCCACCCATGAAATTTGGGTGGCCCACTCCCGGAAATTTAAAAATTTAGTTTACCCACGTTCGGAAGCGAGCTGAGACACCACCGAAATGGGCTTGACCCACCCAAGAAATTTGGGTGGCCCACTCCCGGAAATTAAAAAATTTAGTTTACCCACGTTCGGAAGCGAGCGGAGACACCACCGAAATGGGCTTGGCCCACCCATGAAATTTGGGTGGCCCACTCTCTGAAATTTAAAAGTTTAGTTTACCCACGTTCGGAAGCAAGCTGAGACACCACCGAAATGGGCTTGGTCCACCCATGAAATTCGGGTAGCCCACTCCCGGAAATTTAAAAATTTAGTTTACCCACGTTCGGAAGCGAGCTGACACCACCGAAATGAGCTTGGCGCACCCATGAAGTTTGGGTGGCCCACTCCCGGAAATTTCAAAATTTAGTTTACACACATTCGGAAGCAAGCTGAGACACCACCGAAATTGGCTTGGCCCACCCATGAAATTTGGGTGGCATACTCCCGGAAATTTTAAAATTTAGTTTACCCACGTTCGGAAGCGAGCGGAGACACCACCGAGATGGGCTTGGCCCGCCCATGAAAGTTTTTTGGCCCACTCCCGGAAATTTAAAAATTTAGTTTACCCACGTTCGGAAGCGAGCTGACACCACCGAAATGGGCTTGGCCCACCCATGAAATTTGGGTGGCCCACTCCAGGAAATTTAAAAATTTAGTTTGCCCACGTTCGGAAGCGAGCTTAGACACCACCGAAATGGGCTTGGCCCACCCATGAAATTTCGGTGGCCCACTCCCGGAAATTTAAAAATTTAGTTTACCCACGTTCGGAAGCGAGCTGATACACCACCGAAGTGGGCTTGGCACACCGATGAAATTTGGGCGGCCCACTCCAGGAAATTTAAATATTTAGTTTACCCACGTTCGGAAGCGAGCTTAGACACCACCGAAATGGGCTTGGCCCACCCATGAAATTTGGGTGGCCCACTCCCGGAAATTTAAAAATTTAGTTTACACACATTCGGAAGCAAGCTGAGACACCACCGAAATTGGCTTGGCCCACCCATGAAATTTGGGTGGCATACTCCCGGAAATTTTAAAATTTAGTTTACCCACGTTCGGAAGCAAGCTGAGACACCACCGAAATTGGCTTGGCCCACCCATGAAATTTGGGTGGCCCACTCTCGGAAATTAAAAAATTTAGTTTACCCACGTTCGGAAGCGAGTTGAGACACCACTAAAATGGGCTTGGCCCACCCATGAAATTTGGGTGGCCCACTCCCGGAAATTTAAAAATTTAGTTTACCCACGTTTGGAAGCGAGCTGAGACACCACCGAAATGGGCTTGGCCCACCCATGAAGTTTGGGTGGCCCACTCCCGGAAATTGAAAATTTTAGTTTACCCACGTTCAGAAGCGAGCGGAGACACCACCTAAATGGGCTTGGCCCACCCATGAAATTTGGGTGGCCCACTCTCGGAAATTTAAAAGTTTAGTTTACCCACGTTCGGAAGCAAGCTGAGACACCACCGAAATGGGCTTGTCCCACCCATGAAATTCGGGTGGCCCACTCCCGGAAATTTAAAAATTTAGTTTACCCACGTTCGGAAGCGAGCTGAGACACCACCGAAATGAGCTTGGCCCACCCATGAAATTTGGGTGGCCCACTCCCGGAAATTAAAAAATTTAGTTTACACACATTCGGAAGCAAGCTGAGACACCACCGAAATGGGCTTGGCCCACCCATGAAATTTGGGTGGCCCACTCTCGGAAATTTAAAAGTTTAGTTTACCCACGTTCGGAAGCGAGCGGAGACACCGAGATGGGCTTGGCCCACCATTGAAATTTTTTTTGCCCACTCCCGGAAATTTAAAAATTTAGTTTACCCACGTTCGGAAGCGAGCTGAGACACCACCGAAATGGGCTTGGCCCACCCATGAAATTTGGGTGGCCCACTCTCGGAAATTTAAAAGTTTAGTTTACCCACGTTCGGAAGCAAGCTGAGACACCACCGAAATGGGCTTGGTTCACCCATGAAATTCGGGTAGCCCACTCCGGGAAATTTAAAAATTTAGTTTACCCACGTTCGGAAGCGAGCTGAGACACCACCGAAATGAGCTTGGCCCACCCATGAAATTTGGGTGGCCCACTCCCGGAAATTTAAAAATTTAGTTTACCCACGTTCGGAAGCGAGCTGAGACACCACCGAAATGGGCTTGACCCACCCAAGAAATTTGGGTGGCCCACTCCCGGAAATTAAAAAATTTAGTTTACCCACGTTCGGAAGCGAGCGGAGACACCACCGAAATGGGCTTGGCCCACCCATGAAATTTGGGTGGCCCACTCTCGGAAATTTAAAAGTTTAGTTTACCCACGTTCGGAAGCAAGCTGAGACACCACCGAAATGGGCTTGGTCCACCCATGAAATTCGGGTAGCCCACTCCCGGAAATTTAAAAATTTAGTTTACACACATTCGGAAGCAAGCTGAGACACCACCGAAATTGGCTTGGCCCACCCATGAAATTTGGGTGGCATACTCCCGGAAATTTTAAAATTTAGTTTACCCACGTTCGGAAGCGAGCGGAGACACCACCGAGATGGGCTTGGCCCGCCCATGAAAGTTTTTTGGCCCACTCCCGGAAATTTAAAAATTTAGTTTACCCACGTTCGGAAGCGAGCTGACACCACCGAAATGGGCTTGGCCCACCCATAAAATTTGGGTGGCCCACTCCAGGAAATTTAAAAATTTAGTTTGCCCACGTTCGGAAGCGAGCTTAGACACCACCGAAATGGGCTTGGCCCACCCATGAAATTTCGGTGGCCCACTCCCGGAAATTTAAAAATTTAGTTTACCCACGTTCGGAAGCGAGCTGATACACCACCGAAGTGGGCTTGGCACACCGATGAAATTTGGGCGGCCCACTCCAGGAAATTTAAATATTTAGTTTACCCACGTTCGGAAGCGAGCTTAGACACCACCGAAATGGGCTTGGCCCACCCATGAAATTTGGGTGGCCCACTCCCGGAAATTTAAAAATTTAGTTTACACACATTCGGAAGCAAGCTGAGACACCACCGAAATTGGCTTGGCCCACCCATGAAATTTGGGTGGCATACTCCCGGAAATTTTAAAATTTAGTTTACCCACGTTCGGAAGCGAGCGGAGACACCACCGAGATGGGCTTGGCCCACCCATGAAATTATTTTGGCCCTCTCCCGGAAATTTAAAAATTTAGTTTACACACATTTGGTAGCAAGCTGAGACACCACCGAAATTGGCTTGGCCCAACCATGAAATTTGGGTGGCATACTCCCGGAAATTTAAAAATTTAGTTTACCCACGTTCAGAAGCGAGCTTAGACACCACCGAAATGGGCTTGGCCCACCCATGAAATTTGGGTGGCCCACTCCCGGAAATTTAAAAATTTAGTTTACACACATTCGGAAGCAAGCTGAGACACCACCGAAATTGGCTTGGCCCACCCATGAAATTTGGGTGGCATACTCCCGGAAATTTTAAAATTTAGTTTACCCACGTTCGGAAGCGAGCGGAGACACCACCGAGATGGGCTTGGCCCACCCATGAAATTATTTTGGCCCTCTCCCGGAAATTTAAAAATTTAGTTTACACACATTCGGAAGCAAGCTGAGACACCACCGAAATTGGCTTGGCCCACCCATGAAATTTGGGTGGCATACTCCCGGAAATTTTAAAATTTAGTTTACCCACGTTCGGAAGCGAGCGGAGACACCACCGAGATGGGCTTGGCCCGCCCATGAAAGTTTTTTGGCCCACTCCCGGAAATTTAAAAATTTAGTTTACCCACGTTCGGAAGCGAGCTGACACCACCGAAATGGGCTTGGCCCACCCATAAAATTTGGGTGGCCCACTCCAGGAAATTTAAAAATTTAGTTTGCCCACGTTCGGAAGCGAGCTTAGACACCACCGAAATGGGCTTGGCCCACCCATGAAATTTCGGTGGCCCACTCCCGGAAATTTAAAAATTTAGTTTACCCACGTTCGGAAGCGAGCTGATACACCACCGAAGTGGGCTTGGCACACCGATGAAATTTGGGCGGCCCACTCCAGGAAATTTAAATATTTAGTTTACCCACGTTCGGAAGCGAGCTTAGACACCACCGAAATGGGCTTGGCCCACCCATGAAATTTGGGTGGCCCACTCCCGGAAATTTAAAAATTTAGTTTACACACATTCGGAAGCAAGCTGAGACACCACCGAAATTGGCTTGGCCCACCCATGAAATTTGGGTGGCATACTCCCGGAAATTTTAAAATTTAGTTTACCCACGTTCGGAAGCGAGCGGAGACACCACCGAGATGGGCTTGGCCCACCCATGAAATTATTTTGGCCCTCTCCCGGAAATTTAAAAATTTAGTTTACACACATTTGGTAGCAAGCTGAGACACCACCGAAATTGGCTTGGCCCAACCATGAAATTTGGGTGGCATACTCCCGGAAATTTAAAAATTTAGTTTACCCACGTTCAGAAGCGAGCGGAGACACCACCGAAATGGGCTTGGCCCACCCATGAAATTTTTTGGGCCACTCCCAGTAATTTAAAAATTTAGTTTACCCACATTCGGAAGCGAGCTGAGACACCACCGAAGTGGGATTGGCCCACCCATGAAATTTGGGCGGCCCACTCCAGGAAATTTAAAAATTTAGTTTGCCCACGTTCGGAAGCGAGCTTAAACACCACCGAAATGGGCTTGGCCCACCCATGAAATTTTGGTGGCCCACTCCCGGAAATTTAAAAATTTAGTTTACCCACGTTCGGAAGCGAGCGGAGACACCACCAAAATGGGCTTGGCCCACCCATGAAATTTTTTTGGCCCATTCCCAGAAATTTAAAAATTTAGTTTACCCATGTTCGGGAGCGAGCGGAGACACCAGGAAAATGGGCTTGGCCCACCCATAAAATTTGAGTGGCCCACTCCCGGAATCTTAAAAATTTAGTTTACCCACGTTCGGAAGCGAGCTGAGACACCACCGAAATGGGCTTGGCCAGCGCCTCCTCTATACTTTCTGTGCCTGGGAGAACGAGAGGCGAACAATGGGAGCCCGCCGTCGGGGCTAGTACAGCCTTTCGCCGCCACGCGCCGCCACCAGAGTAGGATCACTGCCGCGCGTCGCTGGTAGAAACGCAGACCGTTCGCAGCTGTTCTGTCGTTGAGTTTTCGGCTGCATTCGTGTTGTTTCAAGTACAATCAAAACTTTTTTAAAAGGGAGCCCGGAAGCACTTGTCGCTAAGGGTAACTGGACCATTTTAGTCGTGTCTTTCGCGGATACTGCTGTGCAATGTGCTCGCGCGTCGTCTGCTGCGCTTATATGAAAGCGCGCGCCTGCTTAAATCCACTGCGTGGAAAATTGTTCTGCCACCTTTAAGTTCGCTTGTCTGAGGATCGTTTTTTGAAAGCAGTGCTCGGCAGCAGCTAATACTGAAAGTTTGGGCTCTGAAAGAGCTCCGTTGCGTGCTGTTGTTTACTCATGTAAGTAGCACGTAAAGCCGTTAGACTGCTTCTAAAGCGGTACCTGATCCCGCGTTTCCTTCGTAAAGTTTTTGAGAGTTACCATTGTCGCCACCGAAGGCAGAGTTGGCGCCAGAAAATGTGGAGCTTTGATCTGCCGCGCACTTCCTGCAAGACTGCATGGTGTCTCGAGTCGCATCGTTGACGCTCAACTTGAGCGTGTATGGTACGCGAGAAAAATGCGCCCTGCTGTCAGTGCCACCAGCTATGTAAGGTGAGACGCTGCATCATCTGCCTGCACATAACGCTGCGCAGATATAGAGGTTCATAGATATCAGTGCGTTGTGAGTCAACACTTACTCAAACTCGAAAAAAGAAGTATTTATGGTGGAGGCTAACTCCCACACGGCAGGAAAACGTACGCCATCCTCAGAGCCTCGCGTACTTTCGCGAAAGGGGATTTTTTGCACAATGTTTAACTGCGTCATGCTTGTCACTGACATTGAATGCGTAGTTGCACAGAAGCGGCCTGAGGAAACGAACCGATGTAAGGTTCATGAGCTTAAGCCTGTGCTCGTTGATGCCATCGCTCTTGCACTTCAGCAACTTTGAACCGCGAAGAGCTGGGACAGCGTGCTGTACTAATGTGGTGAGAGGCTTTTTCAAGGTCTGATCGTCCTGCAGGGCACGGTCGGCAAAAGCTCTTAATGAATCGAGAACGAAGAGAAGTTGATCTGACGGGTAGAGCAGCCCACCTCGGTCTTGGCTGCGGGTGAACTGAAGGAGTGGCTGGTTGCTAACCGGCTTCGTGCACAAAGTAAGGCAGTTCTCGCAATCCATATGCTCGCCAACAACTCATGCAATGTAACCGCCCACATAAGCGGTAGCCGAGATCTGAAGCGACGGCAAGTGCTGTGGCAAAATTGTGGTAGTAGGCCTCTGAAGCACCAATCTTGCTCTCGACAGCTTCAGCGCTTCTTGCACAGTCAACGTCTGGGCAGGCTTTGGAGCTAGAGTAGGAGTTGGTTGCGCAGAAGAAAGGACGTCAGCGGGTACGAGTCATGACATCAAAGCCCATTCTTTGTGGGCAATATTGGATGCTGAATTAGACGTAGCGATCCCGGTCTTCAGTAGCTTTTCGAGACCTGGCAAAGCAGCCCGAACATCCAACATGTCGTTACACCCGGATGACATTCGCAAACTACCAAACAGGGATTCAATTGGATCGCTGTTGAATTTTCGGGTGAGGACGAAAAAGAACTTCTCTTCAGTCAGCAGATATTTTACACACGCCACTGTGGAATAGGTAGTGATCAGAATTGCCTGATTGGTTTCGTCTCGGAGAAATTCACGGGTATGCCCAGATCTTTCTTTTTAGCCCTTCTAAATACTAGGGAAAGTGACTTCAAGCCATTCAAGCCGCGGATCAGCACTGTCGTCGAATTGGCGAGCATCCGGAAAATGTTGGTGTATGTGCTGCGTCGTGTTGCTGATATCGTGAAGCACGAACCAGAAATAAACGTTCTTCATGAACGTAATGGTTGGTCCTGCAGCTGAAAATGACACGGCAGAAGTGTGCCCAGCCTGATCCTTGAAAAAGAATCAAGAATCGTACTGCGCGCGGCCGATCAGCAGTAGCGGAGCTTCTCGTATCCTCGAGGAGCGCGGGCATCGAGGCACCCGCCGCGCGCGACGTATTCTACTCACACAGCGCCTCATAGCGGCAGCCGCGAGCGGCGGCGGAGCCGGCGCTCGACGGCCTGAGGAGAGCGTTCTCCCAGGCACAGAAAGTATACAGGAGGCGCTGGCTTGGCCCACCCAAGAAATTTGGGTGGCCCACTCCCGGAAATTTAAAAATTTAGTTTACCCACGTTCGGAAGCGAGCGGAGACACCACCGAAATGGGCTTGGCCCACCCATGAAATTTGGGTGGCCCACTCTCGGAAATTTAAAAATTTAGTTTACCCACATTCGGAAGCGAGCTGAGACACCACCGAAATGGGCTTGGCCCACCCATGAAATTCGGGCGGCCCACTCCCGGAAATTTAAAAATTTAGTTTACCCACGTTCGGAAGCGAGCTGAGACACCACCGAAGTGTGCTTGGCCCACCCATGAAATTTGGGCGGCCCACTCTAGGAAATTTAAAAATTTAGTTTGCCCACGTTCGGAAGCGAGCTTAGACACCACCGAAATGGGCTTGGCCCACCCATGAAATTTGGGTGGCCCACTCCCGGAAATTTAAAAATTTAGTTTACCCACATTCGGAAGCAAGCGGAGACACCACCAAAATGGGCTTGGCCCACCCATGAAATTTTTTTGGCCCACTCCCGGAAATTTAAAAATTTTGTTTACCCACGTTCGGAAGCGAGCTGAGACACCACCGAAATGGGCTTGGCCCACCCATGAAATTTGGGTGGCCCACTCCCGGAAATTTAAAAATTTAGTTTTCCCACGTTCGGAAGCGAGCTCAGACACCACCGAAATGGACTTGGCCCACCCAAGAAATTTGGGTGGCCCACTCCCGGAAATTTAAAAATTTAGTTTACCCACGTTCGGAAGCGAGCGGAGACACCACCGAAAAGTGGTTGGCCCACCCATGAAATTTGGGTGACCCACTCCCGGAAATTTAAAAATTTAGTTTACTCACGTTCGGAAGCGAGCTTAGACACCACCAAAATGGGCTTGGCCCACCCATGAAATTTGGGTGGCCCACTCCCGGAAATTTAAAAATTTAGTTTTCCCACGTTCGGAAGCGAGCTCAGACACCACCGAAATGGGCTTGGCCCACCCAAGAAATTTGGGTGGCCCACTCCCGGAAATTTAAAAATTTAGTTTACCCACGTTCGGAAGCGAGCGGAGACACCACCGAAAAGTGGTTGGCCCACCCATGAAATTTGGGTGACCCACTCCCGGAAATTTAAAAATTTAGTTTACCCACGTTCGGAAGCGAGCTGAGACACCACCGAAATGAGCTTGGCCCACCCATGAAATTTGGGTGGCCCAATCCCGGATATTTAAAAATTTAGTTTACACACATTCGGAAGCAAGCTGAGACACCACCGAAATTGGCTTGGCCCACCCATGAAATTTGGGTGGCATACTCCCGGAAATTTTAAAATTTAGTTTACCCACGTTCGGAAGCGAGCGGAGACACCACCGAGATGGGCTTGGCCCACCCATGAAATTTGAGTGGCCCACTCTCGGAAATTAAAAAATTTAGTTTACCCACTTTCGGAAGCGAGTTGAGACACCACTGAAATGGGCTTGGCCCACCCATGAAATTTGAGTGGCCCACTCCCGGAAATTTAAAAATTTAGTTTACCCACGTTCGGAAGCGAGCTGAGACACCACCTAAATGGGCTTGGCCCACCCATGAAATTTGGGTGGCCCACTCCCGGAAATTTAAAAATTTAGTTTACCCACGTTCGGAAGTGAGCTGAGACACCACCGAAATGGGCTTGGCCCACGCATGAAATTTGGGTGGCCCACTCAATGAAATTTAAAAATTTAGTTTACCCACGTTCGGAAACGAGCTTAGACACCACCGAAATGGGCTTGGCCCACCCATAAAATTTGGGTGGCCCACTCCCGGAAATTTAAAAATTTAGTTTACCCACGTTCGGAAGCGAGCTGAGACACCACCTAAGTGGGCTTGGCCCACCCATGAAATTTGGGTGGCCCACTCCCGGAAATTTAAAAATTTAGTTTACACACATTCGGAAGCAAGCTGAGACACCACCGAAATTGGCTTGGCCCACCCATGAAATATGGGTGACATACTCCCGGAAATTTTAAAATTTAGTTTACCCACGTTCGGAAGCGAGCGAAGACACCACCGAGATGGGCTTGGCCCACCCATGAAATTTTTTTGGCCCTCTCCCGGAAATTTAAAAATTTAGTTTACACACATTCGGAAGCAAGCTGAGACACCACCGAAATAGGCTTGGCCCACCCATGAAATTTGGGTGGCATACTGCCGGAAATTTAAAAATTTAGTTTACCCACTTTCGGAAGCGAGTTGAGACACCACTGAAATGGGCTTGGCCCACCCATGAAATTTGAGTGGCCCACTCCCGGAAATTTAAAAATTTAGTTTACCCACGTTCGGAAGCCAGCTGAGACACCACCTAAATGGGCTTGGCCCACCCATGAAATTTGGGTGGCCCACTCCCGGAAATTAAAAAATTTAGTTTACCCACGTTCGGAAGTGAGCTGAGACACCACCGAAATGGGCTTGGCCCACGCATGAAATTTGGGTGGCCCACTCCCGGAAATTTAAAAATTTAGTTTACCCACGTTCGGAAGCGAGCTTAGACACCACCGAAATGGGCTTGGCCCACCCATAAAATTTGGGTGGCCCACTCCCGGAAATTTAAAAATTTAGTTTACCCTGGTTCGGAAGCGAGCTGAGGCCACCGAAATGGGCTTGGCCCACCCATGAAATCTGAATGGCCCACTACCGGAAATTTAAAAATTTAGTTTACCCACGTTCGGAAGCGAGCTGAGACACCACCTAAATGGACTTGGCCCACCCATGAAATTTTAGGTGGCCCACTCCCGGAAATTTAAAAATTTAGTTTACAAACGTTCGGAAGTTAGCTGAGACACCACAGAAATGGGCTTAGCCCACCCATGAAATTTGGGTGGCCCACTCCAGGAAATTTAAATATTTAGTTTACCCACGTTCGGAAGCGAGCTTAGACACCACCGAAATGGGCTTGGCCCACCCATGAAATTTGGGTGGCCCACTCCCGGAAATTTAAAAATTTAGTTTACACACATTCGGAAGCAAGCTGAGACACCACCGAAATTGGCTTGGCCCACCCATGAAATTAGGGTGGCCCACTCTCGGAAATAAAAAAATTAGTTTACCCACGTTCCGAAGCGAGCGGAGACACCACCGAAATGGGCTTGGCCCACCCATGAAATTTGGGTGGCTCACTCTCGGAAATTAAAAAATTTAGTTTACCCACGTTCGGAAGCGAGTTGAGACACCACCGAAATGGGCTTGTCCCACCCATGAAATTCGGGTGGCCCACTCCCGGAAATTTAAAAATTTAGTTTACCCACGTTCGGAAGTGAGCTGAGACACCACCGAAATGAGCTTGGCCCACCCATGAAATTTGGGTGGCCCACTCCCGGAAATTAAAAAATTTAGTTTACACACATTCGGAAGCAAGCTGAGACACCACCGAAATGGGCTTGGCACACCCATGAAATTTGGGTGGCCCACTCTCGGAAATTTAAAAATTTAGTTTACCCACGTTTGGAAGCGAGCTGAGACACCACCGAAATGGGCTTGGCCCACCCATGAAGTTTGGGTGGCCCACTCCCGGAAATTGAAAATTTTAGTTTACCCACGTTCGGAAGCGAGCTTAGACACCACCGAAATGGGCTTGGCCCACCCATGAAATTTGGGTGGCCCACTCCCGGAAATTTAAAAATTTAGTTTACACACATTCGGAAGCAAGCTGAGACACCACCGAAATTGGCTTGGCCCACCCATGAAATATGGGTGACATACTCCCGGAAATTTTAAAATTTAGTTTACCCACGTTCGGAAACGAGCGAAGACACCACCGAAATGGGCTTGGCCCACCCATGAAGTTTGGGTGGCCCACTCCCGGAAATTGAAAATTTTAGTTTACCCACGTTCAGAAGCGAGCGGAGACACCACCGAAATGGGCTTGGCCCACCCATGAAATTTGGGTGGCCCACTCTCGGAAATTTAAAAGTTTAGTTTACCCACGTTCGGAAGCAAGCTGAGACACCACCGAAATGGGCTTGTCCCACCCATGAAATTCGGGTGGCCCACTCCCGGAAATTTAAAAATTTAGTTTACCCACGTTCGGAAGCGAGCTGAGACACCACCGAAATGAGCTTGGCCCACCCATGAAATTTGGGTGGCCCACTCCCGGAAATTAAAAAATTTAGTTTACACACATTCGGAAGCAAGCTGAGACACCACCGAAATGGGCTTGGCCCACCCATAAAATTTGGGTGGCCCACTCTCGGAAATTTAAAAGTTTAGTTTACCCACGTTCGGAAGCGAGCGGAGACACCGAGATGGGCTTGGCCCACCATTGAAATTTTTTTTGCCCACTCCCGGAAATTTAAAAATTTAGTTTACCCACGTTCGGAAGCGAGCTGAGACACCACCGAAATGGGCTTGGCCCACCCATGAAATTTGGGTGGCCCACTCTCGGAAATTTAAAAGTTTAGTTTACCCACGTTCGGAAGCAAGCTGAGACACCACCGAAATGGGCTTGGTCCACCCATGAAATTCGGGTAGCCCACTCCGGGAAATTTAAAAATTTAGTTTACCCACGTTCGGAAGCGAGCTGAGACACCACCGAAATGAGCTTGGCCCACCCATGAAATTTGGGTGGCCCACACCCGGAAATTTAAAAATTTAGTTTACCCACGTTCGGAAGCGAGCTGAGACACCACCGAAATGGGCTTGACCCACCCAAGAAATTTGGGTGGCCCACTCCCGGAAATTAAAAAATTTAGTTTACCCACGTTCGGAAGCGAGCGGAGACACCACCGAAATGGGCTTGGCCCACCCATGAAATTTGGGTGGCCCACTCTCGGAAATTTAAAAGTTTAGTTTACCCACGTTCAGAAGCAAGCTGAGACACCACCGAAATGGGCTTGGTCCACCCATGAAATTCGGGTAGCCCACTCCCGGAAATTTAAAAATTTAGTTTACCCACGTTCGGAAGCGAGCTGACACCACCGAAATGAGCTTGGCGCACCCATGAAGTTTGGGTGGCCCACTCCCGGAAATTTCAAAATTTAGTTTACACACATTCGGAAGCAAGCTGAGACACCACCGAAATTGGCTTGGCCCACCCATGAAATTTGGGTGGCATACTCCCGGAAATTTTAAAATTTAGTTTACCCACGTTCGGAAGCGAGCGGAGACACCACCGAGATGGGCTTGGCCCGCCCATGAAAGTTTTTTGGCCCACTCCCGGAAATTTAAAAATTTAGTTTACCCACGTTCGGAAGCGAGCTGACACCACCGAAATGGGCTTGGCCCACCCATGAAATTTGGGTGGCCCACTCCAGGAAATTTAAAAATTTAGTTTGCCCACGTTCGGAAGCGAGCTTAGACACCACCGAAATGGGCTTGGCCCACCCATGAAATTTCGGTGGCCCACTCCCGGAAATTTAAAAATTTAGTTTACCCACGTTCGGAAGCGAGCTGATACACCACCGAAGTGGGCTTGGCACACCGATGAAATTTGGGCGGCCCACTCCAGGAAATTTAAATATTTAGTTTACCCACGTTCGGAAGCGAGCTTAGACACCACCGAAATGGGCTTGGCCCACCCATGAAATTTGGGTGGCCCACTCCCGGAAATTTAAAAATTTAGTTTACACACATTCGGAAGCAAGCTGAGACACCACCGAAATTGGCTTGGCCCACCCATGAAATTTGGGTGGCATACTCCCGGAAATTTTAAAATTTAGTTTACCCACGTTCGGAAGCAAGCTGAGACACCACCGAAATTGGCTTGGCCCACCCATGAAATTTGGGTGGCCCACTCTCGGAAATTAAAAAAATTAGTTTACCCACGTTCCGAAGCGAGCGGAGACACCACCGAAATGGGCTTGGCCCACCCATGAAATTTGGGTGGCCCACTCTCGGAAATTAAAAAATTTAGTTTACCCACGTTCGGAAGCGAGTTGAGACACCACTAAAATGGGCTTGGCCCACCCATGAAATTTGGGTGGCCCACTCCCGGAAATTTAAAAATTTAGTTTACCCACGTTTGGAAGCGAGCTGAGACACCACCGAAATGGGCTTGGCCCACCCATGAAGTTTGGGTGGCCCACTCCCGGAAATTGAAAATTTTAGTTTACCCACGTTCAGAAGCGAGCGGAGACACCACCTAAATGGGCTTGGCCCACCCATGAAATTTGGGTGGCCCACTCTCGGAAATTTAAAAGTTTAGTTTACCCACGTTCGGAAGCAAGCTGAGACACCACCGAAATGGGCTTGTCCCACCCATGAAATTCGGGTGGCCCACTCCCGGAAATTTAAAAATTTAGTTTACCCACGTTCGGAAGCGAGCTGAGACACCACCGAAATGAGCTTGGCCCACCCATGAAATTTGGGTGGCCCACTCCCGGAAATTAAAAAATTTAGTTTACACACATTCGGAAGCAAGCTGAGACACCACCGAAATGGGCTTGGCCCACCCATGAAATTTGGGTGGCCCACTCTCGGAAATTTAAAAGTTTAGTTTACCCACGTTCGGAAGCGAGCGGAGACACCGAGATGGGCTTGGCCCACCATTGAAATTTTTTTTGCCCACTCCCGGAAATTTAAAAATTTAGTTTACCCACGTTCGGAAGCGAGCTGAGACACCACCGAAATGGGCTTGGCCCACCCATGAAATTTGGGTGGCCCACTCTCGGAAATTTAAAAGTTTAGTTTACCCACGTTCGGAAGCAAGCTGAGACACCACCGAAATGGGCTTGGTTCACCCATGAAATTCGGGTAGCCCACTCCGGGAAATTTAAAAATTTAGTTTACCCACGTTCGGAAGCGAGCTGAGACACCACCGAAATGAGCTTGGCCCACCCATGAAATTTGGGTGGCCCACTCCCGGAAATTTAAAAATTTAGTTTACCCACGTTCGGAAGCGAGCTGAGACACCACCGAAATGGGCTTGACCCACCCAAGAAATTTGGGTGGCCCACTCCCGGAAATTAAAAAATTTAGTTTACCCACGTTCGGAAGCGAGCGGAGACACCACCGAAATGGGCTTGGCCCACCCATGAAATTTGGGTGGCCCACTCTCGGAAATTTAAAAGTTTAGTTTACCCACGTTCGGAAGCAAGCTGAGACACCACCGAAATGGGCTTGGTCCACCCATGAAATTCGGGTAGCCCACTCCCGGAAATTTAAAAATTTAGTTTACACACATTCGGAAGCAAGCTGAGACACCACCGAAATTGGCTTGGCCCACCCATGAAATTTGGGTGGCATACTCCCGGAAATTTTAAAATTTAGTTTACCCACGTTCGGAAGCGAGCGGAGACACCACCGAGATGGGCTTGGCCCGCCCATGAAAGTTTTTTGGCCCACTCCCGGAAATTTAAAAATTTAGTTTACCCACGTTCGGAAGCGAGCTGACACCACCGAAATGGGCTTGGCCCACCCATAAAATTTGGGTGGCCCACTCCAGGAAATTTAAAAATTTAGTTTGCCCACGTTCGGAAGCGAGCTTAGACACCACCGAAATGGGCTTGGCCCACCCATGAAATTTCGGTGGCCCACTCCCGGAAATTTAAAAATTTAGTTTACCCACGTTCGGAAGCGAGCTGATACACCACCGAAGTGGGCTTGGCACACCGATGAAATTTGGGCGGCCCACTCCAGGAAATTTAAATATTTAGTTTACCCACGTTCGGAAGCGAGCTTAGACACCACCGAAATGGGCTTGGCCCACCCATGAAATTTGGGTGGCCCACTCCCGGAAATTTAAAAATTTAGTTTACACACATTCGGAAGCAAGCTGAGACACCACCGAAATTGGCTGGCCCACCCATGAAATTTGGGTGGCATACTCCCGGAAATTTTAAAATTTAGTTTACCCACGTTCGGAAGCGAGCGGAGACACCACCGAGATGGGCTTGGCCCACCCATGAAATTATTTTGGCCCTCTCCCGGAAATTTAAAAATTTAGTTTACACACATTTGGTAGCAAGCTGAGACACCACCGAAATTGGCTTGGCCCAACCATGAAATTTGGGTGGCATACTCCCGGAAATTTAAAAATTTAGTTTACCCACGTTCAGAAGCGAGCGGAGACACCACCGAAATGGGCTTGGCCCACCCATGAAATTTTTTGGGCCACTCCCAGAAATTTAAAAATTTAGTTTACCCACGTTCGGAAGCGAGCTGAGACACCACCGAAGTGGGATTGGCCCACCCATGAAATTTGGGCGGCCCACTCCAGGAAATTTAAAAATTTAGTTTGCCCACGTTCGGAAGCGAGCTTAAACACCACCGAAATGGGCTTGGCCCACCCATGAAATTTTGGTGGCCCACTCCCGGAAATTTAAAAATTTAGTTTACCCACGTTCGGAAGCGAGCGGAGACACCACCAAAATGGGCTTGGCCCACCCATGAAATTTTTTTGGCCCATTCCCAGAAATTTAAAAATTTAGTTTACCCATGTTCGGGAGCGAGCGGAGACACCAGGAAAATGGGCTTGGCCCACCCATAAAATTTGAGTGGCCCACTCCCGGAATCTTAAAAATTTAGTTTACCCACGTTCGGAAGCGAGCTGAGACACCACCGAAATGGGCTTGGCCAGCGCCTCCTCTATACTTTCTGTGCCTGGGAGAACGAGAGGCGAACAATGGGAGCCCGCCGTCGGGGCTAGTACAGCCTTTCGCCGCCACGCGCCGCCACCAGAGTAGGATCACTGCCGCGCGTCGCTGGTAGAAACGCAGACCGTTCGCAGCTGTTCTGTCGTTGAGTTTTCGGCTGCATTCGTGTTGTTTCAAGTACAATCAAAACTTTTTTAAAAGGGAGCCCGGAAGCACTTGTCGCTAAGGGTAACTGGACCATTTTAGTCGTGTCTTTCGCGGATACTGCTGTGCAATGTGCTCGCGCGTCGTCTGCTGCGCTTATATGAAAGCGCGCGCCTGCTTAAATCCACTGCGTGGAAAATTGTTCTGCCACCTTTAAGTTCGCTTGTCTGAGGATCGTTTTTTGAAAGCAGTGCTCGGCAGCAGCTAATACTGAAAGTTTGGGCTCTGAAAGAGCTCCGTTGCGTGCTGTTGTTTACTCATGTAAGTAGCACGTAAAGCCGTTAGACTGCTTCTAAAGCGGTACCTGATCCCGCGTTTCCTTCGTAAAGTTTTTGAGAGTTACCATTGTCGCCACCGAAGGCAGAGTTGGCGCCAGAAAATGTGGAGCTTTGATCTGCCGCGCACTTCCTGCAAGACTGCATGGTGTCTCGAGTCGCATCGTTGACGCTCAACTTGAGCGTGTATGGTACGCGAGAAAAATGCGCCCTGCTGTCAGTGCCACCAGCTATGTAAGGTGAGACGCTGCATCATCTGCCTGCACATAACGCTGCGCAGATATAGAGGTTCATAGATATCAGTGCGTTGTGAGTCAACACTTACTCAAACTCGAAAAAAGAAGTATTTATGGTGGAGGCTAACTCCCACACGGCAGGAAAACGTACGCCATCCTCAGAGCCTCGCGTACTTTCGCGAAAGGGGATTTTTTGCACAATGTTTAACTGCGTCATGCTTGTCACTGACATTGAATGCGTAGTTGCACAGAAGCGGCCTGAGGAAACGAACCGATGTAAGGTTCATGAGCTTAAGCCTGTGCTCGTTGATGCCATCGCTCTTGCACTTCAGCAACTTTGAACCGCGAAGAGCTGGGACAGCGTGCTGTACTAATGTGGTGAGAGGCTTTTTCAAGGTCTGATCGTCCTGCAGGGCACGGTCGGCAAAAGCTCTTAATGAATCGAGAACGAAGAGAAGTTGATCTGACGGGTAGAGCAGCCCACCTCGGTCTTGGCTGCGGGTGAACTGAAGGAGTGGCTGGTTGCTAACCGGCTTCGTGCACAAAGTAAGGCAGTTCTCGCAATCCATATGCTCGCCAACAACTCATGCAATGTAACCGCCCACATAAGCGGTAGCCGAGATCTGAAGCGACGGCAAGTGCTGTGGCAAAATTGTGGTAGTAGGCCTCTGAAGCACCAATCTTGCTCTCGACAGCTTCAGCGCTTCTTGCACAGTCAACGTCTGGGCAGGCTTTGGAGCTAGAGTAGGAGTTGGTTGCGCAGAAGAAAGGACGTCAGCGGGTACGAGTCATGACATCAAAGCCCATTCTCTGTGGGCAATATTGGATGCTGAATTAGACGTAGCGATCCCGGTCTTCAGTAGCTTTTCGAGACCTGGCAAAGCAGCCCGAACATCCAACATGTCGTTACACCCGGATGACATTCGCAAACTACCAAACAGGGATTCAATTGGATCGCTGTTGAATTTTCGGGTGAGGACGAAAAAGAACTTCTCTTCAGTCAGCAGATATTTTACACACGCCACTGTGGAATAGGTAGTGATCAGAATTGCCTGATTGGTTTCGTCTCGGAGAAATTCACGGGTATGCCCAGATCTTTCTTTTTAGCCCTTCTAAATACTAGGGAAAGTGACTTCAAGCCATTCAAGCCGCGGATCAGCACTGTCGTCGAATTGGCGAGCATCCGGAAAATGTTGGTGTATGTGCGGCGTCGTGTTGCTGATATCGTGAAGCACGAACCAGAAATAAACGTTCTTCATGAACGTAATGGTTGGTCCTGCAGCTGAAAATGACACGGCAGAAGTGTGCCCAGCCTGATCCTTGAAAAAGAATCAAGAATCGTACTGCGCGCGGCCGATCAGCAGTAGCGGAGCTTCTCGTATCCTCGAGGAGCGCGGGCATCGAGACACCCGCCGCGCGCGACGTATTCTACTCACACAGCGCCTCATAGCGGCAGCCGCGAGCGGCGGCGGAGCCGGCGCTCGACGGCCTGAGGAGAGCGTTCTCCCAGGCACAGAAAGTATACAGGAGGCGCTGGCTTGGCCCACCCAAGAAATTTGGGTGGCCCACTCCCGGAAATTTAAAAATTTAGTTTACCCACGTTCGGAAGCGAGCGGAGACACCACCGAAATGGGCTTGGCCCACCCATGAAATTTGGGTGGCCCACTCTCAGAAATTTAAAAATTTAGTTTACCCACATTCGGAAGCGAGCTGAGACACCACCGAAATGGGCTTGGCGCACCCATGAAATTCGGGCGGCCCACTCCCGGAAATTTAAAAATTTAGTTTACCCACGTTCGGAAGCGAGCTGAGACACCACCGAAGTGTGCTTGGCCCACCCATGAAATTTGGGCGGCCCACTCTAGGAAATTTAAAAATTTAGTTTGCCCACGTTCGGAAGCGAGCTTAGACACCACCGAAATGGGCTTGGCCCACCCATGAAATTTGGGTGGCCCACTCCCGGAAATTTAAAAATTTAGTTTACCCACATTCGGAAGCAAGCGGAGACACCACCAAAATGGGCTTGGCCCACCCATGAAATTTTTTTGGCCCACTCCCGGAAATTTAAAAATTTTGTTTACCCACGTTCGGAAGCGAGCTGAGACACCACCGAAATGGGCTTGGCCCACCCATGAAATTTGGGTGGCCCACTCCCGGAAATTTAAAAATTTAGTTTTCCCACGTTCGGAAGCGAGCTCAGACACCACCGAAATGGGCTTGGCCCACCCAAGAAATTTGGGTGGCCCACTCCCGGAAATTTAAAAATTTAGTTTACCCACGTTCGGAAGCGAGCGGAGACACCACCGAAAAGTGGTTGGCCCACCCATGAAATTTGGGTGACCCACTCCCGGAAATTTAAAAATTTAGTTTACTCACGTTCGGAAGCGAGCTTAGACACCACCAAAATGGGCTTGGCCCACCCATGAAATTTGGGTGGCCCACTCCCGGAAATTTAAAAATTTAGTTTTCCCACGTTCGGAAGCGAGCTCAGACACCACCGAAATGGGCTTGGCCCACCCAAGAAATTTGGGTGGCCCACTCCCGGAAATTTAAAAATTTAGTTTACCCACGTTCGGAAGCGAGCGGAGACACCACCGAAAAGTGGTTGGCCCACCCATGAAATTTGGGTGACCCACTCCCGGAAATTTAAAAATTTAGTTTACCCACGTTCGGAAGCAAGCTGAGACACCACCGAAATGGGCTTGGCCCACCCATGAAATTCGGGTGGCCCACTCCCGGAAATTTAAAAATTTAGTTTACCCACGTTCGGAAGCGAGCTGAGACACCACCGAAATGAGCTTGGCCCACCCATGAAATTTGGGTGGCCCAATCCCGGATATTTAAAAATTTAGTTTACACACATTCGGAAGCAAGCTGAGACACCACCGAAATTGGCTTGGCCCACCCATGAAATTTGGGTGGCATACTCCCGGAAATTTTAAAATTTAATTTACCCACGTTCGGAAGCGAGCGGAGACACCACCGAGATGGGCTTGGCCCACCCATGAAATTTGAGTGGCCCACTCTCGGAAATTAAAAAATTTAGTTTACCCACTTTCGGAAGCGAGTTGAGACACCACTGAAATGGGCTTGGCCCACCCATGAAATTTGAGTGGCCCACTCCCGGAAATTTAAAAATTTAGTTTACCCACGTTCGGAAGCGAGCTGAGACACCACCTAAATGGGCTTGGCCCACCCATGAAATTTGGGCGGCCCACTCCCGGAAATTTAAAAATTTAGTTTACCCACGTTCGGAAGTGAGCTGAGACACCACCGAAATGGGCTTGGCCCACGCATGAAATTTGGGTGGCCCACTCAATGAAATTTAAAAATTTAGTTTACCCACGTTCGGAAACGAGCTTAGACACCACCGAAATGGGCTTGGCCCACCCATAAAATTTGGGTGGCCCACTCCCGGAAATTTAAAAATTTAGTTTACCCACGTTCGGAAGCGAGCTGAGACACCACCTAAGTGGGCTTGGCCCACCCATGAAATTTGGGTGGCCCACTCCCGGAAATTTAAAAATTTAGTTTACACACATTCGGAAGCAAGCGTAGACACCACCGAAATTGGCTTGGCCCACCCATGAAATATGGGTGACATACTCCCGGAAATTTTAAAATTTAGTTTACCCACGTTCGGAAGCGAGCGAAGACACCACCGAGATGGGCTTGGCCCACCCATGAAATTTTTTTGGCCCTCTCCCGGAAATTTAAAAATTTAGTTTACACACATTCGGAAGCAAGCTGAGACACCACCGAAATAGGCTTGGCCCACCCATGAAATTTGGGTGGCATACTCCCGGAAATTTAAAAATTTAGTTTACCCACTTTCGGAAGCGAGTTGAGACACCACTGAAATGGGCTTGGCCCACCCATGAAATTTGAGTGGCCCACTCCCGGAAATTTAAAAATTTAGTTTACCCACGTTCGGAAGCCAGCTGAGACACCACCTAAATGGGCTTGGCCCACCCATGAAATTTGGGTGGCCCACTCCCGGAAATTAAAAAATTTACTTTACCCACGTTCGGAAGTGAGCTGAGACACCACCGAAATGGGCTTGGCCCACGCATGAAATTTGGGTGGCCCACTCCCGGAAATTTAAAAATTTAGTTTACCCACGTTCGGAAGCGAGCTTAGACACCACCGAAATGGGCTTGGCCCACCCATAAAATTTGGGTGGCCCACTCCCGGAAATTTAAAAATTTAGTTTACCCTGGTTCGGAAGCGAGCTGAGGCCACCGAAATGGGCTTGGCCCACCCATGAAATCTGAATGGCCCACTACCGGAAATTTAAAAATTTAGTTTACCCACGTTCGGAAGCGAGCTGAGACACCACCTAAATGGACTTGGCCCACCCATGAAATTTTAGGTGGCCCACTCCCGGAAATTTAAAAATTTAGTTTACAAACGTTCGGAAGTTAGCTGAGACACCACAGAAATGGGCTTAGCCCACCCATGAAATTTGGGTGGCCCACTCCAGGAAATTTAAATATTTAGTTTACCCACGTTCGGAAGCGAGCTTAGACACCACCGAAATGGGCTTGGCCCACCCATGAAATTTGGGTGGCCCACTCCCGGAAATTTAAAAATTTAGTTTACACACATTCGGAAGCAAGCTGAGACACCACCGAAATTGGCTTGGCCCACCCATGAAATTAGGGTGGCCCACTCTCGGAAATTAAAAAAATTAGTTTACCCACGTTCCGAAGCGAGCGGAGACACCACCGAAATGGGCTTGGCCCACCCATGAAATTTGGGTGGCCCACTCTCGGAAATTAAAAAATTTAGTTTACCCACGTTCGGAAGCGAGTTGAGACACCACCGAAATGGGCTTGTCCCACCCATGAAATTCGGGTGGCCCACTCCCGGAAATTTAAAAATTTAGTTTACCCACGTTCGGAAGTGAGCTGAGACACCACCGAAATGAGCTTGGCCCACCCATGAAATTTGGGTGGCCCACTCCCGGAAATTAAAAAATTTAGTTTACACACATTCGGAAGCAAGCTGAGACACCACCGAAATGGGCTTGGCCCACCCATGAAATTTGGGTGGCCCACTCTCGGAAATTTAAAAATTTAGTTTACCCACGTTTGGAAGCGAGCTGAGACACCACCGAAATGGGCTTGGCCCACCCATGAAGTTTGGGTGGCCCACTCCCGGAAATTGAAAATTTTAGTTTACCCACGTTCGGAAGCGAGCTTAGACACCACCGAAATGGGCTTGGCCCACCCATGAAATTTGGGTGGCCCACTCCCGGAAATTTAAAAATTAAGTTTACACACATTCGGAAGCAAGCTGAGACACCACCGAAATTGGCTTGGCCCACCCATGAAATATGGGTGACATACTCCCGGAAATTTTAAAATTTAGTTTACCCACGTTCGGAAACGAGCGAAGACACCACCGAGATGGGCTTGGCCCACCCATGAAATTTTTTTGGCCCTCTCCCGGAAATTTAAAAATTTAGTTTACACACATTCGGAAGCAAGCTGAGACACCACCGAAATAGGCTTGGCCCACTCATGAAATTTGGGTGGCATACTCCCGGAAATTTAAAAATTTAGTTTACCCACTTTCGGAAGCGAGTTGAGACACCACTGAAATGGGCTTGGCCCACCCATGAAATTTGAGTGGCCCACTCCCGGAAATTTAAAAATTTAGTTTACCCACGTTCGGAAGCCAGCTGAGACACCACCTAAATGGGCTTGGCCCACCCATGAAATTTGGGTGGCCCACTCCCGGAAATTTAAAAATTTAGTTTACCCACGTTCGGAAGTGAGCTGAGACACCACCGAAATGGGCTTGGCCCACGCATGAAATTTGGGTGGCCCACTCCCGGAAATTTAAAAATTTAGTTTACCCACGTTCAGAAGCGAGCTTAGACACCACCGAAATGGGCTTGGCCCACCCATAAAATTTGGGTGGCCCACTCCCGGAAATTTAAAAATTTAGTTTACCCTGGTTCGGAAGCGAGCTGAGGCCACCGAAATGGGCTTGGCCCACCCATGAAATTTGAATGGCCCACTACCGGAAATTTAAAAATTTAGTTTACCCACGTTCGGAAGCGAGCTGAGACACCACCTAAATGGACTTGGCCCACCCATGAAATTTTAGGTGGCCCACTCCCGGAAATTTAAAAATTTAGTTTACAAACGTTCGGAAGTTAGCTGAGACACCACAGAAATGGGCTTAGCCCACCCATGAAATTTGGGTGGCCCACTCCAGGAAATTTAAATATTTAGTTTACCCACGTTCGGAAGCAAGCTGAGACACCACCGAAATTGGCTTGGCCCACCCATGAAATTTGGGTGGCCCACTCTCGGAAATTAAAAAAATTAGTTTACCCACGTTCCGAAGCGAGCGGAGACACCACCGAAATGGGCTTGGCCCACCCATGAAATTTGGGTGGCCCACTCTCGGAAATTAAAAAATTTAGTTTACCCACGTTCGGAAGCGAGTTGAGACACCACTGAAATGGGCTTGGCCCACCCATGAAATTTGGGTGGCCCACTCCCGGAAATTTAAAAATTTAGTTTACCCACGTTTGGAAGCGAGCTGAGACACCACCGAAATGGGCTTGGCCCACCCATGAAGTTTGGGTGGCCCACTCCCGTAAATTGAAAATTTTAGTTTACCCACGTTCGGAAGCGAGCGGAGACACCACCGAAATGGGCTTGGCCCACCCATGAAATTTTGGTGGCCCACTCTCGGAAATTTAAAAGTTTAGTTTACCCACGTTCGGAAGCAAGCTGAGACACCACCGAAATGGGCTTGTCCCACCCATGAAATTCGGGTGGCCCACTCCCGGAAATTTAAAAATTTAGTTTACCCACGTTCGGAAGCGAGCTGAGACACCACCGAAATGAGCTTGGCCCACCCATGAAATTTGGGTGGCCCACTCCCGGAAATTAAAAAATTTAGTTTACACACATTCGGAAGCAAGCTGAGACACCACAGAAATGGGCTTGGCCCACCCATGAAATTTGGGTGGCCCACTCTCGGAAATTTAAAAGTTTAGTTTACCCACGTTCGGAAGCGAGCGGAGACACCGAGATGGGCTTGGCCCACCAATGAAATTTTTTTTGCCCACTCCCGGAAATTTAAAAATTTAGTTTACCCACGTTCGGAAGCGAGCTGAGACACCACCGAAATGGGCTTGGCCCACCCATGAAATTTGGGTGGCCCACTCTCGGAAATTTAAAAGTTTAGTTTACCCACGTTCGGAAGCAAGCTGAGACACCACCGAAATGGGCTTGGTCCACCCATGAAATTCGGGTAGCCCACTCCGGGAAATTTAAAAATTTAGTTTACCCACGTTCGGAAGCGAGCTGAGACACCACCGAAATGAGCTTGGCCCACCCATGAAATTTGGGTGGCCCACTCCCGGAAATTTAAAAATTTAGTTTACCCACGTTCGGAAGCGAGCTGAGACACCACCGAAATGGGCTTGACCCACCCAAGAAATTTGGGTGGCCCACTACCGGAAATTAAAAAATTTAGTTTACCCACGTTCGGAAGCGAGCGGAGACACCACCGAAATGGGCTTGGCCCACCCATGAAATTTGGGTGGCCCACTCTCGGAAATTTAAAAGTTTAGTTTACCCACGTTCGGAAGCAAGCTGAGACACCACCGAAATGGGCTTGGTCCACCCATGAAATTCGGGTAGCCCACTCCCGGAAATTTAAAAATTTAGTTTACCCACGTTCGGAAGCGAGCTGACACCACCGAAATGAGCTTGGCGCACCCATGAAGTTTGGGTGGCCCACTCCCGGAAATTTCAAAATTTAGTTTACACACATTCGGAAGCAAGCTGAGACACCACCGAAATTGGCTTGGCCCACCCATGAAATTTGGGTGGCATACTCCCGGAAATTTTAAAATTTAGTTTACCCACGTTCGGAAGCGAGCGAAGACACCACCGAGATGGGCTTGGCCCGCCCATGAAAGTTTTTTGGCCCACTCCCGGAAATTTAAAAATTTAGTTTACCCACGTTCGGAAGCGAGCTGACACCACCGAAATGGGCTTGGCCCACCCATGAAATTTGGGTGGCCCACTCCAGCAAATTTAAAAATTTAGTTTGCCCACGTTCGGAAGCGAGCTTAGACACCACCGAAATGGGCTTGGCCCACCCATGAAATTTCGGTGGCCCACTCCCGGAAATTTAAAAATTTAGTTTACCCACGTTCGGAAGCGAGCTGATACACCACCGAAGTGGGCTTGGCACACCGATGAAATTTGGGCGGCCCACTCCAGGAAATTTAAATATTTAGTTTACCCACGTTCGGAAGCGAGCTTAGACACCACCGAAATGGGCTTGGCCCACCCATGAAATTTGGGTGGCCCACTCCCGGAAATTTAAAAATTTAGTTTACACACATTCGGAAGCAAGCTGAGACACCACCGAAATTGGCTTGGCCCACCCATGAAATTTGGGTGGCATACTCCCGGAAATTTTAAAATTTAGTTTACCCACGTTCGGAAGCGAGCGGTGACACCACCGAGATGGGCTTGGCCCACCCATGAAATTATTTTGGCCCTCTCCCGGAAATTTAAAAATTTAGTTTACACACATTTGGTAGCAAGCTGAGACACCACCGAAATTGGCTTGGCCCAACCATGAAATTTGGGTGGCATACTCCCGGAGATTTAAAAATTTAGTTTACCCACGTTCAGAAGCGAGCGGAGACACCACCGAAATGGGCTTGGCCCACCCATGAAATTTTTTGGGCCACTCCCAGAAATTTAAAAATTTAGTTTACCCACGTTCGGAAGCGAGCTGAGACACCACCGAAGTGGGATTGGCCAACCCATGAAATTTGGGCGGCCCACTCCAGGAAATTTAAAAATTTAGTTTGCCCACGTTCGGAAGTGAGCTTAAACACCACCGAAATGGGCTTGGCCCACCCATGAAATTTTGGTGGCCCACTCCCGGAAATTTAAAAATTTAGTTTACCCACGTTCGGAAGCGAGCGGAGACACCACCAAAATGGGCTTGGCCCACCCATGAAATTTTTTTGGCCCATTCCCAGAAATTTAAAAATTTAGTTTACCCATGTTCGGGAGCGAGCGGAGACACCAGGAAAATGGGCTTGGCCCACCCATAAAATTTGAGTGGCCCACTCCCGGAATCTTAAAAATTTAGTTTACCCACGTTCGGAAGCGAGCTGAGACACCACCGAAATGGGCTTGGCCAGCGCCTCCTCTATACTTTCTGTGCCTGGGAGAACGAGAGGCGAACAATGGGAGCCCGCCGTCGGGGCTAGTACAGCCTTTCGCCGCCACGCGCCGCCACCATAGTAGGATCACTGCCGCGCGTCGCTGGTAGAAACGCAGACCGTTCGCAGCTGTTCTGTCGTTGAGTTTTCGGCTGCATTCGTGTTGTTTTAAGTACAATCAAAACTTTTTTAAAAGGGAGCCCGGAAGCACTTGTCGCTAAGGGTAACTGGACCATTTTAGTCGTGTCTTTCGCGGATACTGCTGTGCAATGTGCTCGCGCGTCGTCTGCTGCGCTTATATGAAAGCGCGCGCCTGCTTAAATCCACTGCGTGGAAAATTGTTCTGCCACCTTTAAGTTCGCTTGTCTGAGGATCGTTTTTTGAAAGCAGTGCTCGGCAGCAGCTAATACTGAAAGTTTGGGCTCTGAAAGAGCTCCGTTGCGTGCTGTTGTTTACTCATGTAAGTAGCACGTAAAGCCGTTAGACTGCTTCTAAAGCGGTACCTGATCCCGCGTTTCCTTCGTAAAGTTTTTGAGAGTTACCATTGTCGCCACCGAAGGCAGAGTTGGCGCCAGAAAATGTGGAGCTTTGATCTGCCGCGCACTTCCTGCAAGACTGCATGGTGTCTCGAGTCGCATCGTTGACGCTCAACTTGAGCGTGTATGGTACGCGAGAAAAATGCGCCCTGCTGTCAGTGCCACCAGCTATGTAAGGTGAGACGCTGCATCATCTGCCTGCACATAACGCTGCGCAGATATAGAGGTTCATAGATATCAGTGCGTTGTGAGTCAACACTTACTCAAACTCGAAAAAAGAAGCATTTTTGGTGGAGGCTAACTCCCACACGGCAGTAAAACGTACGCCATCCTCAGAGCCTCGCGTACTTTCGCGAAAGGGGATTTTTTGCACAATGTTTAACTGCGTCATGCTTGTCACTGACATTGAATGCGTAGTTGCACAGAAGCGGCCTGAGGAAACGAACCGATGTAAGGTTCATGAGCTTAAGCCTGTGCTCGTTGATGCCATCGCTCTTGCACTTCAGCAACTTTGAACCGCGAAGAGCTGGGACAGCGTGCTGTACTAATGTGGTGATAGGCTTTTTCAAGGTCTGATCGTCCTGCAGGGCACGGTCGGCAAAAGCTCTTAATGAATCGAGAACGAAGAGAAGTTGATCTGACGGGTAGAGCAGCCCACCTCGGTCTTGGCTGCGGGTGAACTGAAGGAGTGGCTGGTTGCTAACCGGCTTCGTGCACAAAGTAAGGCAGTTCTCGCAATCCATATGCTCGCCAACAACTCATGCAATGTAACCGCCCACATAAGCGGTAGCCGAGATCTGAAGCGACGGCAAGTGCTGTGGCAAAATTGTGGTAGTAGGCCTCTGAAGCACCAATCTTGCTCTCGACAGCTTCAGCGCTTCTTGCACAGTCAACGTCTGGGCAGGCTTTGGAGCTAGAGTAGGAGTTGGTTGCGCAGAAGGAAGGACGTCAGCGGGTACGAGTCATGACATCGAAGCCCATTCTTTGTGGGCAATATTGGATGCTGAATTAGACGTAGCCATCCCGGTCTTCAGTAGCTTTTCGAGACCTGGCAAAGCAGCCCGAACATCCAACATGTCGTTACACCCGGATGACATTCGCAAACTACCAAACAGGGATTCAATTGGATCGCTGTTGAATTTTCGGGTGAGGACGAAAAAGAACTTCTCTTCAGTCAGCAGATATTTTACACACGCCACTGTGGAATAGGTAGTGATCAGAATTGCCTGATTGGTTTCGTCTCGGAGAAATTCACGGGTATGCCCAGATCTTTCTTTTTAGCCCTTCTAAATACTAGGGAAAGTGACTTCAAGCCATTCAAGCCGCGGATCAGCACTGTCGTCGAATTGGCGAGCATCCGGAAAATGTTGGTGTATGTGCTGCGTCGTGTTGCTGATATCGTGAAGCACGAACCAGAAATAAACGTTCTTCATGAACGTAATGGTTGGTCCTGCAGCTGAAAATGACACGGCAGAAGTGCGCCCAGCCTGATCCTTGAAAAAGAATCAAGAATCGTACTGCGCGCGGCCGATCAGCAGTAGCGGAGCTTCTCGTATCCTCGAGGAGCGCGGGCATCGAGGCACCCGCCGCGCGCGACGTATTCTACTCACACAGCGCCTCATAGCGGCAGCCGCGAGCGGCGGCGGAGCCGGCGCTCGACGGCCTGAGGAGAGCGTTCTCCCAGGCACAGAAAGTATACAGGAGGCGCTGGCTTGGCCCACCCAAGAAATTTGGGTGGCCCACTCCCGGAAATTTAAAAATTTAGTTTACCCACGTTCGGAAGCGAGCGGAGACACCACCGAAATGGGCTTGGCCCACCCATGAAATTTGGGTGGCCCACTCTCGGAAATTTAAAAATTTAGTTTACCCACATTCGGAAGCGAGCTGAGACACCACCGAAATGGGCTTGGCCCACCCATGAAATTCGGGCGGCCCACTCCCGGAAATTTAAAAATTTAGTTTACCCACGTTCGGAAGCGAGCTGAGACACCACCGAAGTGTGCTTGGCCCACCCATGAAATTTGGGCGGCCCACTCTAGGAAATTTAAAAATTTAGTTTGCCCACGTTCGGAAGCGAGCTTAGACACCACCGAAATGGGCTTGGCCCACCCATGAAATTTGGGTGGCCCACTCCCGGAAATTTAAAAATTTAGTTTACCCACGTTCGGAAGCAAGCGGAGACACCACCAAAATGGGCTTGGCCCACCCATGATATTTTTTTGGCCCACTCCCGGAAATTTAAAAATTTTGTTTACCCACGTTCGGAAGCGAGCTGAGACACCACCGAAATGGGCTTGGCCCACCCATGAAATTTGGGTGGCCCACTCCCGGAAATTTAAAAATTTAGTTTTCCCACGTTCGGAAGCGAGCTCAGACACCACCGAAATGGGCTTGGCCCACCCAAGAAATTTGGGTGGCCCACTCCCGGAAATTTAAAAATTTAGTTTACCCACGTTCGGAAGCGAGCGAAGACACCACCGAAAAGTGGTTGGCCCACCCATGAAATTTGGGTGACCCACTCCCGGAAATTTAAAAATTTAGTTTACTCACGTTCGGAAGTGAGCTTAGACACCACCAAAATGGGCTTGGCCCACCCATGAAATTTGGGTGGCCCACTCCCGGAAATTTAAAAATTTAGTTTGCCCACGTTCGGAAGCGAGCTTAGACCCCACCGAAATGGGCTTGGCCCACCCATGAAATTTAGGTGGCCCACTCCCGGAAATTTAAAAATTTAGTTTACCCACGTTTGGAAGCGAGCTGAGACACCACCGAAATGGGCTTGGCCCACCCATGAAATTTGGGTGGCCCAGTCCCGGAAATTTAAGAATGTAGTTTACCCACGTTTGGAAGCGAGCGGAGACACCACCGAAATGGGCTTGGCCCACCCATGAAATTTGGGTGGCCCACTCTCGGAAATTTAAAAGTTTAGTTTACCCACGTTCGGAAGCAAGCTGAGACACCACCGAAATGGGCTTGGCCCACCCATGAAATTCGGGTGGCCCACTCCCGGAAATCTAAAAATTTAGTTTACACAGATTCGGAAGCAAGCTGAGACACCACCGAAATTGGCTTTGCCCACCCATGAAATTTGGGTGGCATACTCCCGGAAATTTTAAAATTTAGTTTACCCACGTTCGGAAGCGAGCGGAGACACCACCGAGATGGGCTTGGCCCGCCCATGAAATTTTTTTGGCCCACTCCCGGAAATTTAAAAATTTAGTTTACCCACGTTCGGAAGCGAGCTGAGACACCACCAAAATGGGCTTGGCCCACCCATGAAATTTGGGTGGCCCACTCCAGGAAATTTAAAAATTTAGTTTGCCCACGTTCGGAAGCGAGCTTAGACACCACCGAAATGGGCTTGGCCCACCCATGAAATTTCGGTGGCCCACTCCCGGAAATTTAAAAATTTAGTTTACCCACGTTCGGAAGCGAGCTGAGACCCCACCGAAGTGGGCTTGGCACACCCATGAAATTTGGGCGGCCCACTCCAGGAAATTTAAATATTTAGTTTACCCACGTTCGGAAGCGAGCTGAGACACCACCGAAATTGGCTTGGCCCACCATGAAATTTGGGTGGCCCACTCCCGGAAATTTAAAAATTTAGTTTACCCACGTTCGGAAGCGAGCTTAGACACCACCGAAATTGGCTTGGCCCACCCATGAAATTTGGGTGGCATACTCCCGGAAATTTTAAAATTTATTTTACCCACGTTTGGAAGCGAGCGGAGACACCACCGAGATGGGCTTGGCCCACCCATGAATTTTTTTTTGCCCACTCCCGGAAATTTAAAAATTTAGTTTACCCACGTTCGGAAGAGAGCTGAGACACCACCGAAGTGGGCTTGGCCCACCCATGAAATTTGGGCGGCCCACTCCAGGAAATTTAAAATTAGTTTGCCCACGTTCGGAAGCGAGCTTATACACCACCGAAAGGGGCTTGGCCCACCCATGAAATTTGGGTGGCCCACTCCCGGAAATTTAAAAATTTAGTTTACCCACGTTCGGAAGCGAGCGGAGACACCACCAAAATGGGCTTGGCCCACCCATGAAATTTTTTTGGCCCACTCCCGGAAATTTAAAAATTTTGTTTACCCACGTTTGGAAGCGAGCTGAGACACCACCGAAATGGGCTTGGCCCACCCATGAAATTTGGGTGGCCCACTCCCGGAAATTTATTAGTTTGCCCACGTTCGCAAGCGAGCTTAGACACCCTTGAAATGGGCTTGGCCCACCCATGAAATTTGGGTGGCCCACTCCCGGAAATTTAAAAATTTAGTTTTCCCACGTTCGGGAGCGAGCGGAGACACCAGCAAAATGGGCTTGGCCCACCCATGAAATTCGGGCGGCCCACTCACGGAAATTTAAAAATTTAGTTTACCCACGTTCCGAAGCGAGCGGAGACACCACCGAAATGGGCTTGGCCCACCCATGAAATTTGGGTGGCCCACTCTCGGAAATTAAAAAATTTAGTTTACCCACGTTCGTAAGCGAGTTGAGACACCACTGAAATGGGCTTGGCCCACCAATGAAATTTGGGTGGCCCACTCCCGGAAATTTAAAAATTTAGTTTACCCACGTTTGGAAGCGAGCTGAGACACCACCGAAATGGGCTTGGCCCACCCATGAAATTTGGGTGGCCCACTCCCGGAAATTTAAAAATTTAGTTTACCCACGTTCGGAAGCGAGCGGAGACACCACCGAAATGGGCTTGGCCCACCCATGAAATTTGGGTGGCCCACTCTCGGAAATTTAAAAATTTAGTTTACCCACGTTCGGAAGCGAGCTGAGACACCACCGAAAGGAGCTTGGCCCACCCAAGAAATTTGGGTGGCCCACTCCCGGAAATTAAAAAATTTAGTTTACACACATTCGGAAGCAAGCTGAGACACCACCGAAATTAGCTTGGCCCACCCATGAAATTTGGGTGGCATACTCCCGGAAATTATAAAATTTAGTTTACCCACGTTCGGAAGCGAGCGGAGACACCACCGATATGGGCTTGGCCCACCCATGAAATTTTTTTTGCCCACTCCCGGAAATTTAAAAATTTAGTTTACCCACATTCGGAAGCGAGCTGAGACACCACCGAAATGGGCTTGGCCCACCCATGAAATTTGGGCGGCCCACTCCAGGAAATATAAAAATATAGTTTACCAACGTTCGGAAGCGAGCTTAGACAACACCGAAATGGGCTTGGCCCACCCATGAAATTTGGGTGGCCCACTCCCGGAAATTTAAAAATTTAGTTTACACACATTCGGAAGCAAGCTGAGACACCACCGAAATTGGCTTGGCCCACCCATGAAATTTGGGTGGCATACTCCCGGAAATTTTAAAATTTAGTTTACCCATGTTCAGAAGCGAGCGGAGACACCACCCAGACGGGCTTTGCCCACCCATAAAATTTGGGTGGCCCACTCCCGGAAATTTAAAAATTTAGTTTGCCCACGTTCGCAAGCGAGCTTAGACACCCTTGAAATGGGCTTGGCCCAGCCATGAAATTTGGGTGGCCCACTCCCGGAAATTTAAAAATTTAGTTTTCCCACGTTCGGGAGCGAGCGGAGACACCAGCAAAATGCGCTTGGCCCACCCATGAAATTTGAGTGGCCCACTCCCGGAAATTTAAAAATTTAGTTTACCCACGTTTGGAAGCGAGCTGAGACACCACCGAAATGGGCTTGGCCCACCAAAGAAATTTGGGTGGCCCACTCCCGGAAATTTAAAAATTTAGTTTACCCACATTCGGAAGCGAGCTGAGACACCACTGAAATGGGCTTGGCCCACCCATGAAATTCGGGCGGCCCACTCACGGAAATTTAAAAATTTAGTTTACCCACGTTCCGAAGCGAGCGGAGACACCACCGAAATGGGCTTGGCCCACCCATGAAATTTGGGTGGCCCACTCTCGGAAATTAAAAAATTTAGTTTACCCACGTTCGGAAGCGAGTTGAGACAGCACTGAAATGGGCTTGGCCCACCCATGAAATTTGGGTGGCCCACTCCCGGAAATTTAAAAATTTAGTTTACCCACGTTTGGAAGCGAGCTGAGACACCACCGAAATGGGCTTGGCCCACCCATGAAATTCGGGCGGCCCACTCCCGGAAATATAAAAATTTAGTTTACCCAGGTTCGGAAGCGAGCTGAGACACCACCGAAATTGGCTTGGCCCACCCATGAAATTTGGGTGGCCCACTCTCGGAAATTTAAAAGTTTAGTTTACCCACGTTCGGAAGCAAGCTGAGACACCACCGAAATGGGCTTGGCCCACCCATGAAATTCGGGTGGCCCACTCCCGGAAATCTAAAAATTTAGTTTACACAGATTCGGAAGCAAGCTGAGACACCACCGAAATTGGCTTGGCCCACCCATGAAATTTGGGTGGCATACTCCCGGAAATTTTAAAATTTAGTTTACCCACGTTCGGAAGCGAGCGGAGACACCAGCAAAATGGGCTTGGCCCACCCATGAAATTCGGGCGGCCCACTCACGGAAATTTAAAAATTTAGTTTACCCACGTTCCGAAGCGAGCGGAGACACCACCGAAATGGGCTTGGCCCACCCATGAAATTTGGGTGGCCCACTCTCGGAAATTAAAAAATTTAGTTTACCCACGTTCGGAAGCGAGTTGAGACACCACTGAAATGGGCTTGGCCCACCAATGAAATTTGGGTGGCCCACTCCCGGAAATTTAAAAATTTAGTTTACCCACGTTTGGAAGCGAGCTGAGACACCACCGAAATGGGCTTGGCCCACCCATGAAATTTGGGTGGCCCACTCCCGGAAATTTAAAAATTTAGTTTACCCACGTTCGGAAGCGAGCGGAGACACCACCGAAATGGGCTTGGCCCACCCATGAAATTTGGGTGGCCCACTCTCGGAAATTTAAAAATTTAGTTTACCCACGTTCGGAAGCGAGCTGAGACACCACCGAAAGGAGCTTGGCCCACCCAAGAAATTTGGGTGGCCCACTCCCGGAAATTAAAAAATTTAGTTTACACACATTCGGAAGCAAGCTGAGACACCACCGAAATTAGCTTGGCCCACCCATGAAATTTGGGTGGCATACTCCCGGAAATTATAAAATTTAGTTTACCCACGTTCGGAAGCGAGCGGAGACACCACCGATATGGGCTTGGCCCACCCATGAAATTTTTTTTGCCCACTCCCGGAAATTTAAAAATTTAGTTTACCCACATTCGGAAGCGAGCTGAGACACCACCGAAATGGGCTTGGCCCACCCATGAAATTTGGGCGGCCCACTCCAGGAAATATAAAAATATAGTTTACCAACGTTCGGAAGCGAGCTTAGACAACACCGAAATGGGCTTGGCCCACCCATGAAATTTGGGTGGCCCACTCCCGGAAATTTAAAAATTTAGTTTACACACATTCGGAAGCAAGCTGAGACACCACCGAAATTGGCTTGGCCCACCCATGAAATTTGGGTGGCATACTCCCGGAAATTTTAAAATTTAGTTTACCCATGTTCAGAAGCGAGCGGAGACACCACCCAGACGGGCTTTGCCCACCCATAAAATTTGGGTGGCCCACTCCCGGAAATTTAAAAATTTAGTTTGCCCACGTTCGCAAGCGAGCTTAGACACCCTTGAAATGGGCTTGGCCCAGCCATGAAATTTGGGTGGCCCACTCCCGGAAATTTAAAAATTTAGTTTTCCCACGTTCGGGAGCGAGCGGAGACACCAGCAAAATGCGCTTGGCCCACCCATGAAATTTGAGTGGCCCACTCCCGGAAATTTAAAAATTTAGTTTACCCACGTTTGGAAGCGAGCTGAGACACCACCGAAATGGGCTTGGCCCACCAAAGAAATTTGGGTGGCCCACTCCCGGAAATTTAAAAATTTAGTTTACCCACATTCGGAAGCGAGCTGAGACACCACTGAAATGGGCTTGGCCCACCCATGAAATTCGGGCGGCCCACTCACGGAAATTTAAAAATTTAGTTTACCCACGTTCCGAAGCGAGCGGAGACACCACCGAAATGGGCTTGGCCCACCCATGAAATTTGGGTGGCCCACTCTCGGAAATTAAAAAATTTAGTTTACCCACGTTCGGAAGCGAGTTGAGACAGCACTGAAATGGGCTTGGCCCACCCATGAAATTTGGGTGGCCCACTCCCGGAAATTTAAAAATTTAGTTTACCCACGTTTGGAAGCGAGCTGAGACACCACCGAAATGGGCTTGGCCCACCCATGAAATTCGGGCGGCCCACTCCCGGAAATATAAAAATTTAGTTTACCCAGGTTCGGAAGCGAGCTGAGACACCACCGAAATTGGCTTGGCCCACCCATGAAATTTGGGTGGCCCACTCTCGGAAATTTAAAAGTTTAGTTTACCCACGTTCGGAAGCAAGCTGAGACACCACCGAAATGGGCTTGGCCCACCCATGAAATTCGGGTGGCCCACTCCCGGAAATCTAAAAATTTAGTTTACACAGATTCGGAAGCAAGCTGAGACACCACCGAAATTGGCTTGGCCCACCCATGAAATTTGGGTGGCATACTCCCGGAAATTTTAAAATTTAGTTTACCCACGTTCGGAAGCGAGCGGAGACACCACCGAGATGGGCTTGGCCCGCCCATGAAATTTTTTTGGCCCACTCCCGGAAATTTAAAAATTTAGTTTACCCACGTTCGGAAGCGAGCTGAGACACCACCAAAATGGGCTTGGCCCACCCATGAAATTTGGGTGGCCCGCTCCAGGAAATTTAAAAATTTAGTTTGCCCACGTTCGGAAGCGAGCATAGACACCACCGAAATGGGCTTGGCCCACCCATGAAATTTCGGTGGCCCACTCCCGGAAATTTAAAAATTTAGTTTACCCACGTTCGGAAGCGAGCTGAGACACCACCGAAGTGGGCTTGGCACACCCATGAAATTTGGGCGGCCCACTCCAGGAAATTTAAATATTTAGTTTACCCATGTTCGGAAGCGAGCTGAGACACCACCGAAATTGGCTTGGCCCACCATGAAATTTGGGTGGCCCACTCCCGGAAATTTAAAAATTTAGTTTACCCACGTTCGGAAGCGAGCTTAGACACCACCGAAATTGGCTTGGCCCACCCATGAAATTTGGGTGGAATACTCCCGGAAATTTTAAAATTTATTTTACCCACGTTTGGAAGCGAGCGGAGACACCACCGAGATGGGCTTGGCCCACCCATGAATTTTTTTTTGCCCACTCCCGGAAATTTAAAAATTTAGTTTACCCACGTTTGGAAGAGAGCTGAGACACCACCGAAGTGGGCTTGGCCCACCCATGAAATTTGGGCGGCCCACTCCAGGAAATTTAAAATTAGTTTGCCCACGTTCGGAAGCGAGCTTATACACCACCGAAAGGGGCTTGGCCCACCCATGAAATTTGGGTGGCCCACTCCCGGAAATTTAAAAATTTAGTTTACCCACGTTCGGAAGCGAGCGGAGACACCACCAAAATGGGCTTGGCCCACCCATGAAATTTTTTTGGCCCACTCCCGGAAATTTAAAAATTTTGTTTACCCACGTTGGAAGCGAGCTGAGACACCACCGAAATGGGCTTGGCCCACCCATGAAATTTGGGTGGCCCACTCGCGGAAATTTATTAGTTTGCCCACTTTCGCAAGCGAGCTTAGACACCCTTGAAATGGGCTTGGCCCACCCATGAAATTTGGGTGGCCCACTTCCGGAAATTTAAAAATTTAGTTTTCCCACGTTCGGGAGCGAGCGGAGACACCAGCAAAATGGGCTTGGCCCACCCATGAAATTCGGGCGGCCCACTCACGGAAATTTAAAAATTTAGTTTACCCACGTTCCGAAGCGAGCAGAGACACCACCGAAATGGGCTTGGCCCACCCATGAAATTTGGGTGGCCCACTCTCGGAAATTAAAAAATTTAGTTTACCCACGTTCGGAAGCGAGTTGAGACACCACTGAAATGGGCTTGGCCCACCGATGAAATTTGAGTGGCCCACTCCCGGAAATTTAAAAATTTAGTTTACCCACGTTTGGAAGCGAGCTGAGACACCACCGAAATGGGCTTGGCCCACCCATGAAATTTGGGTGGCCCACTCCCGGAAATTTAAAAATTTAGTTTACCCACGTTCGGAAGCGAGCGGAGACAACACCGAAATGGGCTTGGCCCACCCATGAAATTTGGGTGGCCCACTCTCGGAAATTTAAAAGTTTAGTTTACCCACGTTCGGAAGCAAGCTGAGACACCACATAATGGGCTTGTCCCACCCATGAAATTCGGGTGGCCCACTCCCAGAAATTTAAAAATTTAGTTTACCCACGTTCGGAAGCGAGCTGAGACACCACCGAAAGGAGCTTGGCCCACCCAAGAAATTTGGGTGGCCCACTCCCGGAAATTAAAAAATTTAGTTTACACACATTCGGAAGAAAGCTGAGACACCACCGAAATTAGCTTGGCCCACCCATGAAATTTGGGTGGCATACTCCCGGAAATTTTAAAATTTAGTTTACCCACGTTCGGAAGCGAGCAGAGACACCACCGATATGGGCTTGGCCCACCCATGAAATTTTTTTTGCCCACTCCCGGAAATTTAAAAATTTAGTTTACCCACATTCGGAAGCGAGCTGAGACACCACCGAAATGGGCTTGGCCCACCCATGAAATTTGGGCGGCCCACTCCAGGAAATATAAAAATATAGTTTACCAACGTTCGGAAGCGAGCTTAGACACCACCGAAATGGGCTTGGCCCACCCATGAAATTTGGGTGGCCCACTCCACGAAATTTAAAAATTTAGTTTACCAACGTTTAGAAGCGAGCTTAGACACCACCGAAATGGGCTTGGCCCACCCATGAAATTTGGGTGGCCCACTCCCGGAAATTTAAAAATTTAGTTTACACACATTCGGAAGCAAGCTGAGACACCACCGAAATTGGCTTGGCCCACCCATGAAATTTGGGTGGCATACTCCCGGAAATTTTAAAATTTAGTTTACCCATGTTCAGAAGCGAGCGGAGACACCACCCAGACGGGCTTTGCCCACCCATAAAATTTGGGTGGCCCACTCCCGGAAATTTAAAAATTTAGTTTGCCCACGTTCGCAAGCGAGCTTAGACACCCTTGAAATGGGCTTGGCCCAGCCATGAAATTTGGGTGGCCCACTCCCGGAAATTTAAAAATTTAGTTTTCCCACGTTCGGGAGCGAGCGGAGACACCAGCAAAATGGGCTTGGCCCACCCATGAAATTTGAGTGGCCCACTCCCGGAAATTTAAAAATTTAGTTTACCCACGTTTGGAAGCGAGCTGAGACACCACCGAAATGGGCTTGGCCCACCAAAGAAATTTGGGTGGCCCACTCCCGGAAATTTAAAAATTTAGTTTACCCACATTCGGAAGCGAGCTGAGACACCACTGAAATGGGCTTGGCCCACCCATGAAATTCGGGCGGCCCACTCACGGAAATTTAAAAATTTAGTTTACCCACGTTCCGAAGCGAGCAGAGACACCACCGAAATGGGCTTGGCCCACCCATGAAATTTGGGTGGCCCACTCTCGGAAATTAAAAAATTTAGTTTACCCACGTTCGGAAGCGAGTTGAGACAGCACTGAAATGGGCTTGGCCCACCCATGAAATTTGGGTGGCCCACTCCCGGAAATTTAAAAATTTAGTTTACCCACGTTTGGAAGCGAGCTGAGACACCACCGAAATGGGCTTGGCCCACCCATGAAATTAGGGTGGCCCACTCCCGGAAATTTAAAAATTTAGTTTACCCACGTTCGGAAGCGAGCGGAGACACCACCGAAATGGGCTTGGCCCACCCATGAAATTTGGGTGGCCCACTCTCGGAAATTTAAAAGTTTAGTTTACCCACGTTCGGAAGCAAGCTGAGAAACCACCGAAATGGGCTTGTCCCACCCATGAAATTCGGGTGGCCCACTCCCGGAAATTTAAAAATTTAGTTTACCCACGTTCGGAAGCGAGCTGAGACACCACCGAAATGAGCTTGGCCCACCCATGAAATTTGGGAGGCCCACTCCCGGAAATTAAAAAATTTAGTTTACACACATTCGGAAGCAAGCTGAGACACCACCGAAATTGGCTTGGCCCACCCATGAAATTTGGGTGGCATACTCCCGGAAATTTTAAAATTTAGTTTACCCACGTTCGGAAGCGAGCGGAGACACCACCGAGATGGGCTTGGCCCACCCATGAAATTTTTTTTGCCCACTCCCGGAAATTTAAAAATTTAGTTTACCCACGTTCGGAAGCGAGCTGAGACACCACCGAAATGGGCTTGGCCCACCCATGAAATTCGGGTGGCCCACTCCCGGAAATTTAAAAATTTAGTTTACACACATTCGGAAGCAAGCTGAGACACCACCGAAATTGGCTTGGCCCACCCATGAAATTTGGGTGGCATACTCTCGGAAATTTTAAAATTTAGTTTACCCATGTTCGGAAGCGAGCGGAGACACGACCGAGATGGCCTTGGCCCGCCCATGAAATTTTTTTGGCCCACTCCCGGAAATTTAAAAATTTAGTTTACCCACGTTCGGAAGCGAGCTTAGACACCACCGAAATGGGCTTGGCCCACCCATGAAATTTCGGTGGCATACTCCCGGAAATTTTAAAATTTAGTTTACCCACGTTAGAAGCGAGCGGAGACACCACCGAGATGGGCTTGCCCACCCATGAAATTTTTTTGGCCCACTCCCGGAAATTTAAAAATTTAGTTTACCCACGTTCGGAAGCGAGCTGAGACACCACCGAAATGGGCTTGGCCCACCCATGAAATTTGGGTGGCCCACTCCCGGAAATTTAAAAATTTAGTTTACACACATTCGGAAGCAAGCTGAGACACCACCGAAATCGGCTTGGCCCACCCATGAAATTTGGGTGGCATACTCCCGGAAATTTTAAAATTTAGTTTACCCATGTTCAGAAGCGAGCGGAGACACCACCCAGACGGGCTTTGCCCACCCATAAAATTTGGGTGGCCCACTCCCGGAAATTTAAAAATTTAGTTTGCCCACGTTCGCAAGCGAGCTTAGACACCCTTGAAATGGGCTTGGCCCAGCCATGAAATTTGGGTGGCCCACTCCCGGAAATTTAAAAATTTAGTTTTCCCACGTTCGGGAGCGAGCGGAGACACCAGCAAAATGCGCTTGGCCCACCCATGAAATTTGAGTGGCCCACTCCCGGAAATTTAAAAATTTAGTTTACCCACGTTTGGAAGCGAGCTGAGACACCACCGAAATGGGCTTGGCCCACCAAAGAAATTTGGGTGGCCCACTCCCGGAAATTTAAAAATTTAGTTTACCCACGTTCAGAAGCGAGCGGAGACAACACCGAAATGGGCTTGGCCCACCCATGAAATTTGGGTGGCCCACTCTCGGAAATTTAAAAGTTTAGTTTACCCACGTTCGGAAGCAAGCTGAGACACCACATAATGGGCTTGTCCCACCCATGAAATTCGGGTGGCCCACTCCCAGAAATTTAAAAATTTAGTTTACCCACGTTCGGAAGCGAGCTGAGACACCACCGAAAGGAGCTTGGCCCACCCAAGAAATTTGGGTGGCCCACTCCCGGAAATTAAAAAATTTAGTTTACACACATTCGGAAGAAAGCTGAGACACCACCGAAATTAGCTTGGCCCACCCATGAAATTTGGGTGGCATACTCCCGGAAATTTTAAAATTTAGTTTACCCACGTTCGGAAGCGAGCAGAGACACCACCGATATGGGCTTGGCCCACCCATGAAATTTTTTTTGCCCACTCCCGGAAATTTAAAAATTTAGTTTACCCACATTCGGAAGCGAGCTGAGACACCACCGAAATGGGCTTGGCCCACCCATGAAATTTGGGCGGCCCACTCCAGGAAATATAAAAATATAGTTTACCAACGTTCGGAAGCGAGCTTAGACACCACCGAAATGGGCTTGGCCCACCCATGAAATTTGGGTGGCCCACTCCACGAAATTTAAAAATTTAGTTTACCAACGTTCAGAAGCGAGCTTAGACACCACCGAAATGGGCTTGGCCCACCCATGAAATTTGGGTGGCCCACTCCCGGAAATTTAAAAATTTAGTTTACACACATTCGGAAGCAAGCTGAGACACCACCGAAATTGGCTTGGCCCACCCATGAAATTTGGGTGGCATACTCCCGGAAATTTTAAAATTTAGTTTACCCATGTTCAGAAGCGAGCGGAGACACCACCCAGACGGGCTTTGCCCACCCATAAAATTTGGGTGGCCCACTCCCGGAAATTTAAAAATTTAGTTTGCCCACGTTCGCAAGCGAGCTTAGACACCCTTGAAATGGGCTTGGCCCAGCCATGAAATTTGGGTGGCCCACTCCCGGAAATTTAAAAATTTAGTTTTCCCACGTTCGGGAGCGAGCGGAGACACCAGCAAAATGGGCTTGGCCCACCCATGAAATTTGAGTGGCCCACTCCCGGAAATTTAAAAATTTAGTTTACCCACGTTTGGAAGCGAGCTGAGACACCACCGAAATGGGCTTGGCCCACCAAAGAAATTTGGGTGGCCCACTCCCGGAAATTTAAAAGTTTAGTTTACCCACATTCGGAAGCGAGCTGAGACACCACTGAAATGGGCTTGGCCCACCCATGAAATTCGGGCGGCCCACTCACGGAAATTTAAAAATTTAGTTTACCCACGTTCCGAAGCGAGCAGAGACACCACCGAAATGGGCTTGGCCCACCCATGAAATTTGGGTGGCCCACTCTCGGAAATTAAAAAATTTAGTTTACCCACGTTCGGAAGCGAGTTGAGACAGCACTGAAATGGGCTTGGCCCACCCATGAAATTTGGGTGGCCCACTCCCGGAAATTTAAAAATTTAGTTTACCCACGTTTGGAAGCGAGCTGAGACACCACCGAAATGGGCTTGGCCCACCCATGAAATTAGGGTGGCCCACTCCCGGAAATTTAAAAATTTAGTTTACCCACGTTCGGAAGCGAGCGGAGACACCACCGAAATGGGCTTGGCCCACCCATGAAATTTGGGTGGCCCACTCTCGGAAATTTAAAAGTTTAGTTTACCCACGTTCGGAAGCAAGCTGAGAAACCACCGAAATGGGCTTGTCCCACCCATGAAATTCGGGTGGCCCACTCCCGGAAATTTAAAAATTTAGTTTACCCACGTTCGGAAGCGAGCTGAGACACCACCGAAATGAGCTTGGCCCACCCATGAAATTTGGGAGGCCCACTCCCGGAAATTAAAAAATTTAGTTTACACACATTCGGAAGCAAGCTGAGACACCACCGAAATTGGCTTGGCCCACCCATGAAATTTGGGTGGCATACTCCCGGAAATTTTAAAATTTAGTTTACCCACGTTCGGAAGCGAGCGGAGACACCACCGAGATGGGCTTGGCCCACCCATGAAATTTTTTTTGCCCACTCCCGGAAATTTAAAAATTTAGTTTACCCACGTTCGGAAGCGAGCTGAGACACCACCGAAATGGGCTTGGCCCACCCATGAAATTCGGGTGGCCCACTCCCGGAAATTTAAAAATTTAGTTTACACACATTCGGAAGCAAGCTGAGACACCACCGAAATTGGCTTGGCCCACCCATGAAATTTGGGTGGCATACTCTCGGAAATTTTAAAATTTAGTTTACCCATGTTCGGAAGCGAGCGGAGACACGACCGAGATGGCCTTGGCCCGCCCATGAAATTTTTTTGGCCCACTCCCGGAAATTTAAAAATTTAGTTTACCCACGTTCGGAAGCGAGCTTAGACACCACCGAAATGGGCTTGGCCCACCCATGAAATTTCGGTGGCATACTCCCGGAAATTTTAAAATTTAGTTTACCCACGTTAGAAGCGAGCGGAGACACCACCGAGATGGGCTTGCCCACCCATGAAATTTTTTTGGCCCACTCCCGGAAATTTAAAAATTTAGTTTACCCACGTTCGGAAGCGAGCTGAGACACCACCGAAATGGGCTTGGCCCACCCATGAAATTTGGGTGGCCCACTCCCGGAAATTTAAAAATTTAGTTTACACACATTCGGAAGCAAGCTGAGACACCACCGAAATCGGCTTGGCCCACCCATGAAATTTGGGTGGCATACTCCCGGAAATTTTAAAATTTAGTTTACCCATGTTCAGAAGCGAGCGGAGACACCACCCAGACGGGCTTTGCCCACCCATAAAATTTGGGTGGCCCACTCCCGGAAATTTAAAAATTTAGTTTGCCCACGTTCGCAAGCGAGCTTAGACACCCTTGAAATGGGCTTGGCCCAGCCATGAAATTTGGGTGGCCCACTCCCGGAAATTTAAAAATTTAGTTTTCCCACGTTCGGGAGCGAGCGGAGACACCAGCAAAATGCGCTTGGCCCACCCATGAAATTTGAGTGGCCCACTCCCGGAAATTTAAAAATTTAGTTTACCCACGTTTGGAAGCGAGCTGAGACACCACCGAAATGGGCTTGGCCCACCAAAGAAATTTGGGTGGCCCACTCCCGGAAATTTAAAAATTTAGTTTACCCACATTCGGAAGCGAGCTGAGACACCACTGAAATGGGCTTGGCCCACCCATGAAATTCGGGCGGCCCACTCACGGAAATTTAAAAATTTAGTTTACCCACGTTCCGAAGCGAGCGGAGACACCACCGAAATGGGCTTGGCCCACCCATGAAATTTGGGTGGCCCACTCTCGGAAATTAAAAAATTTAGTTTACCCACGTTCGGAAGCGAGTTGAGACAGCACTGAAATGGGCTTGGCCCACCCATGAAATTTGGGTGGCCCACTCCCGGAAATTTAAAAATTTAGTTACCCACGTTTGGAAGCGAGCTGAGACACCACCGAAATGGGCTTGGCCCACCCATGAAATTCGGGCGGCCCACTCCCGGAAATATAAAAATTTAGTTTACCCAGGTTCGGAAGCGAGCTGAGACACCACCGAAATTGGCTTGACCCACCCATGAAATTTGGGTGGCCCACTCTCGGAAATTTAAAAGTTTAGTTTACCCACGTTCGGAAGCAAGCTGAGACACCACCGAAATGGGCTTGGCCCACCCATGAAATTCGGGTGGCCCACTCCCGGAAATCTAAAAATTTAGTTTACACAGATTCGGAAGCAAGCTGAGACACCACCGAAATTGGCTTGGCCCACCCATGAAATTTGGGTGGCATACTCCCGGAAATTTTAAAATTTAGTTTACCCACGTTCGGAAGCGAGCGGAGACACCACCGAGATGGGCTTGGCCCGCCCATGAAATTTTTTTGGCCCACTCCCGGAAATTTAAAAATTTAGTTTACCCACGTTCGGAAGCGAGCTGAGACACCACCAAAATGGGCTTGGCCCACCCATGAAATTTGGGTGGCCCACTCCAGGAAATTTAAAAATTTAGTTTGCCCACGTTCGGAAGCGAGCTTAGACACCACCGAAATGGGCTTGGCCCACCCATGAAATTTCGGTGGCCCACTCCCGGAAATTTAAAAATTTAGTTTACCCACGTTCGGAAGCGAGCTGAGACCCCACCGAAGTGGGCTTGGCACACCCATGAAATTTGGGCGGCCCACTCCAGGAAATTTAAATATTTAGTTTACCCACGTTCGGAAGCGAGCTGAGACACCACCGAAATTGGCTTGGCCCACCATGAAATTTGGGTGGCCCACTCCCGGAAATTTAAAAATTTAGTTTACCCACGTTCGGAAGCGAGCTTAGACACCACCGAAATTGGCTTGGCCCACCCATGAAATTTGGGTGGCATACTCCCGGAAATTTTAAAATTTATTTTACCCACGTTTGGAAGCGAGCGGAGACACCACCGAGATGGGCTTGGCCCACCCATGAATTTTTTTTTGCCCACTCCCGGAAATTTAAAAATTTAGTTTACCCACGTTCGGAAGAGAGCTGAGACACCACCGAAGTGGGCTTGGCCCACCCATGAAATTTGGGCGGCCCACTCCAGGAAATTTAAAATTAGTTTGCCCACGTTCGGAAGCGAGCTTATACACCACCGAAAGGGGCTTGGCCCACCCATGAAATTTGGGTGGCCCACTCCCGGAAATTTAAAAATTTAGTTTACCCACGTTCGGAAGCGAGCGGAGACACCACCAAAATGGGCTTGGCCCACCCATGAAATTTTTTTGGCCCACTCCCGGAAATTTAAAAATTTTGTTTACCCACGTTTGGAAGCGAGCTGAGACACCACCGAAATGGGCTTGGCCCACCCATGAAATTTGGGTGGCCCACTCCCGGAAATTTATCAGTTTGCCCACGTTCGCAAGCGAGCTTAGACACCCTTGAAATGGGCTTGGCCCACCCATGAAATTTGGGTGGCCCACTCCCGGAAATTTAAAAATTTAGTTTTCCCACGTTCGGGAGCGAGCGGAGACACCAGCAAAATGGGCTTGGCCCACCCATGAAATTCGGGCGGCCCACTCACGGAAATTTAAAAATTTAGTTTACCCACGTTCCGAAGCGAGCGGAGACACCACCGAAATGGGCTTGGCCCACCCATGAAATTTGGGTGGCCCACTCTCGGAAATTAAAAAATTTAGTTTACCCACGTTCGTAAGCGAGTTGAGACACCACTGAAATGGGCTTGGCCCACCAATGAAATTTGGGTGGCCCACTCCCGGAAATTTAAAAATTTAGTTTACCCACGTTTGGAAGCGAGCTGAGACACCACCGAAATGGGCTTGGCCCACCCATGAAATTTGGGTGGCCCACTCCCGGAAATTTAAAAATTTAGTTTACCCACGTTCGGAAGCGAGCGGAGACACCACCGAAATGGGCTTGGCCCACCCATGAAATTTGGGTGGCCCACTCTCGGAAATTTAAAAATTTAGTTTACCCACGTTCGGAAGCGAGCTGAGACACCACCGAAAGGAGCTTGGCCCACCCAAGAAATTTGGGTGGCCCACTCCCGGAAATTAAAAAATTTAGTTTACACACATTCGGAAGCAAGCTGAGACACCACCGAAATTAGCTTGGCCCACCCATGAAATTTGGGTGGCATACTCCCGGAAATTATAAAATTTAGTTTACCCACGTTCGGAAGCGAGCGGAGACACCACCGATATGGGCTTGGCCCACCCATGAAATTTTTTTTGCCCACTCCCGGAAATTTAAAAATTTAGTTTACCCACATTCGGAAGCGAGCTGAGACACCACCGAAATGGGCTTGGCCCACCCATGAAATTTGGGCGGCCCACTCCAGGAAATATAAAAATATAGTTTACCAACGTTCGGAAGCGAGCTTAGACAACACCGAAATGGGCTTGGCCCACCCATGAAATTTGGGTGGCCCACTCCCGGAAATTTAAAAATTTAGTTTACACACATTCGGAAGCAAGCTGAGACACCACCGAAATTGGCTTGGCCCACCCATGAAATTTGGGTGGCATACTCCCGGAAATTTTAAAATTTAGTTTACCCATGTTCAGAAGCGAGCGGAGACACCACCCAGACGGGCTTTGCCCACCCATAAAATTTGGGTGGCCCACTCCCGGAAATTTAAAAATTTAGTTTGCCCACGTTCGCAAGCGAGCTTAGACACCCTTGAAATGGGCTTGGCCCAGCCATGAAATTTGGGTGGCCCACTCCCGGAAATTTAAAAATTTAGTTTTCCCACGTTCGGGAGCGAGCGGAGACACCAGCAAAATGCGCTTGGCCCACCCATGAAATTTGAGTGGCCCACTCCCGGAAATTTAAAAATTTAGTTTACCCACGTTTGGAAGCGATCTGAGACACCACCGAAATGGGCTTGGCCCACCAAAGAAATTTGGGTGGCCCACTCCCGGAAATTTAAAAATTTAGTTTACCCACATTCGGAAGCGAGCTGAGACACCACTGAAATGGGCTTGGCCCACCCATGAAATTCGGGCGGCCCACTCACGGAAATTTAAAAATTTAGTTTACCCACGTTCCGAAGCGAGCGGAGACACCACCGAAATGGGCTTGGCCCACCCATGAAATTTGGGTGGCCCACTCTCGGAAATTAAAAAATTTAGTTTACCCACGTTCGGAAGCGAGTTGAGACAGCACTGAAATGGGCTTGGCCCACCCATGAAATTTGGGTGGCCCACTCCCGGAAATTTAAAAATTTAGTTTACCCACGTTTGGAAGCGAGCTGAGACACCACCGAAATGGGCTTGGCCCACCCATGAAATTCGGGCGGCCCACTCCCGGAAATATAAAAATTTAGTTTACCCAGGTTCGGAAGCGAGCTGAGACACCACCGAAATTGGCTTGGCCCACCCATGAAATTTGGGTGGCCCACTCTCGGAAATTTAAAAGTTTAGTTTACCCACGTTCGGAAGCAAGCTGAGACACCACCGAAATGGGCTTGGCCCACCCATGAAATTCGGGTGGCCCACTCCCGGAAATCTAAAAATTTAGTTTACACAGATTCGGAAGCAAGCTGAGACACCACCGAAATTGGCTTGGCCCACCCATGAAATTTGGGTGGCATACTCCCGGAAATTTTAAAATTTAGTTTACCCACGTTCGGAAGCGAGCGGAGACACCAGCAAAATGGGCTTGGCCCACCCATGAAATTCGGGCGGCCCACTCACGGAAATTTAAAAATTTAGTTTACCCACGTTCCGAAGCGAGCGGAGACACCACCGAAATGGGCTTGGCCCACCCATGAAATTTGGGTGGCCCACTCTCGGAAATTAAAAAATTTAGTTTACCCACGTTCGGAAGCGAGTTGAGACACCACTGAAATGGGCTTGGCCCACCAATGAAATTTGGGTGGCCCACTCCCGGAAATTTAAAAATTTAGTTTACCCACGTTTGGAAGCGAGCTGAGACACCACCGAAATGGGCTTGGCCCACCCATGAAATTTGGGTGGCCCACTCCCGGAAATTTAAAAATTTAGTTTACCCACGTTCGGAAGCGAGCGGAGACACCACCGAAATGGGCTTGGCCCACCCATGAAATTTGGGTGGCCCACTCTCGGAAATTTAAAAATTTAGTTTACCCACGTTCGGAAGCGAGCTGAGACACCACCGAAAGGAGCTTGGCCCACCCAAGAAATTTGGGTGGCCCACTCCCGGAAATTAAAAAATTTAGTTTACACACATTCGGAAGCAAGCTGAGACACCACCGAAATTAGCTTGGCCCACCCATGAAATTTGGGTGGCATACTCCCGGAAATTATAAAATTTAGTTTACCCACGTTCGGAAGCGAGCGGAGACACCACCGATATGGGCTTGGCCCACCCATGAAATTTTTTTTGCCCACTCCCGGAAATTTAAAAATTTAGTTTACCCACATTCGGAAGCGAGCTGAGACACCACCGAAATGGGCTTGGCCCACCCATGAAATTTGGGCGGCCCACTCCAGGAAATATAAAAATATAGTTTACCAACGTTCGGAAGCGAGCTTAGACAACACCGAAATGGGCTTGGCCCACCCATGAAATTTGGGTGGCCCACTCCCGGAAATTTAAAAATTTAGTTTACACACATTCGGAAGCAAGCTGAGACACCACCGAAATTGGCTTGGCCCACCCATGAAATTTGGGTGGCATACTCCCGGAAATTTTAAAATTTAGTTTACCCATGTTCAGAAGCGAGCGGAGACACCACCCAGACGGGCTTTGCCCACCCATAAAATTTGGGTGGCCCACTCCCGGAAATTTAAAAATTTAGTTTGCCCACGTTCGCAAGCGAGCTTAGACACCCTTGAAATGGGCTTGGCCCAGCCATGAAATTTGGGTGGCCCACTCCCGGAAATTTAAAAATTTAGTTTTCCCACGTTCGGGAGCGAGCGGAGACACCAGCAAAATGCGCTTGGCCCACCCATGAAATTTGAGTGGCCCACTCCCGGAAATTTAAAAATTTAGTTTACCCACGTTTGGAAGCGAGCTGAGACACCACCGAAATGGGCTTGGCCCACCAAAGAAATTTGGGTGGCCCACTCCCGGAAATTTAAAAATTTAGTTTACCCACATTCGGAAGCGAGCTGAGACACCACTGAAATGGGCTTGGCCCACCCATGAAATTCGGGCGGCCCACTCACGGAAATTTAAAAATTTAGTTTACCCACGTTCCGAAGCGAGCGGAGACACCACCGAAATGGGCTTGGCCCACCCATGAAATTTGGGTGGCCCACTCTCGGAAATTAAAAAATTTAGTTTACCCACGTTCGGAAGCGAGTTGAGACAGCACTGAAATGGGCTTGGCCCACCCATGAAATTTGGGTGGCCCACTCCCGGAAATTTAAAAATTTAGTTTACCCACGTTTGGAAGCGAGCTGAGACACCACCGAAATGGGCTTGGCCCACCCATGAAATTCGGGCGGCCCACTCCCGGAAATATAAAAATTTAGTTTACCCAGGTTCGGAAGCGAGCTGAGACACCACCGAAATTGGCTTGGCCCACCCATGAAATTTGGGTGGCCCACTCTCGGAAATTTAAAAGTTTAGTTTACCCACGTTCGGAAGCAAGCTGAGACACCACCGAAATGGGCTTGGCCCACCCATGAAATTCGGGTGGCCCACTCCCGGAAATCTAAAAATTTAGTTTACACAGATTCGGAAGCAAGCTGAGACACCACCGAAATTGGCTTGGCCCACCCATGAAATTTGGGTGGCATACTCCCGGAAATTTTAAAATTTAGTTTACCCACGTTCGGAAGCGAGCGGAGACACCACCGAGATGGGCTTGGCCCGCCCATGAAATTTTTTTGGCCCACTCCCGGAAATTTAAAAATTTAGTTTACCCACGTTCGGAAGCGAGCTGAGACACCACCAAAATGGGCTTGGCCCACCCATGAAATTTGGGTGGCCCGCTCCAGGAAATTTAAAAATTTAGTTTGCCCACGTTCGGAAGCGAGCATAGACACCACCGAAATGGGCTTGGCCCACCCATGAAATTTCGGTGGCCCACTCCCGGAAATTTAAAAATTTAGTTTACCCACGTTCGGAAGCGAGCTGAGACACCACCGAAGTGGGCTTGGCACACCCATGAAATTTGGGCGGCCCACTCCAGGAAATTTAAATATTTAGTTTACCCATGTTCGGAAGCGAGCTGAGACACCACCGAAATTGGCTTGGCCCACCATGAAATTTGGGTGGCCCACTCCCGGAAATTTAAAAATTTAGTTTACCCACGTTCGGAAGCGAGCTTAGACACCACCGAAATTGGCTTGGCCCACCCATGAAATTTGGGTGGAATACTCCCGGAAATTTTAAAATTTATTTTACCCACGTTTGGAAGCGAGCGGAGACACCACCGAGATGGGCTTGGCCCACCCATGAATTTTTTTTTGCCCACTCCCGGAAATTTAAAAATTTAGTTTACCCACGTTTGGAAGAGAGCTGAGACACCACCGAAGTGGGCTTGGCCCACCCATGAAATTTGGGCGGCCCACTCCAGGAAATTTAAAATTAGTTTGCCCACGTTCGGAAGCGAGCTTATACACCACCGAAAGGGGCTTGGCCCACCCATGAAATTTGGGTGGCCCACTCCCGGAAATTTAAAAATTTAGTTTACCCACGTTCGGAAGCGAGCGGAGACACCACCAAAATGGGCTTGGCCCACCCATGAAATTTTTTTGGCCCACTCCCGGAAATTTAAAAATTTTGTTTACCCACGTTGGAAGCGAGCTGAGACACCACCGAAATGGGCTTGGCCCACCCATGAAATTTGGGTGGCCCACTCGCGGAAATTTATTAGTTTGCCCACTTTCGCAAGCGAGCTTAGACACCCTTGAAATGGGCTTGGCCCACCCATGAAATTTGGGTGGCCCACTTCCGGAAATTTAAAAATTTAGTTTTCCCACGTTCGGGAGCGAGCGGAGACACCAGCAAAATGGGCTTGGCCCACCCATGAAATTCGGGCGGCCCACTCACGGAAATTTAAAAATTTAGTTTACCCACGTTCCGAAGCGAGCAGAGACACCACCGAAATGGGCTTGGCCCACCCATGAAATTTGGGTGGCCCACTCTCGGAAATTAAAAAATTTAGTTTACCCACGTTCGGAAGCGAGTTGAGACACCACTGAAATGGGCTTGGCCCACCGATGAAATTTGAGTGGCCCACTCCCGGAAATTTAAAAATTTAGTTTACCCACGTTTGGAAGCGAGCTGAGACACCACCGAAATGGGCTTGGCCCACCCATGAAATTTGGGTGGCCCACTCCCGGAAATTTAAAAATTTAGTTTACCCACGTTCGGAAGCGAGCGGAGACAACACCGAAATGGGCTTGGCCCACCCATGAAATTTGGGTGGCCCACTCTCGGAAATTTAAAAGTTTAGTTTACCCACGTTCGGAAGCAAGCTGAGACACCACATAATGGGCTTGTCCCACCCATGAAATTCGGGTGGCCCACTCCCAGAAATTTAAAAATTTAGTTTACCCACGTTCGGAAGCGAGCTGAGACACCACCGAAAGGAGCTTGGCCCACCCAAGAAATTTGGGTGGCCCACTCCCGGAAATTAAAAAATTTAGTTTACACACATTCGGAAGAAAGCTGAGACACCACCGAAATTAGCTTGGCCCACCCATGAAATTTGGGTGGCATACTCCCGGAAATTTTAAAATTTAGTTTACCCACGTTCGGAAGCGAGCAGAGACACCACCGATATGGGCTTGGCCCACCCATGAAATTTTTTTTGCCCACTCCCGGAAATTTAAAAATTTAGTTTACCCACATTCGGAAGCGAGCTGAGACACCACCGAAATGGGCTTGGCCCACCCATGAAATTTGGGCGGCCCACTCCAGGAAATATAAAAATATAGTTTACCAACGTTCGGAAGCGAGCTTAGACACCACCGAAATGGGCTTGGCCCACCCATGAAATTTGGGTGGCCCACTCCACGAAATTTAAAAATTTAGTTTACCAACGTTCAGAAGCGAGCTTAGACACCACCGAAATGGGCTTGGCCCACCCATGAAATTTGGGTGGCCCACTCCCGGAAATTTAAAAATTTAGTTTACACACATTCGGAAGCAAGCTGAGACACCACCGAAATTGGCTTGGCCCACCCATGAAATTTGGGTGGCATACTCCCGGAAATTTTAAAATTTAGTTTACCCATGTTCAGAAGCGAGCGGAGACACCACCCAGACGGGCTTTGCCCACCCATAAAATTTGGGTGGCCCACTCCCGGAAATTTAAAAATTTAGTTTGCCCACGTTCGCAAGCGAGCTTAGACACCCTTGAAATGGGCTTGGCCCAGCCATGAAATTTGGGTGGCCCACTCCCGGAAATTTAAAAATTTAGTTTTCCCACGTTCGGGAGCGAGCGGAGACACCAGCAAAATGGGCTTGGCCCACCCATGAAATTTGAGTGGCCCACTCCCGGAAATTTAAAAATTTAGTTTACCCACGTTTGGAAGCGAGCTGAGACACCACCGAAATGGGCTTGGCCCACCAAAGAAATTTGGGTGGCCCACTCCCGGAAATTTAAAAATTTAGTTTACCCACATTCGGAAGCGAGCTGAGACACCACTGAAATGGGCTTGGCCCACCCATGAAATTCGGGCGGCCCACTCACGGAAATTTAAAAATTTAGTTTACCCACGTTCCGAAGCGAGCAGAGACACCACCGAAATGGGCTTGGCCCACCCATGAAATTTGGGTGGCCCACTCTCGGAAATTAAAAAATTTAGTTTACCCACGTTCGGAAGCGAGTTGAGACAGCACTGAAATGGGCTTGGCCCACCCATGAAATTTGGGTGGCCCACTCCCGGAAATTTAAAAATTTAGTTTACCCACGTTTGGAAGCGAGCTGAGACACCACCGAAATGGGCTTGGCCCACCCATGAAATTAGGGTGGCCCACTCCCGGAAATTTAAAAATTTAGTTTACCCACGTTCGGAAGCGAGCGGAGACACCACCGAAATGGGCTTGGCCCACCCATGAAATTTGGGTGGCCCACTCTCGGAAATTTAAAAGTTTAGTTTACCCACGTTCGGAAGCAAGCTGAGAAACCACCGAAATGGGCTTGTCCCACCCATGAAATTCGGGTGGCCCACTCCCGGAAATTTAAAAATTTAGTTTACCCACGTTCGGAAGCGAGCTGAGACACCACCGAAATGAGCTTGGCCCACCCATGAAATTTGGGAGGCCCACTCCCGGAAATTAAAAAATTTAGTTTACACACATTCGGAAGCAAGCTGAGACACCACCGAAATTGGCTTGGCCCACCCATGAAATTTGGGTGGCATACTCCCGGAAATTTTAAAATTTAGTTTACCCACGTTCGGAAGCGAGCGGAGACACCACCGAGATGGGCTTGGCCCACCCATGAAATTTTTTTTGCCCACTCCCGGAAATTTAAAAATTTAGTTTACCCACGTTCGGAAGCGAGCTGAGACACCACCGAAATGGGCTTGGCCCACCCATGAAATTCGGGTGGCCCACTCCCGGAAATTTAAAAATTTAGTTTACACACATTCGGAAGCAAGCTGAGACACCACCGAAATTGGCTTGGCCCACCCATGAAATTTGGGTGGCATACTCTCGGAAATTTTAAAATTTAGTTTACCCATGTTCGGAAGCGAGCGGAGACACGACCGAGATGGCCTTGGCCCGCCCATGAAATTTTTTTGGCCCACTCCCGGAAATTTAAAAATTTAGTTTACCCACGTTCGGAAGCGAGCTTAGACACCACCGAAATGGGCTTGGCCCACCCATGAAATTTCGGTGGCATACTCCCGGAAATTTTAAAATTTAGTTTACCCACGTTAGAAGCGAGCGGAGACACCACCGAGATGGGCTTGCCCACCCATGAAATTTTTTTGGCCCACTCCCGGAAATTTAAAAATTTAGTTTACCCACGTTCGGAAGCGAGCTGAGACACCACCGAAATGGGCTTGGCCCACCCATGAAATTTGGGTGGCCCACTCCCGGAAATTTAAAAATTTAGTTTACACACATTCGGAAGCAAGCTGAGACACCACCGAAATTGGCTTGGCCCACCCATGAAATTTGGGTGGCATACTCCCGGAAATTTTAAAATTTAGTTTACCCATGTTCAGAAGCGAGCGGAGACACCACCCAGACGGGCTTTGCCCACCCATAAAATTTGGGTGGCCCACTCCCGGAAATTTAAAAATTTAGTTTGCCCACGTTCGCAAGCGAGCTTAGACACCCTTGAAATGGGCTTGGCCCAGCCATGAAATTTGGGTGGCCCACTCCCGGAAATTTAAAAATTTAGTTTTCCCACGTTCGGGAGCGAGCGGAGACACCAGCAAAATGCGCTTGGCCCACCCATGAAATTTGAGTGGCCCACTCCCGGAAATTTAAAAATTTAGTTTACCCACGTTTGGAAGCGAGCTGAGACACCACCGAAATGGGCTTGGCCCACCAAAGAAATTTGGGTGGCCCACTCCCGGAAATTTAAAAATTTAGTTTACCCACATTCGGAAGCGAGCTGAGACACCACTGAAATGGGCTTGGCCCACCCATGAAATTCGGGCGGCCCACTCACGGAAATTTAAAAATTTAGTTTACCCACGTTCCGAAGCGAGCGGAGACACCACCGAAATGGGCTTGGCCCACCCATGAAATTTGGGTGGCCCACTCTCGGAAATTAAAAAATTTAGTTTACCCACGTTCGGAAGCGAGTTGAGACAGCACTGAAATGGGCTTGGCCCACCCATGAAATTTGGGTGGCCCACTCCCGGAAATTTAAAAATTTAGTTTACCCACGTTTGGAAGCGAGCTGAGACACCACCGAAATGGGCTTGGCCCACCCATGAAATTCGGGCGGCCCACTCCCGGAAATATAAAAATTTAGTTTACCCAGGTTCGGAAGCGAGCTGAGACACCACCGAAATTGGCTTGACCCACCCATGAAATTTGGGTGGCCCACTCTCGGAAATTTAAAAGTTTAGTTTACCCACGTTCGGAAGCAAGCTGAGACACCACCGAAATGGGCTTGGCCCACCCATGAAATTCGGGTGGCCCACTCCCGGAAATCTAAAAATTTAGTTTACACAGATTCGGAAGCAAGCTGAGACACCACCGAAATTGGCTTGGCCCACCCATGAAATTTGGGTGGCATACTCCCGGAAATTTTAAAATTTAGTTTACCCACGTTCGGAAGCGAGCGGAGACACCACCGAGATGGGCTTGGCCCGCCCATGAAATTTTTTTGGCCCACTCCCGGAAATTTAAAAATTTAGTTTACCCACGTTCGGAAGCGAGCTGAGACACCACCAAAATGGGCTTGGCCCACCCATGAAATTTGGGTGGCCCACTCCAGGAAATTTAAAAATTTAGTTTGCCCACGTTCGGAAGCGAGCTTAGACACCACCGAAATGGGCTTGGCCCACCCATGAAATTTCGGTGGCCCACTCCCGGAAATTTAAAAATTTAGTTTACCCACGTTCGGAAGCGAGCTGAGACACCACCGAAGTGGGCTTGGCACACCCATGAAATTTGGGCGGCCCACTCCAGGAAATTTAAATATTTAGTTTACCCATGTTCGGAAGCGAGCTGAGACACCACCGAAATTGGCTTGGCCCACCATGAAATTTGGGTGGCCCACTCCCGGAAATTTAAAAATTTAGTTTACCCACGTTCGGAAGCGAGCGGAGACACCACCGAGATGGGCTTGGCCCACCCATGAATTTTTTTTTGCCCACTCCAGGAAATTTAAAATTAGTTTGCCCACGTTCGGAAGCGAGCTTATACACCACCGAAAGGGGCTTGGCCCACCCATGAAATTTGGGTGGCCCACTCCCGGAAATTTAAAAATTTAGTTTACCCACGTTCGGAAGCGAGCGGAGACACCACCAAAATGGGCTTGGCCCACCCATGAAATTTTTTTGGCCCACTCCCGGAAATTTAAAAATTTTGTTTACCCACGTTGGAAGCGAGCTGAGACACCACCGAAATGGGCTTGGCCCACCCATGAAATTTGGGTGGCCCACTCGCGGAAATTTATTAGTTTGCCCACGTTCGCAAGCGAGCTTAGACACCCTTGAAATGGGCTTGGCCCACCCATGAAATTTGGGTGGCCCACTCCCGGAAATTTAAAAATTTAGTTTTCCCACGTTCGGGAGCGAGCGGAGACACCAGCAAAATGGGCTTGGCCCACCCATGAAATTCGGGCGGCCCACTCACGGAAATTTAAAAATTTAGTTTACCCACGTTCCGAAGCGAGCAGAGACACCACCGAAATGGGCTTGGCCCACCCATGAAATTTGGGTGGCCCACTCTCGGAAATTAAAAAATTTAGTTTACCCACGTTCGGAAGCGAGTTGAGACACCACTGAAATGGGCTTGGCCCACCGATGAAATTTGAGTGGCCCACTCCCGGAAATTTAAAAATTTAGTTTACCCACGTTTGGAAGCGAGCTGAGACACCACCGAAATGGGCTTGGCCCACCTATGAAATTTGGGTGGCCCACTCCCGGAAATTTAAAAATTTAGTTTACCCACGTTCGGAAGCGAGCGGAGACACCACCGAAATGGGCTTGGCCCACCCATGAAATTTGGGTGGCCCACTCTCGGAAATTTAAAAGTTTAGTTTACCCACGTTCGGAAGCAAGCTGAGACACCACATAATGGGCTTGTCCCACCCATGAAATTCGGGTGGCCCACTCCCGGAAATTTAAAAATTTAGTTTACCCACGTTCGGAAGCGAGCTGAGACACCACCGAAAGGAGCTTGGCCCACCCAAGAAATTTGGGTGGCCCACTCCCGGAAATTAAAAAATTTAGTTTACACACATTCGGAAGCAAGCTGAGACACCACCGAAATTAGCTTGGCCCACCCATGAAATTTGGGTGGCATACTCCCGGAAATTTTAAAATTTAGTTTACCCACGTTCGGAAGCGAGCGGAGACACCACCGATATGGGCTTGGCCCACCCATGAAATTTTTTTTGCCCACTCCCGGAAATTTAAAAATTTAGTTTACCCACATTCGGAAGCGAGCTGAGACACCACCGAAATGGGCTTGGCCCACCCATGAAATTTGGGCGGCCCACTCCAGGAAATATAAAAATATAGTTTACCAACATTCGGAAGCGAGCTTAGACACCACCGAAATGGGCTTGGCCCACCCATGAAATTTGGGTGGCCCACTCCACGAAATTTAAAAATTTAGTTTACCAACGTTCGGAAGCGAGCTTAGACACCACCGAAATGGGCTTGGCCCACCCATGAAATTTGGGTGGCCCACTCCCGGAAATTTAAAAATTTAGTTTACACACATTCGGAAGCAAGCTGAGACACCACCGAAATTGGCTTGGCCCACCCATGAAATTTGGGTGGCATACTCCCGGAAATTTTAAAATTTAGTTTACCCATGTTCAGAAGCGAGCGGAGACACCACCCAGACGGGCTTTGCCCACCCATAAAATTTGGGTGGCCCACTCCCGGAAATTTAAAAATTTAGTTTGCCCACGTTCGCAAGCGAGCTTAGACACCCTTGAAATGGGCTTGGCCCAGCCATGAAATTTGGGTGGCCCACTCCCGGAAATTTAAAAATTTAGTTTTCCCACGTTCGGGAGCGAGCGGAGACACCAGCAAAATGGGCTTGGCCCACCCATGAAATTTGAGTGGCCCACTCCCGGAAATTTAAAAATTTAGTTTACCCACGTTTGGAAGCGAGCTGAGACACCACCGAAATGGGCTTGGCCCACCAAAGAAATTTGGGTGGCCCACTCCCGGAAATTTAAAAATTTAGTTTACCCACATTCGGAAGCGAGCTGAGACACCACTGAAATGGGCTTGGCCCACCCATGAAATTCGGGCGGCCCACTCACGGAAATTTAAAAATTTAGTTTACCCACGTTCCGAAGCGAGCAGAGACACCACCGAAATGGGCTTGGCCCACCCATGAAATTTGGGTGGCCCACTCTCGGAAATTAAAAAATTTAGTTTACCCACGTTCGGAAGCGAGTTGAGACAGCACTGAAATGGGCTTGGCCCACCCATGAAATTTGGGTGGCCCACTCCCGGAAATTTAAAAATTTAGTTTACCCACGTTTGGAAGCGAGCTGAGACACCACCGAAATGGGCTTGGCCCACCCATGAAATTTGGGTGGCCCACTCCCGGAAATTTAAAAATTTAGTTTACCCACGTTCGGAAGCGAGCGGAGACACCACCGAAATGGGCTTGGCCCACCCATGAAATTTGGGTGGCCCACTCTCGGAAATTTAAAAGTTTAGTTTACCCACGTTCGGAAGCAAGCTGAGAAACCACCGAAATGGGCTTGTCCCACCCATGAAATTCGGGTGGCCCACTCCCGGAAATTTAAAAATTTAGTTTACCCACGTTCGGAAGCGAGCTGAGACACCACCGAAATGAGCTTGGCCCACCCATGAAATTTGGGTGGCCCACTCCCGGAAATTAAAAAATTTAGTTTACACACATTCGGAAGCAAGCTGAGACACCACCGAAATTGGCTTGGCCCACCCATGAAATTTGGGTGGCATACTCCCGGAAATTTTAAAATTTAGTTTACCCACGTTCGGAAGCGAGCGGAGACACCACCGAGATGGGCTTGGCCCACCCATGAAATTTTTTTTGCCCACTCCCGGAAATTTAAAAATTTAGTTTACCCACGTTCGGAAGCGAGCTGAGACACCACCGAAATGGGCTTGGCCCACCCATGAAATTCGGGTGGCCCACTCCCGGAAATTTAAAAATTTAGTTTACACACATTCGGAAGCAAGCTGAGACACCACCGAAATTGGCTTGGCCCACCCATGAAATTTGGGTGGCATACTCTCGGAAATTTTAAAATTTAGTTTACCCATGTTCGGAAGCGAGCGGAGACACCACCGAGATGGCCTTGGCCCGCCCATGAAATTTTTTTGGCCCACTCCCGGAAATTTAAAAATTTAGTTTACCCACGTTCGGAAGCGAGCTTAGACACCACCGAAATGGGCTTGGCCCACCCATGAAATTTCGGTGGCATACTCCCGGAAATTTTAAAATTTAGTTTACCCACGTTAGAAGCGAGCGGAGACACCACCGAGATGGGCTTGCCCACCCATGAAATTTTTTTGGCCCACTCCCGGAAATTTAAAAATTTAGTTTACCCACGTTCGGAAGCGAGCTGAGACACCACCGAAATCGGCTTGGCCCACCCATGAAATTTGGGCGGCCCACTCCAGGAAATTTAAAAATTTAGTTTACCAACGTTCGGAAGCGAGCTTAGACACCACCGAAATGGTCTTGGCCCACCCATGAAATTCGGGTGGCCCACTCCCGGAAATTTAAAAATTTAGTTTACACACATTCGGAAGCAAGCTGAGACACCACCGAAATTGGCTTGGCCCACCCATGAAATTTGGGTGGCATAGTCCCGGAAATTTTAAAATTTAGTTTACCCACGTTCGGAAGCGAGCGGAGACACCACCGAGATGGCCTTGGCCCGCCCATGAAATTTTTTTGGCCCACTCCCGGAAATTTAAAAATCTAGTTTACCCCCGTTCGGAAGCGAGCTGAGACACCACCGAAATGGGCTTGGCCCACCCATGAAATTTGGGTGGCCCACTCCAGGAAATTTAAAAATTTAGTTTGCCCACGTTCGGAAGCGAGCTTACACACCACCGAAATGGGCTTGGCCCACCCATGAAATTTCGGTGGCCCACTCCCGGAAATTTAAAAATTTAGTTTACCCACGTTCGGAAGCGAGCTGTGACACCACCGAAGTGGGCTTGGCACACCCATGAAATTTGGGCGGCCCACTCAAGGAAATTTAAATATTTAGTTTACCCACGTTCAGAAGCGAGCTTAGACACCACCGAAATGGGCTTGGCCCACCCATGAAATTTGGGTGGCCCACTCCCGGAAATTTAAAAATTTAGTTTACACACATTCGGAAGCAAGCTGAGACACCACCGAAATTGGCTTGGCCCACCCATGTAATTTGGGTGGCATACTCCCGGAAATTTTAAAATTTAGTTTACCCACGTTCGGAAGCGAGCAGAGACACCACCGAGATGGGCTTGGCCCAGCCATGAAATTATTTTGGCCCTCTCCCAGAAATTTAAAAATTTAGTTTACACACATTTGGAAGCAAGCTGAGACACCACCGAAATTGGCTTGGCCCACCCATGAAATTTGGGTGGCATACTCCCGGAAATTTAAAAATTTAGTTTACCCACGTTCAGAAGCGAGCGGAGACACCACCGAAATGGGCTTGGCCCACCCATGAAATTTTTTGGCCCACTCCCAGAAATTTAAAAATTTAGTTTACCCACGTTCGGAAGCGAGCTGAGACACCACCGAAGTGGGATTGGCCCACCCATGAAATTTGGGCGGCCCACTCCAGGAAATTTAAAAATTTAGTTTGCCCACGTTCGGAAGCGAGCTTAAACACCACCGAAATGGGCTTCGCCCACCCATGAAATTTGGGTGGCCCACTCCCGGAAATTTAAAAATTTAGTTTACCCACGTTCGGAAGCGAGCAGAGACACCACCAAAATGGGCTTGGCCCACCCAAGAAATTTTTTTGGCCCACTCCCGGAAATTTAAAAATTTTGTTTACCCACGTTCGGAAGCGAGCTGAGACACCACCGAAATGGGCTTGGCCCAACCATGAAATTTGGGTGACCCACTTCCGGAAATTTAAAATTTTAGTTTGCCCACGTTCGGAAGCGAGCTTAGACACCCTTGAAATGGGCTTGGCCCACCCATGAAATTTGGGTGGCCCATTCCCAGAAATTTAAAAATTTAGTTTACCCATGTTCGGGAGCGAGCGGAGACACCAGGAAAATGGGCTTGGCCCACCCATAAAATTTGAGTGGCCCACTCCCGGAATCTTAAAAATTTAGTTTACCCACGTTCGGAAGCGAGCTGAGACACCACCGAAATGGGCTTGGCCCACCCAAGAAATTTGGGTGGCCCACTCCCGGAAATTTAAAAATTTAGTTTACCCACGTTCGGAAGCGAGCGGAGACACCACCGAAATGGGCTTGGCCCACCCATGAAATTTGGGTGGCCCACTCTCGGAAATTTAAAAATTTAGTTTACCCACATTCGGAAGCCAGCTGAGACACCACCGAAATGGGCTTGGCCCACCCATGAAATTCGGGCGGCCCACTCCCGGAAATTTAAAAATTTAGTTTACCCACGTTCGGAAGCGAGCTGAGACACCACCGAAGTGGGCTTGGCCCACCCATGAAATTTGGGCGGCCCACTCTAGGAAATTTAAAAATTTAGTTTGCCCACGTTCGGAAGCGAGCTTAGACACCACCGAAATGGGCTTGGCCCACCCATGAAATTTGGGTGGCCCACTCCCGGAAATTTAAAAATTTAGTTTACCCACGTTCGGAAGCAAGGGGAGAAACCACCAAAATGGGCTTGGCCCACCCATGAAATTTTTTTGGCCCACTCCCGGAAATTTAAAAATTTTGTTTACCCACGTTCGGAAGCGAGCTGAGACACCACCGAAATGGGCTTGGCCCACCCATGAAATTTGGGTGGCCCATTCCCGGAAATTTAAAAATTTAGTTTTCCCACGTTCGGAAGCGAGCTTAGACACCCTTGAAATGGGCTTGGCCCACCCATGAAATTTGGGTGGCCCACTCCCGGAAATTTAAAAATTTAGTTTACCCACGTTCGGGAGCGAGCGGAGACACCAGCAAAATGGGCTTGGCCCACCCATGAAATTTGAGTGGCCCACTCCCGGAAATTTAAAAATTTAGTTTACCCACGTTCGGAAGCGAGCTGAGACACCACCGAAATGGGCTTGGCCCACCCAAGAAATTTGGGTGGCCCACTCCCGGAAATTTAAAAATTTAGTTTACCCACGTTCGGAAGCGAGCGGAGACACCACCAAAATGGGCTTGGCCCACCCATAAAATTTGGGTGGCCCACTCCCGGAAATTTAAAAATTTAGTTTGCCCACGTTCGGAAGCGAGCTTAGACCCCACCGAAATGGGCTTGCACCACCCATGAAATTTAGGTGGCCCACTCCCGGAAATTTAAAAATTTAGTTTACCCACATTTCGAATCGAGCTGAGACACCACCGAAATGGGCTTGGCCCACCCATGAAATTTGGGTGGCCCAGTCCCGGAAATTTATGAATTTAGTTTACCCACGTTCGGAAGCGAGCGGAGACACCACCGAAATGGGCTTGGCCCAACCATGAAATTTGGGTGGCCCACTTCCGGAAATTTAAAATTTTAGTTTGCCCACGTTCGGAAGCGAGCCTAGACACCCTTGAAATGGGCTTGGCCCACCCATGAAATTTGGGTGGCCCATTCCCAGAAATTTAAAAATTTAGTTTACCCATGTTCGGGAGCGAGCGGAGACACCAGGAAAATGGGCTTGGCCCACCCATAAAATTTGAGTGGCCCACTCTCGGAAATTTAAAAATTTAGTTTACCCACATTCGGAAGCCAGCTGAGACACCACCGAAATGGGCTTGGCCCACCCATGAAATTCGGGCGGCCCACTCCCGGAAATTTAAAAATTTAGTTTACCCACGTTCGGAAGCGAGCTGAGACACCACCGAAGTGGGCTTGGCACACCCATGAAATTTGGGTGGCCCACTCCCGGAAATTTAAAAATTTAGTTTACCCACGTTCGGAAGCAAGCGGAGACACCACCAAAATGGGCTTGGCCCACCCATGAAATTTTTTTGGCCCACTCCCGGAAATTTAAAAATTTTGTTTACCCACGTTCGGAAGCGAGCTGAGACACCACCGAAATGGGCTTGGCCCACCCATGAAATTTGGGTGGCCCATTCCCGGAAATTTAAAAATTTAGTTTTCCCACGTTCGGAAGCGAGCTTAGACACCCTTGAAATGGGCTTGGCCCACCCATGAAATTTGGGTGGCCCACTCCCGGAAATTTAAAAATTTAGTTTACCCACGTTCGGAAGCGAGCTTAGACCCCACCGAAATGGGCTTGCACCACCCATGAAATTTAGGTGGCCCACTCCCGGAAATTTAAAAATTTAGTTTACCCACATTTCGAAGCGAGCTGAGACACCACCGAAATGGGCTTGGCCCACCCATGAAATTTGGGTGGCCCAGTCCCGGAAATTTAAGAATTTAGTTTACCCACGTTCGGAAGCGAGCGGAGACACCACCGAAATGGGCTTGGCCCACCCATGAAATTTGGGTGGCCCACTCTCGGAAATTTAAAAGTTTAGTTTACCCACGTTCGGAAGCAAGCTGAGACACCACCGAAATAGGCTTGGCCCACCCATGAAATTCGGGTGGCCCACTCCCGGAAATCTAAAAATTTAGTTTACACACATTCGGAAGCAAGCTGAGACACCACCGAAATTGGCTTGGCCCACCCATGAAATTTGGGTGGCATACTCCCGGAAATTTTAAAATTTAGTTTACCCACGTTCGGAAGCGAGCGGAGACACCACCGAGATGGGCTTGGCCCGCCCATGAAATTTTTTTGGCCCACTCCCGGAAATTTAAAAATTTAGTTTACCCACGTTCGGAAGCGAGCTGAGACACCACCAAAATGGGCTTGGCCCACCCATGAAATTTGGGTGGCCCACTCCAGGAAATTTAAAAATTTAGTTTGCCCACGTTCGGAAGCGAGCTTAGACACCACTGAAATGGGCTTGGCCCACCCATGAAATTTCGGTGGCCCACTCCCGGAAATTTAAAAATTTAGTTTACCCACGTTCGGAAGCGAGCTGAGACACCACCGAAGTGGTCTTGGCACACCCATGAAATTTGGGCGGCCCACTCCAGGAAATTTAAATATTTAGTTTACCCACGTTCGGAAGCGAGCTTAGACACCACCGAAATGGGCTTGGCCCACCCATAAAATTTGGGTTGCCCACTCCCGGAAATTTAAAAATTTAGTTTACACACATTCGGAAGCAAGCTGGGACACCACCGAAATTGACTTGGCCCACCCATGAAATTTGGGTGGCATACTCCCGGAAATTTTAAAATTTAGTTTACCCACGTTCGGAAGCGAGCGGAGACACCACCGAGATGGGCTTGGCCCACCCATGAAATTTTTTTTGGCCCTCTCCCGGAAATTTAAAAATTTAGTTTACATACATTCGGAAGCAAGCTGAGACACCGCCGAAATTGGCTTGGCCCACCCATGAAATTTTTTTGGCCCACTACCGGAAATTTAAAAATTTTGTTTACCCACGTTCGGGAGCGAGCGGAGACACCAGCAAAATGTGCTTGGCCCACCCATGAAATTTGAGTGGCCCACTCCCGGAAATTTAAAAATTTAGTTTACCCACGTTCGGAAGCGAGCTGAGACACCACCGAAATGGGCTTGGCCCACCCAAGAAATTTGGGTGGCCCACTCCCGGAAATTTAAAAATTTAGTTTACCCACGTTCGGAAGCGAGCGGAGACACCACCAAAATGGGCTTGGCCCACCCATAAAATTTGGGTGGCCCACTCCCGGAATTAAAAATTTAGTTTGCCCACGTTCGGAAGCGAGCTTAGACCCCACCGAAATGGGCTTGCACCACCCATGAAATTTAGGTGGCCCACTCCCGGATATTTAAAAATTTAGTTTACCCACATTTCGAAGCGAGCTGAGACACCACCGAAATGGGCTTGGCCCACCCATGAAATTTGGGTGGCCCAGTCCCGGAAATTTAAGAATTTAGTTTACCCACGTTCGGAAGTGAGCGGAGACACCACCGAAATGGGCTTGGCCCACCCATGAAATTTGGGTGGCCCACTCTCGGAAATTTAAAAGTTTAGTTTACCCACGTTCGGAAGCAAGCTGAGACACCACCGAAATGGGCTTGGCCCACCCATGAAATTCGGGTGGCCCACTCCCGGAAATCTAAAAATTTAGTTTACACACATTCGGAAGCAAGCTGAGACACCACCGAAATTGGCTTGGCCCACCCATGAAATTTGGGTGGCATACTCCCGGAAATTTTAAAATTTAGTTTACCCACGTTCGGAAGCGAGCGGAGACACCACCGAGATGGGCTTGGCCCGCCCATGAAATTTTTTTGGCCCACTCCCGGAAATTTAAAAATTTAGTTTACCCACGTTCGGAAGCGAGCTGAGACACCACCAAAATGGGCTTGGCCCACCCATGAAATTTGGGTGGCCCACTCCAGGAAATTTAAAAATTTAGTTTGCCCACGTTCGGAAGCGAGCTTAGACACCACCGAAATGGGCTTGGCCCACCCATGAAATTTCGGTGGCCCACTCCCGGAAATTTAAAAATTTAGTTTACCCACGTTCGGAAGCGAGCTGAGACATCACCGAAGTGGTCTTGGCACACCCATGAAATTTGGGCGGCCCACTCCAGGAAATTTAAATATTTAGTTTACCCACGTTCGGAAGCGAGCTTAGACACCACCGAAATGGGCTTGGCCCACCCATAAAATTTGGGTTGCCCACTCCCGGAAATTTAAAAATTTAGTTTACACACATTCGGAAGCAAGCTGGGACACCACCGAAATTGACTTGGCCCACCCATGAAATTTGGGTGGCATACTCCCGGAAATTTTAAAATTTAGTTTACCCACGTTCGGAAGCGAGCGGAGACACCACCGAGATGGGCTTGGCCCACCCATGAAATTTTTTTGGCCCTCTCCCGGAAATTTAAAAATTTAGTTTACATACATTCGGAAGCAAGCTGAGACACCGCCGAAATTGGCTTGGCCCACCCATGAAATTTTTTTGGACCACTACCGGAAATTTAAAAATTTTGTTTACCCACGTTCGGGAGCGAGCGGAGACACCAGGAAAATGGCCTTGGCCCACCCACGAAATTTGAGTGGCCCACTCCCGGAATTTTAAAAATTTAGTTTACCCACGTTCGGAAGCGAGCTGAGACACCACCGAAATGGGCTTGGCCCACCCAAGAAATTTAGGTGGCACACTCCCGGAAATTTAAAAATTTAGTTTACCCACGTTCGGAAGCGAGCGGAGACACCACCGAAATGGGCTTGGCCCACCCATGAAATTTGGGTGGCCCACTCTCGGAAATTTAAAAATTTAGTTTACCCACATTCGGAAACGAGCTGAGACACCACTGAAATGGGCTTGGCCCACCCATGAAATTCGGGCGGCCCACTCCCGGAAATATAAAAATTTAGTTTACCCAGGTTCGGAAGCGAGCTGAGACCACCGAAATGGGCTTGGCCCACCCATGAAATTTGGGTGGCCCACTCCCGGAAATTTAAAAATTTAGTTTTCCCACGTTCGGGAGCGAGCGGAGACACCAGCAAAATGGGCTTGGCCCACCCATGAAATTTGAGTGGCCCACTCCCGGAAATTTAAAAATTTAGTTTACCCACGTTTGGAAGCGAGCTGAGACACCACCGAAATGGGCTTGGCCCACCAAAGAAATTTGGGTGGCCCACTCCCGGAAATTTAAAAATTTAGTTTACCCACATTCGGACGCGAGCTGAGACACCACTGAAATGGGCTTGGCCCACCCATGAAATTCGGGCGGCCCACTCACGGAAATTTAAAAATTTAGTTTACCCACGTTCCGAAGCGAGCGGAGACACCACCGAAATGGGCTTGGCCCACCCATGAAATTTGGGTGGCCCACTCTCGGAAATTAAAAAATTTAGTTTACCCACGTTCGGAAGCGAGTTGAGACAGCACTGAAATGGGCTTGGCCCACCCATGAAATTTGGGTGGCCCACTCCCGGAAATTTAAAAATTTAGTTTACCCACGTTTGGAAGCGAGCTGAGACACCACCGAAATGGGCTTGGCCCACCCATGAAATTTGGGTGGCCCACTCCCGGAAATTTAAAAATTTAGTTTACCCACGTTCGGAAGCGAGCGGAGACACCACCGAAATGGGCTTGGCCCACCCATGAAATTTGGGTGGCCCGCTCTCGGAAATTTAAAAGTTTAGTTTACCCACGTTCGGAAGCAAGCTGAGAAACCACCGAAATGGGCTTGTCCCACCCATGAAATTCGGGTGGCCCACTCCCGGAAATTTAAAAATTTAGTTTACCCACGTTCGGAAGCGAGCTGAGACACCACCGAAATGAGCTTGGCCCACCCATGAAATTTGGGTGGCCCACTCTCGGAAATTAAAAAATTTAGTTTACACACATTCGGAAGCAAGCTGAGACACCACCGAAATTGGCTTGGCCCACCCATGAAATTTGGGTGGCGTACTCCCGGAAATTTTAAAATTTAGTTTACCCACGTTCGGAAGCGAGCGGAGACACCACCGAGATGGGCTTGGCCCACCCATGAAATTTTTTTTGCCCACTCCCGGAAATTTAAAAATTTAGTTTACCCACGTTCGGAAGCGAGCTGAGACACCACCGAAATGGGCTTGGCCCACCCATGAAATTCGGGTGGCCCACTCCCGGAAATTTAAAAATTTAGTTTACACTCATTCGGAAGCAAGCTGAGACACCACCGAAATTGGCTTGGCCCACCCATGAAATTTGGGTGGCATACTCCCGGAAATTTTAAAATTTAGTTTACCCACGTTCGGAAGCGAGCGGAGACACCACCGAGATGGCCTTGGCCCGCCCATGAAATTTTTTTGGCCCACTCCCGGAAATTTAAAAATTTAGTTTACCCACGTTCGGAAGCGAGCTGAGACACCACCGAAATGGGCTTGGCCCACCCATGAAATTTGGGTGGCCCACTCCAGGAAATTTAAAAATTTAGTTTGCCCACGTTCGGAAGCGAGCTTAGACACCACCGAAATGGGCTTGGCCCACCCATGAAATTTCGGTGGCATACTCCCGGAAATTTTAAAATTTAGTTTACCCACGTTAGAAGCGAGCGGAGACACCACCGAGATGGGCTTGCCCACCCATGAAATTTTTTTGGCCCACTCCCGGAAATTTAAAAATTTAGTTTACCCACGTTTGGAAGCGAGCTGAGACACCACCGAAATGGGCTTGGCCCACCCATGAAATTTGGGCGGCCCACTCCAGGAAATTTAAAAATTTAGTTTACCAACGTTCGGAAGCGAGCTTAGACACCACCGAAATGGTCTTGGCCCACCCATGAAATTCGGGTGGCCCACTCCCGGAAATTTAAAAATTTAGTTTACACACATTCGGAAGCAAGCTGAGACACCACCGAAATTGGCTTGGCCCACCCATGAAATTTGGGTGGCATACTCCCGGAAATTTTAAAATTTAGTTTACCCACGTTTGGAAGCGAGCGGAGACACCACCGAGATGGCCTTGGCCCGCCCATGAAATTTTTTTGGCCCACTCCCGGAAATTTAAAAATTTAGTTTACCCACGTTCGGAAGCGAGCTGAGACACCACCGAAATGGGCTTGGCCCACCCATGAAATTTCGGTGGCCCACTCCCGGAAATTTAAAAATTTAGTTTACCCACGTTCGGAAGCGAGCTGTGACACCACCGAAGTGGGCTTGGCAGACCCATGAAATTTGGGTGGCCCGCTCAAGGAAATTTAAATATTTAGTTTACCCACGTTCAGAAGCGAGCTTAGACACCACCGAAATGGGCTTGGCCCACCCATGAAATTTGGGTATCCCACTCCCGGAAATTTAAAAATTTAGTTTACACACATTCGGAAGCAAGCTGAGACACCACCGAAATTGGCTTGGCCCACCCATGTAATTTGGGTGGCATACTCCCGGAAATTTTAAAATTTAGTTTACCCACGTTCGGAAGCGAGCCGAGACACCACCGAGATGGGCTTGGCCCACCCATGAAATTATTTTGGCCCTCTCCCAGAAATTTAAAAATTTAGTTTACACACATTTGGAAGCAAGCTGAGACACCACCGAAATTGGCTTGGCCCACCCATGAAATTTGGGTGGCATACTCCCGGAAATTTAAAAATTTAGTTTACCCACGTTCAGAAGCGAGCGGAGACACCACCGAAATGGGCTTGGCCCACCCATGAAATTTTTTGGCCCACTCCCAGAAATTTAAAAATTTAGTTTACCCACGTTCGGAAGCGAGCTGAGACACCACCGAAGTGGGATTGGCCCACCCATGAAATTTGGGCGGCCCACTCCAGAAAATTTAAAAATTTAGTTTGCCCACGTTCGGAAGCGAGCTTAAACACCACCGAAATGGGCTTCGCCCACCCATGAAATTTGGGTGGCCCACTCCCGGAAATTTAAATATTTAGTTTACCCACGTTCGGAAGCGAGCGGAGACACCACCAAAATGGGCTTGGCCCACCCATGAAATTTTTTTGGCCCACTCCCGGAAATTTAAAAATTTTGTTTACCCACGTTCGGAAGCGAGCTGAGACACCACCGAAATGGGCTTGGCCCAACCATGAAATTTGGGTGGCCCACTTCCGGAAATTTAAAATTTTAGTTTGCCCACGTTCGGAAGCGATCTTAGACACCCTTGAAATGGGCTTGGCCCACCCATGAAATTTGGGTGGCCCATTCCCAGAAAGTTAAAAATTTAGTTTACCCATGTTCGGGAGCGAGCGGAGACACCAGGAAAATGGGCTTGGCCCACCCATAAAATTTGAGTGGCCCACTCCCGGAATCTTAAAAATTTAGTTTACCCACGTTCGGAAGCGAGCTGAGACACCACCGAAATGGGCTTGGCCCACCCAAGAAATTTGGGTGGCCCACTCCCGGAAATTTAAAAATTTAGTTTACCCACGTTCGGAAGCGAGCGGAGACACCACCGAAATGGGCTTGGCCCACCCATGAAATTCGAGCGGCCCACTCCCGGAAATTTAAAAATTTAGTTTACCCACGTTCGGAAGCGAGCTGAGACACCACCGAAGTGGGCTTGGCCCACCCATGAAATTTGGGCGGCCCACTCTAGGAAATTTAAAAATTTAGTTTGCCCACGTTCGGAAGCGAGCTTACACACCACCGAAATGGGCTTGGCCCACCCATGAAATTTGGGTGGCCCACTCCCGGAAATTTAAAAATTTAGTTTACCCACGTTCGGAAGCAAGCGGAGACACCACCAAAATGGGCTTGGCCCACCCATGAAATTTTTTTGGCCCACTCCCGGAAATTTAAAAATTTTGTTTACCCACGTTCGGAAGCGAGCTGAGACACCACCGAAATGGGCTTGGCCCACCCATGAAATTTGGGTGGCCCACTCCCGGAAATTTAAAAATTTAGTTTACCCACGTTCGGGAGCGAGCGGAGACGCCAGCAAAATGGGCTTGGCCCACCCATGAAATTTGAGTGGCCCACTCCTGGAAATTTAAAAATTTAGTTTACCCATGTTCGGAAGCGAGCTGAGACACCACCGAAATGGGCTTGGCCCACCCAAGAAATTTGGGTGGCCCACTCCCGGAAATTTAAAAATTTAGTTTACCCACGTTCGGAAGCGAGCGGAGACACCACCAAAATGGGCTTGGCCCACCCATAAAATTTGGGTGGCCCACTCCCGGAAATTTAAAAATTTAGTTTGCCCACGTTCGGAAGTGAGCTTAGACCCCACCGAAATGGGCTTGCACCACCCATGAAATTTAGGTGGCCCACTCCCGGAAATTTAAAAATTTAGTTTACCCACATTTCGAAGCGAGCTGAGACACCACCGAAATGGGCTTGGCCCACCCATGAAATTTGGGTGGCCCAGTCCCGGAAATTTAAGAATTTAGTTTACCCACGTTCGGAAGCGAGCGGAGACACCACCGAAATGGGCTTGGCCCACCCATGAAATTTGGGTGGCCCACTCTCGGAAATTTAAAAGTTTAGTTTACCCACGTTCGGAAGCAAGCTGAGACACCACCGAAATGGGCTTGGCCCACCCATGAAATTCGGGTGGCCCACTCCCGGAAATCTAAAAATTTAGTTTACACACATTCGGAAGCAAGCTGAGACACCACCGAAATTGGCTTGGCCCACCCATGAAATTTGGGTGGCATACTCCCGGAAATTTTAAAATTTAGTTTACCCACGTTCGGAAGCGAGCGGAGACACCACCGAGATGGGCTTGGCCCGCCCATGAAATTTTTTTGGCCCACTCCCGGAAATTTAAAAATTTAGTTTACCCACGTTCGGAAGCGAGCTGAGACACCACCAAAATGGGCTTGGCCCACCCATGAAATTTGGGTGGCCCACTCCAGGAAATTTAAAAATTTAGTTTGCCCACGTTCGGAAGCGAGCTTAGACACCACCGAAATGGGCTTGGCCCACCCATGAAATTTGGGTGGCCCACTGCCGGAAATTTAAAAATTTAGTTTACCCACGTTCAGGAGTGAGCTGAGACACCACCGAAATGGGCTTGGCCCACCCATGAAATTTGGGTGGCCCACTCCCGGAAATTTAAAAAAATTTAGTTTACCCACGTTCGGAAGTGAGCTTAGACACCACTGAAATGGTCTTGGCCCACCCATGAAATTTGGGTGGCCCACTCCCAGAAATTTAAAAATTTAGTTTGCCCACGTTCGGAAGCGAGCTTAGACACCACCGAAATGGGCTTGGCCCACCCATGAAATTTAGGTGGCCCACTCCCGGAAATTTAAAAATTTAGTTTACCCACGTTCGGAAGCTGGCGGAGACACCACCGAAATGGGCTTGGCCCACCCATGAAATTTGGGTGGCCCACTCTCGGAAATTTAAAAGTTTAGTTTACCCACGTTCGGAAGCAAGCTGAGACACCACCGAAATGGGCTTGGCCCACCCATGAAATTCGGGTGGCCCACTCCCGGAAATTTAAAAATTTAGTTTACCCACGTTTGGAAGCGAGCTGAGACACCACCGAAATGAGCTTGGCCCACCCATGAAATTTGGGTGGCCCACTCCCGGAAATTTAAAAATTTAGTTTACCCACGTTCAGAAGCGAGTGGAGACACCACCGAGATGGGCTTGGCCCACCCATGAAACTTGAGTGGCCCACTCTCGGAAATTAAAAAATTTAGTTTACCCACGTTCGGAAGCGAGTTGAGACACCACTGAAATGGGCTTGGCCCACCCATGAAATTTGAGTGGCCCACTCCCGGAAATTTAAAAATTTAGTTTACCCACGTTCGGAAGCGAGCTGAGACACCACCTAAATGGGCTTGGCCCACCCATGAAATTTGGGTGGCCCACTCCCGGAAATTTAAAAATTTAGTTTAGAAACGTTCGGAAGTTAGCTGAGACACCACAGAAATGGGCTTGGCCCACCCATGAAATTTGGGTGGCCCACTCCCGGAAATTTAAAAATTTAGTTTACCCAGGTTCGGAAGCGAGCTGAGACCGCCGAAATGGGCTTGGCCCACCCATGAAATTTGGGTGGTCCACTCCCGGAAATTTAAAAATTTAGTTAACCCACGTTCGGAAGTGAGCTGAGACACCACCGAAATGGGCTTGGCCCACCCATGAAATTTGGGTGGCCCACTCCCGGAAATTTAAAAATTAAGTTTACCCACGTTCGGAAGCGAGCTTAGACACCACCGAAATGGGCTTGGCCCACCCATGAAATTTGGGTGGCCCACTCCCGGAAATTTAAAAATTTAGTTTACCCAGGTTCGGAAGCGAGCTGAGACCACTGAAATGGGCTTGGCCCACCCATGAAATTTGAGTGGCCCACTCCCGGAAATTTAAAAATTTAGTTTACCCACGTTCGGAAGCGAGCTGAGACACCACCTAAATGGGCTTGGCCCACCCATGAAATTTGGGTGGCCCACTACCGGAAATTTAAAAATTTAGTTTACAAACGTTCGGAAGTTAGCTGAGACACCACAGAAATGGGATTGGCCCACCCATGAAATTTTGGTGGCCCACTCCCAGAAATTTAAAAATTTAGTTTACCCACGTTCGGAAGCGAGCGGAGACACCACCAAAATGGGCTTGCCCACCCATGAAATTTTTTTGGCCCACTCCCGGAAATTTAAAAATTTTGTTTACCCACGTTCGGAAGCGAGCTGAGACACCACCGAAATGGGCTTGGCCCACCCATGAAATTTGGGTGGCCCACTCCCGGAAATTTAAAAATTTAGTTTGCCCACGTTCGGAAGCGAGCTTAGACACCCTTGAAATGGGCTTGGCCCACCCATGAAATTTGGGTGGCCCACTCCCGGAAATTTAAAAATTTAGTTTACCCAGGTTCGGAAGCGAGCTGAGACCACCGAAATGGGCTTGGCCCACCCATGAAATTTGAGTGGCCCACTCCCGGAAATTTAAAAATTTTGTTTACCCACGTTCGGAAGCGAGCTGAGACACCACCGAAATGGGCTTGGCCCACCCATGAAATTTGGGTGGCCCATTCCCGGAAATTTAAAAATTTAGTTTTCCCACGTTCGGAAGCGAGCTTAGACACCCTTGAAATGGGCTTGGCCCACCCATGAAATTTGGGTGGCCCACTCCCGGAAATTTAAAAATTTAGTTTACCCACGTTCGGGAGCGAGCGGAGACACCAGCAAAATGGGCTTGGCCCACCCATGAAATTTGAGTGGCCCACTCCCGGAAATTTAAAAATTTAGTTTACCCACGTTCGGAAGCGAGCTGAGACACCACCGAAATGGGCTTGGCCCACCCAAGAAATTTCGGTGGCCCACTCCCGGAAATTTAAAAATTTAGTTTACCCACGTTCGGAAGCGAGCGGAGACACCACCAAAATGGGCTTGGCCCACCCATAAAATTTGGGTGGCCCACTCCCGGAAATTTAAAAATTTAGTTTGCCCACGTTCGGAAGCGAGCTTAGACCCCACCGAAATGGGCTTGCACCACCCATGAAATTTAGGTGGCCCACTCCCAGAAATTTAAAAATTTAGTTTACCCACATTTCGAAGCAAGCTGAGACACCACCGAAATGGGCTTGGCCCACCCATGAAATTCGGGTGGCCCACTCCCGGAAATCTAAAAATTTAGTTTACACACATTCGGAAGCAAGCTGAGACACCACCGAAATTGGCTTGGCCCACCCATGAAATTTGGGTGGCATACTCCCGGAAATTTTAAAATTTAGTTTACCCACGTTCGGAAGCGAGCGGAGACACCACCGAGATGGGCTTGGCCCGCCCATGAAATTTTTTTGGCCCACTCCCGGAAATTTAAAAATTTAGTTTACCCACGTTCGGAAGCGAGCTGAGACACCACCAAAATGGGCTTGGCCCACCCATGAAATTTGGGTGGCCCACTCCAGGAAATTTAAAAATTTAGTTTGCCCACGTTCGGAAGCGAGCTTAGACACCACCGAAATGGGCTTGGCCCACCCATGAAATTTCGATGGCCCACTCCCGGAAATTTAAAAATTTAGTTTACCCACGTTCGGAAGCGAGCTGAGACACCACCGAAGTGGGCTTGGCACACCCATGAAATTTGGGCGGCCCACTCCAGGAAATTTAAATATTTAGTTTACCCACGTTCGGAAGCGAGCTTAGACACCACCGAAATGGGCTTGGCCCACCCATAAAATTTGGGTTGCCCACTCCCGGAAATTTAAAAATTTAGTTTACACACATTCGGAAGCAAGCTGGGACACCACCGAAATTGACTTGGCCCACCCATGAAATTTGGGTGGCATACTCCCGGAAATTTTAAAATTTAGTTTACCCACGTTCGGAAGCGAGCGGAGACACCACCGAGATGGGCTTGGCCCACCCATGAAATTTTTTTTGGCCCTCTCCCGGAAATTTAAAAATTTAGTTTACACACATTCGGAAGCAAGCTGAGATACCGCCGAAATTGGCTTGGCCCACCCATGAAATTTTTTTGGCCCACTACCGGAAATTTAAAAATTTTGTTTACCCACGTTCGGGAGCGAGCGGAGACACCAGGAAAATGGGCTTGGCCCACCCATGAAATTTGAGTGGCCCACTCCCGGAATTTTAAAAATTTAGTTTACCCACATTCGGAAGCGAGCTGAGACACCACCGAAATGGGCTTGGCCCACCCAAGAAATTTAGGTGGCACACTCCCGGAAATTTAAAAATTTAGTTTACCCACGTTCGGAAGCGAGCGGAGACACCACCGAAATGGGCTTGGCCCACCCATGAAATTTGGGTGGCCCACTCTCGGAAATTTAAAAATTTAGTTTACCCACATTCGGAAACGAGCTGAGACACCACCGAAATGGGCTTGGCCCACCCATGAAATTCGGGCGGCCCACTCCCGGAAATATAAAAATTTAGTTTACCCAGGTTCGGAAGCGAGCTGAGACCACCGAAATGGGCTTGGCCCACCCATGAAATTTGGGTGGCCCACTCCCGGAAATTTAAAAATTTAGTTTTCCCACGTTCGGGAGCGAGCGGAGACACCAGCAAAATGGGCTTGGCCCACCCATGAAATTTGAGTGGCCCACTCCCGGAAATTTAAAAATTTAGTTTACCCACATTCGGAAGCGAGCTGAGACACCACTGAAATGGGCTTGGCCCACCCATGAAATTCGGGCGGCCCACTCACGGAAATTTAAAAATTTAGTTTACCCACGTTCCGAAGCGAGCGGAGACACCACCGAAATGGGCTTGGCCCACCCATGAAATTTGGGTGGCCCACTCTCGAAAATTAAAAAAATTAGTTTACCCACGTTCGGAAGCGAGTTGAGACAGCACTGAAATGGGCTTGGCCCACCCATGAAATTTGGGTGGCCCACTCCCGGAAATTTAAAAATTTAGTTTACCCACGTTTGGAAGCGAGCTGAGACACCACCGAAATGGGCTTGGCCCACCCATGAAATTTGGGTGGCCCACTCCCGGAAATTTAAAAATTTAGTTTACCCACGTTCGGAAGCGAGCGGAGACACCACCGATATGGGCTTGGCCCACCCATGAAATTTTTTTTGCCCACTCCCGGAAATTTAAAAATTTAGTTTACCCACATTCGGAAGCGAGCTGAGACACCACCGAAATGGGCTTAGCCCACCCATGAAATTTGGGCGGCCCACTCCAGGAAATATAAAAATATAGTTTACCAACGTTCGGAAGCGAGCTTAGACACCACCGAAATGGGCTTGGCCCACCCATGAAATTTGGGTGGCCCACTCCACGAAATTTAAAAATTTAGTTTACCAACGTTCGGAAGCGAGCTTAGACACCACCGAAATGGGCTTGGCCCACCCATGAAATTTGGGTGGCACACTCCCGGAAATTTAAAAATTTAGTTTACACACATTCGGAAGCAAGCTGAGACACCACCGAAATTGGCTTGGCCCACCCATGAAATTTGGGTGGCATACTCCCGGAAATTTCAAAATTTAGTTTACCCATGTTCAGAAGCGAGCGGAGACACCACCCAGACGGGCTTTGCCCACCCATGAAATTTGGGTGGCCCACTCCCGGAAATTTAAAAATTTAGTTTGCCCACGTTCGCAAGCGAGCTTAGACACCCTTGAAATGGGCTTGGCCCAGCCATGAAATTTGGGTGGCCCACTCCCGGAAATTTAAAAATTTAGTTTTCCCACGTTCGGGAGCGAGCGGAGACACCAGCAAAATGGGCTTGGCCCACCCATGAAATTTGAGTGGCCCACTCCCGGAAATTTAAAAATTTAGTTTACCCACGTTTGGAAGCGAGCTGAGACACCACCGAAATGGGCTTGGCCCACCAAAGAAATTTGGGTGGCCCACTCCCGGAAATTTAAAAATTTAGTTTACCCACATCCGGAAGCGAGCTGAGACACCACTGAAATGGGCTTGGCCCACCCATGAAATTCGGGCGGCCCACTCACGGAAATTTAAAAATTTAGTTTACCCACGTTCCGAAGCGAGCGGAGACACCACCGAAATGGGCTTGGCCCACCCATGAAATTTGGGTGGCCCACTCTCGGAAATTAAAAAATTTAGTTTACCCACGTTCGGAAGCGAGTTGAGACAGCACTGAAATGGGCTTGGCCCACCCATGAAATTTGGGTGGCCCACTCCCGGAAATTTAAAAATTTAGTTTACCCACGTTTGGAAGCGAGCTGAGACACCACCGAAATGGGCTTGGCCCACCCATGAAATTTGGGTGGCCCACTCCCGGAAATTTAAAAATTTAGTTTACCCACGTTCGGAAGCGAGCGGAGACACCACCGAAATGGGCTTGGCCCACCCATGAAATTTGGGTGGCCCACTCTCGGAAATTTAAAAGTTTAGTTTACCCACGTTCGGAAGCAAGCTGAGAAACCACCGAAATGGGCTTGTCCCACCCATGAAATTCGGGTGGCCCACTCCCGGAAATTTAAAAATTTAGTTTACCCACGTTCGGAAGCGAGCTGAGACACCACCGAAATGAGCTTGGCCCACCCATGAAATTTGGGTGGCCCACTCCCGGAAATTAAAAAATTTAGTTTACACACATTCGGAAGCAAGCTGAGACGCCACCGAAATTGGCTTGGCCCACCCATGAAATTTGGGTGGCATACTCCCGGAAATTTTAAAATTTAGTTTACCCACGTTCGGAAGCGAGCGGAGACACCACCGAGATGGGCTTGGCCCACCCATGAAATTTTTTTTGCCCACTCCCGGAAATTTAAAAATTTAGTTTACCCACGTTCGGAAGCGAGCTGAGACACCACCGAAATGGGCTTGGCCCACCCATGAAATTCGGGTGGCCCACTCCCGGAAATTTAAAAATTTAGTTTACACACATTCGGAAGCAAGCTGAGACACCACCGAAATTGGCTTGGCCCACCCATGAAATTTGGGTGGCATACTCTCGGAAATTTTAAAATTTAGTTTATCCACGTTCGGAAGCGAGCGGAGACACCACCGAGATGGCCTTGGCCCGCCCATGAAATTTTTTTGGCCCACTCCCGGAAATTTAAAAATTTAGTTTACCCACGTTCGGAAGCGAGCTTAGACACCACCGAAATGGGCTTGGCCCACCCATGAAATTTCGGTGGCCCACTCCCGGAAATTTAAAAATTTAGTTTACCCACGTTCGGAAGCGAGCTGAGACACCACCAAAATGGGCTTGGCCCACCCATGAAATTTGGGCGGCCCACTCCAGGAAATTTAAAAATTTAGTTTACCAACGTTCGGAAGCGAGCTTAGACACCACCGAAATGGTCTTGGCCCACCCATGAAATTCGGGTGGCCCACTCCCGGAAATTTAAAAATTTAGTTTACACACATTCGGAAGCAAGCTGAGACACCACCGAAATTGGCTTGGCCCACCCATGAAATTTGGGTGGCATACTCCCGGAAATTTTAAAATTTAGTTTACCCACGTTCGGAAGCGAGCGGAGACACCACCGAGATGGCCTTGGCCCGCCCATGAAATTTTTTTGGCCCACTCCCGGAAATTTAAAAATCTAGTTTACCCACGTTCGGAAGCGAGCTGAGACACCACCGAAATGGGCTTGGCCCACCCATGAAATTTGGGTGGCCCACTCCAGGAAATTTAAAAATTTAGTTTGCCCACGTTCGGAAGCGAGCTTACACACCACCGAAATGGGCTTGGCCCACCCATGAAATTTCGGTGGCCCACTCCCGGAAATTTAAAAATTTAGTTTACCCACGTTCGGAAGCGAGCTGTGACACCACCGAAGTGGGCTTGGCACACCCATGAAATTTGGGCGGCCCACTCAAGGAAATTTAAATATTTAGTTTACCCACGTTCAGAAGCGAGCTTAGACACCACCGAAATGTGCTTGGCCCACCCATGAAATTTGGGTGGCCCACTCCCGGAAATTTAAAAATTTAGTTTACACACATTCGGAAGCAAGCTGAGACACCACCGAAATTGGCTTGGCCCACCCATGTAATTTGGGTGGCATACTCCCGGAAATTTTAAAATTTAGTTTACCCACGTTCGGAAGCGAGCAGAGACACCACCGAGATGGGCTTGGCCCACCCATGAAATTATTTTGGCCCTCTCCCAGAAATTTAAAAATTTAGTTTACACACATTTGGAAGCAAGCTGAGACACCACCGAAATTGGCTTGGCCCACCCATGAAATTTGGGTGGCATACTCCCGGAAATTTAAAAATTTAGTTTACCCACGTTCAGAAGCGAGCGGAGACACCACCGAAATGGGCTTGGCCCACCCATGAAATTTTTTGGCCCACTCCCAGAAATTTAAAAATTTAGTTTACCCACGTTCGGAAGCGAGCTGAGACACCACCGAAGTGGGATTGACCCACCCATGAAATTTGGGCGGCCCACTCCAGGAAATTTAAAAATTTAGTTTGCCCACGTTCGGAAGCGAGCTTAAACACCACCGAAATGGGCTTCGCCCACCCATGAAATTTGGGTGGCCCACTCCCGGAAATTTAAAAATTTAGTTTACCCACGTTCGGAAGCGAGCGGAGACACCACCAAAATGGGCTTGGCCCACCCATGAAATTTTTTTGGCCCACTCCCGGAAATTTAAAAATTTTGTTTACCCACGTTCGGAAGCGAGCTGAGACACCACCGAAATGGGCTTGGCCCAACCATGAAATTTGGGTGACCCACTTCCGGAAATTTAAAATTTTAGTTTGCCCACGTTCGGAAGCGAGCTTAGACACCCTTGAAATGGGCTTGGCCCACCCATGAAATTTGGGTGGCCCATTCCCAGAAATTTAAAAATTTAGTTTACCCATGTTCGGGAGCGAGCGGAGACACCAGGAAAATGGGCTTGGCCCACCCATAAAATTTGAGTGGCCACTCCCGGAATCTTAAAAATTTAGTTTACCCACGTTCGGAAGCGAGCTGAGACACCACCGAAATGGGCTTGGCCCACCCAAGAAATTTGGGTGGCCCACTCCCGGAAATTTAAAAATTTAGTTTACCCACGTTCGGAAGCGAGCGGAGACACCACCGAAATGGGCTTGGCCCACCCATGAAATTTGGGTGGCCCACTCTCGGAAATTTAAAAATTTAGTTTACCCACATTCGGAAGCCAGCTGAGACACCACCGAAATGGGCTTGGCCCACCCATGAAATTCGGGCGGCCCACTCCCGGAAATTTAAAAATTTAGTTTACCCACGTTCGGAAGCGAGCTGAGACACCACCGAAGTGGGCTTGGCCCACCCATGAAATTTGGGCGGCCCACTCTAGGAAATTTAAAAATTTAGTTTGCCCACGTTCGGAAGCGAGCTTAGACACCACCGAAATGGGCTTGGCCCACCCATGAAATTTGGGTGGCCCACTCCCGGAAATTTAAAAATTTAGTTTACCCACGTTCGGAAGCAAGGGGAGAAACCACCAAAATGGGCTTGGCCCACCCATGAAATTTTTTTGGCCCACTCCCGGAAATTTAAAAATTTTGTTTACCCATGTTCGGAAGCGAGCTGAGACACCACCGAAATGGGCTTGGCCCACCCATGAAATTTGGGTGGCCCATTCCCGGAAATTTAAAAATTTAGTTTTCCCACGTTCGGAAGCGAGCTTAGACACCCTTGAAATTGGCTTGGCCCACCCATGAAATTTGGGTGGCCCACTCCCGGAAATTTAAAAATTTAGTTTACCCACGTTCGGGAGCGAGCGGAGACACCAGCAAAATGGGCTTGGCCCACCCATGAAATTTGAGTGGCCCACTCCCGGAAATTTAAAAATTTAGTTTACCCACGTTCGGAAGCGAGCTGAGACACCACCGAAATGGGCTTGGCCCACCCAAGAAATTTGGGTGGCCCACTCCCGGAAATTTAAAAATTTAGTTTACCCACGCTCGGAAGCGAGCGGAGACACCACCAAAATGGGCTTGGCCCACCCATAAAATTTGGGTGGCCCACTCCCGGAAATTTAAAAATTTAGTTTGCCCACGTTCGGAAGCGAGCTTAGACCCCACCGAAATGGGCTTGCACCACCCATGAAATTTAGGTGGCCCACTCCCGGAAATTTAAAAATTTAGTTTACCCACATTTCGAAGCGAGCTGAGACACCACCGAAATGGGCTTGGCCCACCCATGAAATTTGGGTGGCCCAGTCCCGGAAATTTAAGAATTTAGTTTACCCACGTTCGGAAGCGAGCGGAGACACCACCGAAATGGGCTTGGCCCAACCATAAAATTTGGGTGGCCCACTTCCGGAAATTTAAAATTTTAGTTTGCCCACGTTCGGAAGCGAGCTTAGACACCCTTGAAATGGGCCTGGCCCACCCATGAGATTTGGGTGGCCCATTCCCAGAAATTTAAAAATTTAGTTTACCCATGTTCGGGAGCGAGCGGAGACACCAGGAAAATGGGCTTGACCCACCCATAAAATTTGAGTGGCCCACTCCCGGAATCTTAAAAATTTAGTTTACCCACGTTCGGAAGTGAGCTGGGACACCACCGAAATGGGCTTGGCCCACCCAAGAAATTTGGGTGGCCCACTCCCGGAAATTGAAAAATTTAGTTTACCCACGTTCGGAAGCGAGCGGAGACACCACCGAAATGGGCTTGGCCCACCCATGAAATTTGGGTGGCCCACTCTCGGAAATTTAAAAATTTAGTTTACCCACATTCGAAAGCCAGCTGAGACACCACCGAAATGGGCTTGGCCCACCCATGAAATTCGGGCGGCCCACTCCCGGAAATTTAAAAATTTAGTTTACCCACGTTCGGAAGCGAGCTGAGACACCACCGAAGTGGGCTTGGCCCACCCATGAAATTTGGGCGGCCCACTCTAGGAAATTTAAAAATTTAGTTTGCCCACGTTCGGAAGCGAGCTTAGACACCACCGAAATGGGCTTGGCCCACCCATGAAATTTGGGTGGCCCACTCCCGGAAATTTAAAAATTTAGTTTACCCACGTTCGGAAGCAAGCGGAGACACCACCAAAATGGGCTTGGCCCACCCATGAAATTTTTTTGGCCCACTCCCGGAAATTTAAAAATTTTGTTTACCCACGTTCGGAAGCGAGCTGAGACACCACCGAAATGGGCTTGGCCCACCCATGAAATTTGGGTGGCCCATTCCCGGAAATTTAAAAATTTAGTTTTCCCACGTTCGGAAGCGAGCTTAGACACCCTTGAAATGGGCTTGGCCCACCCATGAAATTTGGGTGGCCCACTCCCGGAAATTTAAAAATTTAGTTTACCCACGTTCGGGAGCGAGCAGAGACACCAGCAAAATGGGCTTGGCCCACCCATGAAATTTGAGTGGCCCACTCCCGGAAATTTAAAAATTTAGTTTACCCACGTTCGGAAGCGAGCTGAGACACCACCGAAATGGGCTTGGCCCACCCAAGAAATTTGGGTGGCCCACTCCCGGAAATTTAAAAATTTAGTTTACCCACGTTCGGAAGCGAGCGGAGACACCACCAAAATGGGCTTGGCCCACCCATAAAATTTGGGTGGCCCACTCCCGGAAATATAAAAATTTAGTTTGCCCACGTTCGGAAGCGAGCTTAGACCCCACCGAAATGGGCTTGCACCACCCATGAAATTTAGGTGGCCCACTCCCGGAAATTTAAAAATTTAGTTTACACACATTCGGAACCAAGCTGAGACACCACCGAAATTGGCTTGGCCCACCCATGAAATTTGGGTGGCATACTCCCGGAAATTTTAAAATTTAGTTTACCCACGTTCGGAAGCGAGCGGAGACACCACCGAGATGGGCTTGGCCCGCCCATGAAATTTTTTGGCCCACTCCCGGAAATTTAAAAATTTAGTTTACCCACGTTCGGAAGCGAGCTGAGACACCACCAAAATGGGCTTGGCCCACCCATGAAATTTGGGTGGCCCACTCCAGGAAATTTAAAAATTTAGTTTGCCCACGTTCGGAAGCGAGCTTAGACACCACCGAAATGGGCTTGGCCCACCCATGAAATTTGGGTGGCCCACTCTCGGAAATTTAAAAGTTTAGTTTACCCACGTTCGGAAGCAAGCTGAGACACCACCGAAATGGGCTTGGCCCACCCATGAAATTCGGGTGGCCCACTCCTGGAAATCTAAAAATTTAGTTTACACACATTCGGAACCAAGCTGAGACACCACCGAAATTGGCTTGGCCCACCCATGAAATTTGGGTGGCATACTCCCGGAAATTTTAAAATTTAGTTTACCCACGTTCGGAAGCGAGCGGAGACACCACCGAGATGGGCTTGGCCCGCCCATGAAATTTTTTTGGCCCACTCCCGGAAATTTAAAAATTTAGTTTACCCACGTTCGGAAGCGAGCTGAGACACCACCAAAATGGGCTTGGCCCACCCATGAAATTTGGGTGGCCCACTCCAGGAAATTTAAAAATTTAGTTTGCCCACGTTCGGAAGCGAGCTTAGACACCACCGAAATGGGCTTGGCCCACCCATGAAATTTCGGTGGCCCACTCCCGGAAATTTAAAAATTTAGTTTACCCACGTTCGGAAGCGAGCTGAGACACCACCGAAGTGGTCTTGGCACACCCATGAAATTTGGGCGGCCCACTCCAGGAAATTTAAATATTTAGTTTACCCACGTTCGGAAGCGAGCTTAGACACCACCGAAATGGGCTTGGCCCACCCATAAAATTTGGGTTGCCCACTCCCGGAAATTTAAAAATTTAGTTTACACACATTCGGAAGCAAGCTGGGACACCACCGAAATTGACTTGGCCCACCCATGAAATTTGGGTGGCATACTCCCGGAAATTTTAAAATTTAGTTTACCCACGTTCGGAAGCGAGCGGAGACACCACCGAGATGGGCTTGGCCCACCAATGAAATTTTTTTTGGCCCTCTCCCGGAAATTTAAAAATTTAGTTTACATACATTCGGAAGCAAGCTGAGACACCGCCGAAATTGGCTTGGCCCACCCATGAAATTTTTTTGGCCCACTACCGGAAATTTAAAAATTTTGTTTACCCACGTTCGGGAGCGAGCGGAGACACCAGGAAAATGGCCTTGGCCCACCCATGAAATTTGAGTGGCCCACTCCCGGAATTTTAAAAATTTAGTTTACCCACGTTCGGAAGCGAGCTGAGACACCACCGAAATGGGCTTGGCCCACCCAAGAAATTTAGGTGGCACACTCCCGGAAATTTAAAAATTTAGTTTACCCACGTTCGGAAGCGAGCGGAGACACCACCGAAATGGGCTTGGCCCACCCATGAAATTTGGGTGGCCCACTCTCGGAAATTTAAAAATTTAGTTTACCCACATTCGGAAACGAGCTGAGACACCACCGAAATGGGCTTGGCCCACCCATGAAATTCGGGCGGCCCACTCCCGGAAATATAAAAATTTAGTTTACCCAGGTTTGGAAGCGAGCTGAGACCACCGAAATGGGCTTGGCCCACCCATGAAATTTGGGTGGCCCACTCCCGGAAATTTAAAAATTTAGTTTTCCCACGTTCGGGAGCGAGCGGAGACACCAGCAAAATGGGCTTGGCCCACCCATGAAATTTGAGTGGCCCACTCCCGGAAATTTAAAAATTTAGTTTACCCACGTTTGGAAGCGAGCTGAGACACCACCGAAATGGGCTTGGCCCACCAAAGAAATTTGGGTGGCCCACTCCCGGAAATTTAAAAATTTAGTTTACTGACATTCGGACGCGAGCTGAGACACCACTGAAATGGGCTTGGCCCACCCATGAAATTCGGGCGGCCCACTCACGGAAATTTAAAAATTTAGTTTACCCACGTTCCGAAGCGAGCGGAGACACCACCGAAATGGGCTTGGCCCACCCATGAAATTTGGGTGGCCCACTCTCGGAAATTAAAAAATTTAGTTTACCCACGTTCGGAAGCGAGTTGAGACAGCACTGAAATGGGCTTGGCCCACCCATGAAATTTGGGTGGCCCACTCCCGGAAATTTAAAAATTTAGTTTACCCACGTTTGGAAGCGAGCTGAGACACCACCGAAATGGGCTTGGCCCACCCATGAAATTTGGGTGGCCCACTCCCGGAAATTTAAAAATTTAGTTTACCCACGTTCGGAAGCGAGCGGAGACACCACCGAAATGGGCTTGGCCCACCCATGAAATTTGGGTGCCCACTCTCGGAAATTTAAAAGTTTAGTTTACCCACGTTCGGAAGCAAGCTGAGAAACCACCGAAATGGGCTTGTCCCACCCATGAAATTCGGGTGGCCCACTCCCGGAAATTTAAAAATTTAGTTTACCCACGTTCGGAAGCGAGCTGAGACACCACCGAAATGAGCTTGGCCCACCCATGAAATTTGGGTGGCCCACTCTCGGAAATTAAAAAATTTAGTTTACACACATTCGGAAGCAAGCTGAGACACCACCGAAATTGGCTTGGCCCACCCATGAAATTTGGGTGGCATACTCCCGGAAATTTTAAAATTTAGTTTACCCACGTTCGGAAGCGAGCGGAGACACCACCGAGATGGGCTTGGCCCACCCATGAAATTTTTTTTGCCCACTCCCGGAAATTTAAAAATTTAGTTTACCCACGTTCGGAAGCGAGCTGAGACACCACCGAAATGGGCTTGGCCCACCCATGAAATTCGGGTGGCCCACTCCCGGAAATTTAAAAATTTAGTTTACACACATTCGGAAGCAAGCTGAGACACCACCGAAATTGGCTTGGCCCACCCATGAAATTTGGGTGGCATACTCCCGGAAATTTTAAAATTTAGTTTACCCACGTTCGGAAGCGAGCGGAGACACCACCGAGATGGCCTTGGCCCGCCCATGAAATTTTTTTGGCCCACTCCCGGAAATTTAAAAATTTAGTTTACCCACGTTCGGAAGCGAGCTGAGACACCACCGAAATTGGCTTGGCCCACCCATGAAATTTGGGTGGCCCACTCCAGGAAATTTAAAAATTTAGTTTGCCCACGTTCGGAAGCGAGCTTAGACACCACCGAAATGGGCTTGGCCCACCCATGAAATTTTGGTGGCATACTCCCGGAAATTTTAAAATTTAGTTTACCCACGTTAGAAGCGAGCGGAGACACCACCGAAATGGGCTTGGCCCACCCATGAAATTTCGGTGGCCCACTCCCGGAAATTTAAAAATTTAGTTTACCCACGTTCGGAAGCGAGCTGAAACACCACCGAAGTGGTCTTGGCACACCCATGAAATTTGGGCGGCCCACTCCAGGAAATTTAAATATTTAGTTTACCCACGTTCGGAAGCGAGCTTAGACACCACCGAAATGGGCTTGGCCCACCCATAAAATTTGGGTTGCCCACTCCCGGAAATTTAAAAATTTAGTTTACCCACGTTCGGAAGCGAGCTGAGACACCACCGAAATGGGCTTGGCCCACCCATGAAATTCGGGTGGCCCACTCCCGGAAATTTAAAAATTTAGTTTACACACATTCGGAAGCAAGCTGAGACACCACCGAAATTGGCTTGGCCCACCCATGAAATTTGGGTGGCATACTCCCGGAAATTTTAAAATTTAGTTTACCCACGTTCGGAAGCGAGCGGAGACACCACCGAGATGGCCTTGGCCCGCCCATGAAATTTTTTTGGCCCACTCCCGGAAATTTAAAAATTTAGTTTACCCACGTTCGGAAGCGAGCTTAGACACCACCGAAATGGGCTTGGCCCACCCATGAAATTTGGGTGGCCCACTCCAGGAAATTTAAAAATTTAGTTTGCCCACGTTCGGAAGCGAGCTTAGACACCACCGAAATGGGCTTGGCCCACCCATGAAATTTCGGTGGCCCACTCCCGGAAATTTAAAAATTTAGTTTACCCACGTTCGGAAGCGAGCTGAGACACCACCGAAGTGGTCTTGGCACACCCATGAAATTTGGGCGGCCCACTCCAGGAAATTTAAATATTTAGTTTACCCACGTTCGGAAGCGAGCTTAGACACCACCGAAATGGGCTTGGCCCACCCATAAAATTTGGGTTGCCCACTCCCGGAAATTTAAAAATTTAGTTTACACACATTCGGAAGCAAGCCGGGACACCACCGAAATTGACTTGGCCCACCCATGAAATTTGGGTGGCATACTCCCGGAAATTTTAAAATTTAGTTTACCCACGTTCGGAAGCGAGCGGAGACACCACCGAGATGGGCTTGGCCCACCAATGAAATTTTTTTTGGCCCTCTCCCGGAAATTTAAAAATTTAGTTTACATACATTCGGAAGCAAGCTGAGACACCGCCGAAATTGGCTTGGCCCACCCATGAAATTTTTTTGGCCCACTACCGGAAATTTAAAAATTTTGTTTACCCACGTTCGGGAGCGAGCGGAGACACCAGGAAAATGGCCTTGGCCCACCCATGAAATTTGACTGGCCCACTCCCGGAATTTTAAAAATTTAGTTTACCCACGTTCGGAAGCGAGCTGAGACACCACCGAAATGGGCTTGGCCCACCCAAGAAATTTAGGTGGCACACTCCCGGAAATTTAAAAATTTAGTTTACCCACGTTCGGAAGCGAGCGGAGACACCACCGAAATGGGCTTGGCCCACCCATGAAATTTGGGTGGCCCACTCTCGGAAATTTACAAATTTAGTTTACCCACATTCGGAAACGAGCTGAGACACCACCGAAATGGGCTTGGCCCACCCATGAAATTCGGGCGGCCCACTCCCGGAAATATAAAAATTTAGTTTACCCAGGTTCGGAAGCGAGCTGAGACCACCGAAATGGGCTTGGCCCACCCATGAAATTTGGGTGGCCCACTCCCGGAAATTTAAAAATTTAGTTTTCCCACGTTCGGGAGCGAGCGGAGACACCAGCAAAATGGGCTTGGCCCACCCATGAAATTTGAGTGGCCCACTCCCGGAAATTTAAAAATTTAGTTTACCCACGTTTGGAAGCGAGCTGAGACACCACCGAAATGGGCTTGGCCCACCAAAGAAATTTGGGTGGCCCACTCCCGGAAATTTAAAAATTTAGTTTACTGACATTCGGACGCGAGCTGAGACACCACTGAAATGGGCTTGGCCCACCCATGAAATTCGGGCGGCCCACTCACGGAAATTTAAAAATTTAGTTTACCCACGTTCCGAAGCGAGCGGAGACACCACCGAAATGGGCTTGGCCCACCCATGAAATTTGGGTGGCCCACTCTCGGAAATTAAAAAATTTAGTTTACCCACGTTCGGAAGCGAGTTGAGACAGCACTGAAATGGGCTTGGCCCACCCATGAAATTTGGGTGGCCCACTCCCGGAAATTTAAAAATTTAGTTTACCCACGTTTGGAAGCGAGCTGAGACACCACCGAAATGGGCTTGGCCCACCCATGAAATTTGGGTGGCCCACTCCCGGAAATTTAAAAATTTAGTTTACCCACGTTCGGAAGCGAGCGGAGACACCACCGAAATGGGCTTGGCCCACCCATGAAATTTGGGTGCCCACTCTCGGAAATTTAAAAGTTTAGTTTACCCACGTTCGGAAGCAAGCTGAGAAACCACCGAAATGGGCTTGTCCCACCCATGAAATTCGGGTGGCCCACTCCCGGAAATTTAAAAATTTAGTTTACCCACGTTCGGAAGCGAGCTGAGACACCACCGAAATGAGCTTGGCCCACCCATGAAATTTGGGTGGCCCACTCTCGGAAATTAAAAAATTTAGTTTACACACATTCGGAAGCAAGCTGAGACACCACCGAAATTGGCTTGGCCCACCCATGAAATTTGGGTGGCATACTCCCGGAAATTTTAAAATTTAGTTTACCCACGTTCGGAAGCGAGCGGAGACACCACCGAGATGGCCTTGGCCCGCCCATGAAATTTTTTTGGCCCACTCCCGGAAATTTAAAAATTTAGTTTACCCACGTTCGGAAGCGAGCTGAGACACCACCGAAATTGGCTTGGCCCACCCATGAAATTTGGGTGGCCCACTCCAGGAAATTTAAAAATTTAGTTTGCCCACGTTCGGAAGCGAGCTTAGACACCACCGAAATGGGCTTGGCCCACCCATGAAATTTTGGTGGCATACTCCCGGAAATTTTAAAATTTAGTTTACCCACGTTAGAAGCGAGCGGAGACACCACCGAGATGGGCTTGCCCACCCATGAAATTTTTTTGGCCCATTCCCGGAAATTTAAAAATTTAGTTTACCCACGTTCGGAAGCAAGCTGTGACACCACCGAAGTGGGCTTGGCAGACCCATGAAATTTGGGCGGCCCACTCAAGGAAATTTAAATATTTAGTTTACCCACGTTCAGAAGCGAGCTTAGACACCACCGAAATGGGCTTGGCCCACCCATGAAATTTGGGTGGCCCACTCCCGGAAATTTAAAAATTTAGTTTACACACATTCGGAAGCAAGCTGAGACACCACCGAAATTGGCTTGGCCCACCCATGTAATTTGGGTGGCATACTCCCGGAAATTTTAAAATTTAGTTTACCCACGTTCGGAAGCGAGCAGAGACACCACCGAGATGGGCTTGGCCCACCCATGAAATTATTTTGGCCCTCTCCCAGAAATTTAAAAATTTAGTTTACACACATTTGGAAGCAAGCTGAGACACCACCGAAATTGGCTTGGCCCACCCATGAAATTTGGGTGGCATACTCCCGGAAATTTAAAAATTTAGTTTACCCACGTTCAGAAGCGAGCGGAGACACCACCGAAATGGGCTTGGCCCACCCATGAAATTTTTTGGCCCACTCCCAGAAATTTAAAAATTAAGTTTACCCACGTTCGGAAGCGAGCTGAGACACCACCGAAGTGGGATTGGCCCACCCATGAAATTTGGGCGGCCCACTCCAGGAAATTTAAAAATTTAGTTTGCCCACGTTCGGAAGCGAGCTTAAACACCACCGAAATGGGCTTCGCCCACCCATGAAATTTGGGTGGCCCACTCCCGGAAATTTAAAAATTTAGTTTACCCACGTTCGGAAGCGAGCGGAGACACCACCAAAATGGGCTTGGCCCACCCATGAAATTTTTTTGGCCCACTCCCGGAAATTTAAAAATTTTGTTTACCCACGTTCGGAAGCGAGCTGAGACACCACCGAAATGGGCTTGGCCCAACCATGAAATTTGGGTGGCCCACTTCCGGAAATTTAAAATTTTAGTTTGCCCACGTTCGGAAGCGATCTTAGACACCCTTGAAATGGGCTTGGCCCACCCATGAAATTTGGGTGGCCCATTCCCAGAAATTTAAAAATTTAGTTTACCCATGTTCGGGAGCGAGCGGAGACACCAGGAAAATGGGCTTGGCCCACCCATAAAATTTGAGTGGCCCACTCCCGGAATCTTAAAAATTCAGTTTACCCACGTTCGGAAGCGAGCTGAGACACCACCGAAATGGGCTTGGCCCACCCAAGAAATTTGGGTGGCCCACTCCCGGAAATTTAAAAATTTAGTTTACCCACGTTCGGAAGCGAGCGGAGACACCACCGAAATGGGCTTGGCCCACCCATGAAATTTGGGTCGCCCACTCTCGGAAATTTAAAAATTTAGTTTACCCACATTCGGAAGCCAGCTGAGACACCACCGAAATGGGCTTGGCCCACCCATGAAATTCGGGCGGCCCACTCCCGGAAATTTAAAAATTTAGTTTACCCACGTTCGGAAGCGAGCTGAGACACCACCGAAGTGGGCTTGGCCCACCCATGAAATTTGAGTGGCCCACTCCCGGAAATTTAAAAATTTAGTTTACCCATGTTCGGAAGCGAGCTGAGACACCACCGAAATGGGCTTGGCCCACCCAAGAAATTTGGGTGGCCCACTCCCGGAAATTTAAAAATTTAGTTTACCCACGTTCGGAAGCGAGCGGAGACACCACCAAAATGGGCTTGGCCCACCCATAAAATTTGGGTGGCCCACTCCCGGAAATTTAAAAATTTAGTTTGCCCACGTTTGGAAGTGAGCTTAGACCCCACCGAAATGGGCTTGCACCACCCATGAAATTTAGGTGGCCCACTCCCGGAAATTTAAAAATTTAGTTTACCCACATTTCGAAGCGAGCTGAGACACCACCGAAATGGGCTTGGCCCACCCATGAAATTTGGGTGGCCCAGTCCCGGAAATTTAAGAATTTAGTTTACCCACGTTCGGAAGCGAGCGGAGACACCACCGAAATGGGCTTGGCCCACCCATGAAATTTGGGTGGCCCACTCTCAGAAATTTAAAAGTTTAGTTTACCAACGTTCGGAAGCAAGCTGAGACACCACCGAAATGGGCTTGGCCCACCCATGAAATTCGGGTGGCCCACTCCCGGAAATCTAAAAATTTAGTTTACACACATTCGGAAGCAAGCTGAGACACCACCGAAATTGGCTTGGCCCACCCATGAAATTTGGGTGGCATACTCCCGGAAATTTTAAAATTTAGTTTACCCACGTTCGGAAGCGAGCGGAGACACCACCGAGATGGGCTTGGCCCGCCCATGAAATTTTTTTGGCCCACTCCCGGAAATTTAAAAATTTAGTTTACCCACGTTCGGAAGCGAGCTGAGACACCACCAAAATGGGCTTGGCCCACCCATGAAATTTGGGTGGCCCACTCCAGGAAATTTAAAAATTTAGTTTGCCCACGTTCGGAAGCGAGCTTAGACACCACCGAAATGGGCTTGGCCCACCCATGAAATTTCGGTGGCCCACTCCCGGTAATTTAAAAATTTAGTTTACCCACGTTCGGAAGCGAGCTGAGACACCACCGAAGTGGGCTTGGCACACCCATGAAATTTGGGGGGCCCACTCCAGGAAATTTAAATATTTAGTTTACCCACGTTCGGAAGCGAGCTTAGACACCACCGAAATGGGCTTGGCCCACCCATAAAATTTGGGTTGCCCACTCCCGGAAATTTTAAAATTTAGTTTACCCACGTTCGGAAGCGAGCGGAGACACCACCGAGATGGGCTTGGCCCACCCATGAAATTTTTTTTGGCCCTCTCCCGGAAATTTAAAAATTTAGTTTACACACATTCGGAAGCAAGCTGAGACACCGCCGAAATTGGCTTGGCCCACCCATGAAATTTTTTTGGCCCACTACCAGAAATTTAAAAATTTTGTTTACCCACGTTCGGGAGCGAGCGGAGACACCAGGAAAATGGGCTTGGCCCACCCATGAAATTTGAGTGGCCCACTCCCGGAATTTTAAAAATTTAGTTTACCCACGTTCGGAAGCGAGCTGAGACACCACCGAAATGGGCTTGGCCCACCCAAGAAATTTAGGTGGCACACTCCCGGAAATTTAAAAATTTAGTTTACCCACGTTCGGAAGCGAGCGGAGACACCACCGAAATGGGCTTGGCCCACCCATGAAATTTGGGTGGCCCACTCTCGGAAATTTAAAAATTTAGTTTACCCACATTCGGAAACGAGCTGAGACACCACCGAAATGGGCTTGGCCCACCCATGAAATTCGGGCGGCCCACTCCCGGAAATATAAAAATTTAGTTTACCCAGGTTCGGAAGCGAGCTGAGACCACCGAAATGGGCTTGGCCCACCCATGAAATTTGGGTGGCCCACTGCCGGAAATTTAAAAATTTAGTTTACCCACGTTCAGGAGTGAGCTGAGACACCACCGAAATGGGCTTGGCCCACCCATGAAATTTGGGTGGCCCACTCCCGGAAATTTAAAAAAAATTTAGTTTACCCACGTTCGGAAGTGAGCTTAGACACCACTGAAATGGGCTTGGCCCACCCATGAAATTTGGGTGGCCCACTCCCAGAAATTTAAAAATTTAGTTTGCCCACGTTCGGAAGCGAGCTTAGACACCACCGAAATGGGCTTGGCCCACCCATGAAATTTAGGTGGCCCACTCCCGGAAATTTAAAAATTTAGTTTACCCACGTTCGGAAGCTGGCGGAGACACCACCGAAATGGGCTTGGCCCACCCATGAAATTTGGGTGGCCCACTCTCGGAAATTTAAAAGTTTAGTTTACCCACGTTCGGAAGCAAGCTGAGACACCACCGAAATGGGCTTGGCCCACCCATGAAATTCGGGTGGCCCACTCCCGGAAATTTAAAAATTTAGTTTACCCACGTTTGGAAGCGAGCTGAGACACCACCGAAATGAGCTTGGCCCACCCATGAAATTTGGGTGGCCCACTCCCGGAAATTTAAAAATTTAGTTTACCCACGTTCAGAAGCGAGCGGAGACACCACCGAGATGGGCTTGGCCCACCCATGAAACTTGAGTGGCCCACTCCCGGAAATTTAAAAATTTAGTTTACCCACGTTCGGAAGCGAGCTGAGACACCAGGAAAATGGGCTTGGCCCACCCATGAAATTTGAGTGGCCCACTCCCGGAATTTTAAAAATTTAGTTTACCCACATTCGGAAGCGAGCTGAGACACCACCGAAATGGGCTTGGCCCACCCAAGAAATTTAGGTGGCACACTCCCGGAAATTTAAAAATTTAGTTTACCCACGTTCGGAAGCGAGCGGAGACACCACCGAAATGGGCTTGGCCCACCCATGAAATTTGGGTGGCCCACTCTCGGAAATTTAAAAATTTAGTTTACCCACATTTGGAAACGAGCTGAGACACCACCGAAATGGGCTTGGCCCACCCATGAAATTCGGGCGGCCCACTCCCGGAAATATAAAAATTTAGTTTACCCAGGTTCGGAAGCGAGCTGAGACCACCGAAATGGGCTTGGCCCACCCATAAAATTTGGGTGGCCCACTCCCGGAAATTTAAAAATTTAGTTTTCCCACGTTCGGGAGCGAGCGGAGACACCAGCAAAATGGGCTTGGCCCACCCATGAAATTTGAGTGGCCCACTCCCGGAAATTTAAAAATTTAGTTTACCCACATTCGGAAGCGAGCTGAGACACCACTGAAATGGGCTTGGCCCACCCATGAAATTCGGGCGGCCCACTCACGGAAATTTAAAAATTTAGTTTACCCACGTTCCGAAGCGAGCGGAGACACCACCGAAATGGGCTTGGCCCACCCATGAAATTTGGGTGGCCCACTCTCGGAAATTAAAAAATTTAGTTTACCCACGTTCGGAAGCGAGTTGAGACAGCACTGAAATGGGCTTGGCCCACCCATGAAATTTGGGTGGCATACTCCCGGAAATTTTAAAATTTAGTTTACCCACGTTCGGAAGCGAGCGGAGACACCACCGAGATGGCCTTGGCCCGCCCATGAAATTTTTTTGGCCCACTCCCGGAAATTTAAAAATTTTGTTTACCCACGTTCGGAAGCGAGCTGAGACACCACCGAAATGGGCTTGGCCCAACTATGAAATTTGGGTGGCCCACTTCCGGAAATTTAAAATTTTAGTTTGCCCACGTTCGGAAGCGAGCTTAGACACCCTTGAAATGGGCTTGGCCCACCCATGAAATTTGGGTGGCCCATTCCCAGAAATTTAAAAATTTAGTTTACCCATGTTCGGGAGCGAGCGGAGACACCAGGAAAATGGGCTTGGCCCACCCATAAAATTTGAGTGGCCCACTCCCGGAATCTTAAAAATTTAGGTTACCCACGTTCGGAAGCGAGCTGAGACAGCACCGAAATGGGCTTGGCCCACCCATGAAATTTGGATGGCCCACTCCCGGAAATTTAAAAATTTAGTTTACCCACGTTCGGAAGCGAGCGGAGACACCACCGAAATGGGCTTGGCCCACCCATGAAATTTGGGTGGCATACTCCCGGAAATTTTAAAATTTAGTTTACCCACGTTCGGAAGCGAGCGGAGACACCACCGAGATGGGCTTGGCCCACCCATGAAATTTTTTTTGCCCACTCCCGGAAATTTAAAAATTTAGTTTACCCACGTTCGGAAGCGAGCTGAGACACCACCGAAATGGGCTTGGCCCACCCATGAAATTCGGGTGGCCCACTCCCGGAAATTTAAAAATTTAGTTTACACACATTCGGAAGCAAGCTGAGACACCACCGAAATTGGCTTGGCCCACCCATGAAATTTGGGTGGCATACTCCCGGAAATTTTAAAATTTAGTTTACCCACGTTCGGAAGCGAGCGGAGACACCACCGAGATGGCCTTGGCCCGCCCATGAAATTTTTTTGGCCCACTCCCGGAAATTTAAAAATTTTGTTTACCCACGTTCGGAAGCGAGCTGAGACACCACCGAAATGGGCTTGGCCCAACCATGAAATTTGGGTGGCCCACTTCCGGAAATTTAAAATTTTATTTTGCCCACGTTCGGAAGCGAGCTTAGACACCCTTGAAATGGGCTTGGCCCACCCATGAAATTTGGGTGGCCCATTCCCAGAAATTTAAAAATTTAGTTTACCCATGTTCGGGAGCGAGCGGAGACACCAGGAAAATGGGCTTGGCCCACCCATAAAATTTGAGTGGCCCACTCCCGGAATCTTAAAAATTTAGGTTACCCACGTTCGGAAGCGAGCTGAGACACCACCGAAATGGGCTTGGCCCACCCAAGAAATTTGGGTGGCCCACTCCCGGAAATTTAAAAATTTAGTTTTCCCACGTTCGGAAGCGAGCTGAGACACCACCGAAATGGGCTTGGCCCACCCATGAAATTTGGGTGGCCCAGTCCCGGAAATTTAAGAATTTAGTTTACCCACGTTCGGAAGCGAGCGGAGACACCACCGAAATGGGCTTGGCCCACCCATGAAATTTGGGTGGCCCACTCTCGGAAATTTAAAAGTTTAGTTTACCCACGTTCGGAAGCAAGCTGGGACACCACCGAAATGGGCTTGGCCCACCCATGAAATTCGGGTGGCCCACTCCCGGAAATCTAAAAATTTAGTTTACACACATTCGGAAGCAAGCTGGGACACCACCGAAATTGACTTGGCCCACCCATGAAATTTGGGTGGCATACTCCCGGAATCTTAAAAATTTAGGTTACCCACGTTCGGAAGCGAGCTGAGACACCACCGAAATGGGCTTGGCCCACCCAAGAAATTTGGGTGGCCCACTCCCGGAAATTTAAAAATTTAGTTTACCCACGTTCGGAAGCGAGCGGAGACACCACCGAAATGGGCTTGGCCCACCCATGAAATTGGGTGGCCCACTCTCGGAAATTTAAAAATTTAGTTTACCCACATTCGGAAGCCAGCTGAGACACCACCGAAATGGGCTTGGCCCACCCATGAAATTCGGGCGGCCCACTCCCGGAAATTTAAAAATTTAGTTTACCCACGTTCGGAAGCGAGCTGAGACACCACCGAAGTGGGCTTGGCCCACCCATGAAATTTGGGCGGCCCACTCTAGGAAATTTAAAAATTTAGTTTGCCCACGTTCGGAAGCGAGCTTAGACACCACCGAAATGGGCTTGGCCCACCCATGAAATTTGGGTGGCCCACTCCCGGAAATTTAAAAATTTAGTTTACCCACGTTCGGAAGCAAGCGGAGACACCACCAAAATGGGCTTGGCCCACCCATGAAATTTTTTTGGCCCACTCCCGGAAATTTAAAAATTTTGTTTACCCACGTTCGGAAGCGAGCTGAGACACCACCGAAATGGGCTTGGCCCACCCATGAAATTTGGGTGGCCCATTCCCGGAAATTTAAAAATTTAGTTTTCCCACGTTCGGAAGCGAGCTTAGACACCCTTGAAATGGGCTTGGCCCACCCATGAAATTTGGGTGGCCCACTCCCGGAAATTTAAAAATTTAGTTTACCCACATTTCGAAGCGAGCTGAGACACCACCGAAATGGGCTTGGCCCACCCATGAAATTTGGGTGGCCCAGTCCCGGAAATTTAAGAATTTAGTTTACCCACGTTCGGAAGCGAGCGGAGACACCACCGAAATGGGCTTGGCCCACCCATGAAATTTGGATGGCCCACTATCGGAAATTTAAAAGTTTAGTTTACCCACGTTCGGAAGCAAGCTGGGACACCACCGAAATGGGCTTGGCCCACCCATGAAATTCGGGTGGCCCACTCCCGGAAATCTAAAAATTTAGTTTACACACATTCGGAAGCAAGCTGGGACACCACCGAAATTGACTTGGCCCACCCATGAAATTTGGGTGGCATACTCCCGGAAATTTTAAAATTTAGTTTACCCACGTTCGGAAGCGAGCCGAGACACCACCGAGATGGGCTTGGCCCGCCCATGAAATTTTTTTGGCCCACTCCCGGAAATTTAAAAATTTAGTTTACCCACGTTCGGAAGCGAGCTGAGACACCACCAAAATGGGCTTGGCCCACCCATGAAATTTGGGTGGCCCACTCCAGGAAATTTAAAAATTTAGTTTGCCCACGTTCGGAAGCGAGCTTAGACACCACCGAAATGGGCTTGGCCCACCCATGAAATTTCGGTGGCCCACTCCCGGAAATTTAAAAATTTAGTTTACCCACGTTCGGAAGCGAGCTGAGACACCACCGAAGTGGGCTTGGCACACCCATGAAATTTGGGCGGCCCACTCCAGGAAATTTAAATATTTAGTTTACCCACGTTCGGAAGCGAGCTTAGACACCACCGAAATGGGCTTGGCCCACCCATAAAATTTGGGTTGCCCACTCCCGGAAATTTAAAAATTTAGTTTACACACATTCGGAAGCAAGCTGGGACACCACCGAAATTGACTTGGCCCACCCATGAAATTTGGGTGGCATACTCCCGGAAATTTTAAAATTTAGTTTACCCACGTTCGGAAGCGAGCGGAGACACCACCGAGATGGGCTTGGCCCACCCATGAAATTTTTTTTGGCCCTCTCCCGGAAATTTAAAAATTTAGTTTACACACATTCGGAAGCAAGCTGAGACACCGCCGAAATTGGCTTGGCCCACCCATGAAATTTTTTTGGCCCACTACCGGAAATTTAAAAATTTTGTTTACCCACGTTCGGGAGCGAGCGGAGACACCAGGAAAATGGGCTTGGCCCACCCATGAAATTTGAGTGGCCCACTCCCGGAATTTTAAAAATTTAGTTTACCCACATTCGGAAGCGAGCTGAGACACCACCGAAATGGGCTTGGCCCACCCAAGAAATTTAGGTGGCACACTCCCGGAAATTTAAAAATTTAGTTTACCCACGTTCGGAAGCGAGCGGAGACACCACCGAAATGGGCTTGGCCCACCCATGAAATTTGGGTGGCCCACTCTCGGAAATTTAAAAATTTAGTTTACCCACATTCGGAAACGAGCTGAGACACCACCGAAATGGGCTTGGCCCACCCATGAAATTCGGGCGGCCCACTCCCGGAAATATAAAAATTTAGTTTACCCAGGTTCGGAAGCGAGCTGAGACCACCGAAATGGGCTTGGCCCACCCATGAAATTTGGGTGGCCCACTCCCGGAAATTTAAAAATTTAGTTTTCCCACGTTCGGGAGCGAGCGGAGACACCAGCAAAATGGGCTTGGCCCACCCATGAAATTTGAGTGGCCCACTCCCGGAAATTTAAAAATTTAGTTTACCCACATTCGGAAGCGAGCTGAGACACCACTGAAATGGGCTTGGCCCACCCATGAAATTCGGGCGGCCCACTCACGGAAATTTAAAAATTTAGTTTACCCACGTTCCGAAGCGAGCGGAGACACCACCGAAATGGGCTTGGCCCACCCATGAAATTTGGGTGGCCCACTCTCGGAAATTAAAAAATTTAGTTTACCCACGTTCGGAAGCGAGTTGAGACAGCACTGAAATGGGCTTGGCCCACCCATGAAATTTGGGTGGCCCACTCCCGGAAATTTAAAAATTTAGTTTACCCACGTTTGGAAGCGAGCTGAGACAGCACCGAAATGGGCTTGGCCCACCCATGAAATTTGGATGGCCCACTCCCGGAAATTTAAAAATTTAGTTTACCCACGTTCGGAAGCGAGCGGAGACACCACCGAAATGGGCTTGGCCCACCCATGAAATTTGGGTGGCATACTCCCGGAAATTTTAAAATTTAGTTTACCCACGTTCGGAAGCGAGCGGAGACACCACCGAGATGGGCTTGGCCCACCCATGAAATTTTTTTTGCCCACTCCCGGAAATTTAAAAATTTAGTTTACCCACGTTCGGAAGCGAGCTGAGACACCACCGAAATGGGCTTGGCCCACCCATGAAATTTGGATGGCCCACTCCCGGAAATTTAAAAATTTAGTTTACCCACGTTTGGAAGCAAGCTGAGACACCACCGAAATTGGCTTGGCCCACCCATGAAATTTGGGTGGCATACTCCCGGAAATTTTAAAATTTAGTTTACCCACGTTCGGAAGCGAGCGGAGACACCACCGAGATGGCCTTGGCCCGCCCATGAAATTTTTTTGGCCCACTCCCGGAAATTTAAAAATTTAGTTTACCCACGTTCGGAAGCGAGCTGAGACACCACCGAAATGGGCTTGGCCCACCCATGAAATTTGGGTGGCCCACTCCAGGAAATTTAAAAATTTAGTTTACCCACGTTCGGAAGCGAGCTGAGACACCACCGAAATGGGCTTGACCCACCCATGAAATTTGGGCGGCCCACTCCAGGAAATTTAAAAATTTAGTTTACCAACGTTCGGAAGCGAGCTTAGACACCACCGAAATGGTCTTGGCCCACCCATGAAATTCGGGTGGCCCACTCCCGGAAATTTAAAAATTTAGTTTACCCACGTTCGGAAGCGAGTTGAGACAGCACTGAAATGGGCTTGGCCCACCCATGAAATTTGGGTGGCATACTCCCGGAAATTTTAAAATTTAGTTTACCCACGTTCGGAAGCGAGCGGAGACACCACCGAGATGGCCTTGGCCCGCCCATGAAATTTTTTTGGCCCACTCCCGGAAATTTAAAAATTTTGTTTACCCACGTTCGGAAGCGAGCTGAGACACCACCGAAATGGGCTTGGCCCAACTATGAAATTTGGGTGGCCCACTTCCGGAAATTTAAAATTTTAGTTTGCCCACGTTCGGAAGCGAGCTTAGACACCCTTGAAATGGGCTTGGCCCACCCATGAAATTTGGGTGGCCCATTCCCAGAAATTTAAAAATTTAGTTTACCCATGTTCGGGAGCGAGCGGAGACACCAGGAAAATGGGCTTGGCCCACCCATAAAATTTGAGTGGCCCACTCCCGGAATCTTAAAAATTTAGGTTACCCACGTTCGGAAGCGAGCTGAGACAGCACCGAAATGGGCTTGGCCCACCCATGAAATTTGGATGGCCCACTCCCGGAAATTTAAAAATTTAGTTTACCCACGTTCGGAAGCGAGCGGAGACACCACCGAAATGGGCTTGGCCCACCCATGAAATTTGGGTGGCATACTCCCGGAAATTTTAAAATTTAGTTTACCCACGTTCGGAAGCGAGCGGAGACACCACCGAGATGGGCTTGGCCCACCCATGAAATTTTTTTTGCCCACTCCCGGAAATTTAAAAATTTAGTTTACCCACGTTCGGAAGCGAGCTGAGACACCACCGAAATGGGCTTGGCCCACCCATGAAATTCGGGTGGCCCACTCCCGGAAATTTAAAAATTTAGTTTACACACATTCGGAAGCAAGCTGAGACACCACCGAAATTGGCTTGGCCCACCCATGAAATTTGGGTGGCATACTCCCGGAAATTTTAAAATTTAGTTTACCCACGTTCGGAAGCGAGCGGAGACACCACCGAGATGGCCTTGGCCCGCCCATGAAATTTTTTTGGCCCACTCCCGGAAATTTAAAAATTTTGTTTACCCACGTTCGGAAGCGAGCTGAGACACCACCGAAATGGGCTTGGCCCAACCATGAAATTTGGGTGGCCCACTTCCGGAAATTTAAAATTTTAGTTTGCCCACGTTCGGAAGCGAGCTTAGACACCCTTGAAATGGGCTTGGCCCACCCATGAAATTTGGGTGGCCCATTCCCAGAAATTTAAAAATTTAGTTTACCCATGTTCGGGAGCGAGCGGAGACACCAGGAAAATGGGCTTGGCCCACCCATAAAATTTGAGTGGCCCACTCCCGGAATCTTAAAAATTTAGGTTACCCACGTTCGGAAGCGAGCTGAGACACCACCGAAATGGGCTTGGCCCACCCAAGAAATTTGGGTGGCCCACTCCCGGAAATTTAAAAATTTAGTTTTCCCACGTTCGGAAGCGAGCTGAGACACCACCGAAATGGGCTTGGCCCACCCATGAAATTTGGGTGGCCCAGTCCCGGAAATTTAAGAATTTAGTTTACCCACGTTCGGAAGCGAGCGGAGACACCACCGAAATGGGCTTGGCCCACCCATGAAATTTGGGTGGCCCACTCTCGGAAATTTAAAAGTTTAGTTTACCCACGTTCGGAAGCAAGCTGGGACACCACCGAAATGGGCTTGGCCCACCCATGAAATTCGGGTGGCCCACTCCCGGAAATCTAAAAATTTAGTTTACACACATTCGGAAGCAAGCTGGGACACCACCGAAATTGACTTGGCCCACCCATGAAATTTGGGTGGCATACTCCCGGAATCTTAAAAATTTAGGTTACCCACGTTCGGAAGCGAGCTGAGACACCACCGAAATGGGCTTGGCCCACCCAAGAAATTTGGGTGGCCCACTCCCGGAAATTTAAAAATTTAGTTTACCCACGTTCGGAAGCAAGCGGAGACACCACCGAAATGGGCTTGGCCCACCCATGAAATTGGGTGGCCCACTCTCGGAAATTTAAAAATTTAGTTTACCCACATTCGGAAGCCAGCTGAGACACCACCGAAATGGGCTTGGCCCACCCATGAAATTCGGGCGGCCCACTCCCGGAAATTTAAAAATTTAGTTTACCCACGTTCGGAAGCGAGCTGAGACACCACCGAAGTGGGCTTGGCCCACCCATGAAATTTGGGCGGCCCACTCTAGGAAATTTAAAAATTTAGTTTGCCCACGTTCGGAAGCGAGCTTAGACACCACCGAAATGGGCTTGGCCCACCCATGAAATTTGGGTGGCCCACTCCCGGAAATTTAAAAATTTAGTTTACCCACGTTCGGAAGCAAGCGGAGACACCACCAAAATGGGCTTGGCCCACCCATGAAATTTTTTTGGCCCACTCCCGGAAATTTAAAAATTTTGTTTACCCACGTTCGGAAGCGAGCTGAGACACCACCGAAATGGGCTTGGCCCACCCATGAAATTTGGGTGGCCCATTCCCGGAAATTTAAAAATTTAGTTTTCCCACGTTCAGAAGCGAGCTTAGACACCCTTGAAATGGGCTTGGCCCACCCATGAAATTTGGGTGGCCCACTCCCGGAAATTTAAAAATTTAGTTTACCCACATTTCGAAGCGAGCTGAGACACCACCGAAATGGGCTTGGCCCACCCATGAAATTTGGGTGGCCCAGTCCCGGAAATTTAAGAATTTAGTTTACCCACGTTCGGAAGCGAGCGGAGACACCACCGAAATGGGCTTGGCCCACCCATGAAATTTGGATGGCCCACTATCGGAAATTTAAAAGTTTAGTTTACCCACGTTCGGAAGCAAGCTGGGACACCACCGAAATGGGCTTGGCCCACCCATGAAATTCGGGTGGCCCACTCCCGGAAATCTAAAAATTTAGTTTACACACATTCGGAAGCAAGCTGGGACACCACCGAAATTGACTTGGCCCACCCATGAAATTTGGGTGGCATACTCCCGGAAATTTTAAAATTTAGTTTACCCACGTTCGGAAGCGAGCCGAGACACCACCGAGATGGGCTTGGCCCGCCCATGAAATTTTTTTGGCCCACTCCCGGAAATTTAAAAATTTAGTTTACCCACGTTCGGAAGCGAGCTGAGACACCACCAAAATGGGCTTGGCCCACCCATGAAATTTGGGTGGCCCACTCCAGGAAATTTAAAAATTTAGTTTGCCCACGTTCGGAAGCGAGCTTAGACACCACCGAAATGGGCTTGGCCCACCCATGAAATTTCGGTGGCCCACTCCCGGAAATTTAAAAATTTAGTTTACCCACGTTCGGAAGCGAGCTGAGACACCACCGAAGTGGGCTTGGCACACCCATGAAATTTGGGCGGCCCACTCCAGGAAATTTAAATATTTAGTTTACCCACGTTCGGAAGCGAGCTTAGACACCACCGAAATGGGCTTGGCCCACCCATAAAATTTGGGTTGCCCACTCCCGGAAATTTAAAAATTTAGTTTACACACATTCGGAAGCAAGCTGGGACACCACCGAAATTGACTTGGCCCACCCATGAAATTTGGGTGGCATACTCCCGGAAATTTTAAAATTTAGTTTACCCACGTTCGGAAGCGAGCGGAGACACCACCGAGATGGGCTTGGCCCACCCATGAAATTTTTTTTGGCCCTCTCCCGGAAATTTAAAAATTTAGTTTACACACATTCGGAAGCAAGCTGAGACACCGCCGAAATTGGCTTGGCCCACCCATGAAATTTTTTTGGCCCACTACCGGAAATTTAAAAATTTTGTTTACCCACGTTCGGGAGCGAGCGGAGACACCAGGAAAATGGGCTTGGCCCACCCATGAAATTTGAGTGGCCCACTCCCGGAATTTTAAAAATTTAGTTTACCCACATTCGGAAGCGAGCTGAGACACCACCGAAATGGGCTTGGCCCACCCAAGAAATTTAGGTGGCACACTCCCGGAAATTTAAAAATTTAGTTTACCCACGTTCGGAAGCGAGCGGAGACACCACCGAAATGGGCTTGGCCCACCCATGAAATTTGGGTGGCCCACTCTCGGAAATTTAAAAATTTAGTTTACCCACATTCGGAAACGAGCTGAGACACCACCGAAATGGGCTTGGCCCACCCATGAAATTCGGGCGGCCCACTCCCGGAAATATAAAAATTTAGTTTACCCAGGTTCGGAAGCGAGCTGAGACCACCGAAATGGGCTTGGCCCACCCATGAAATTTGGGTGGCCCACTCCCGGAAATTTAAAAATTTAGTTTTCCCACGTTCGGGAGCGAGCGGAGACACCAGCAAAATGGGCTTGGCCCACCCATGAAATTTGAGTGGCCCACTCCCGGAAATTTAAAAATTTAGTTTACCCACATTCGGAAGCGAGCTGAGACACCACTGAAATGGGCTTGGCCCACCCATGAAATTCGGGCGGCCCACTCACGGAAATTTAAAAATTTAGTTTACCCACGTTCCGAAGCGAGCGGAGACACCACCGAAATGGGCTTGGCCCACCCATGAAATTTGGGTGGCCCACTCTCGGAAATTAAAAAATTTAGTTTACCCACGTTCGGAAGCGAGTTGAGACAGCACTGAAATGGGCTTGGCCCACCCATGAAATTTGGGTGGCCCACTCCCGGAAATTTAAAAATTTAGTTTACCCACGTTTGGAAGCGAGCTGAGACAGCACCGAAATGGGCTTGGCCCACCCATGAAATTTGGATGGCCCACTCCCGGAAATTTAAAAATTTAGTTTACCCACGTTCGGAAGCGAGCGGAGACACCACCGAAATGGGCTTGGCCCACCCATGAAATTTGGGTGGCATACTCCCGGAAATTTTAAAATTTAGTTTACCCACGTTCGGAAGCGAGCGGAGACACCACCGAGATGGGCTTGGCCCACCCATGAAATTTTTTTTGCCCACTCCCGGAAATTTAAAAATTTAGTTTACCCACGTTCGGAAGCGAGCTGAGACACCACCGAAATGGGCTTGGCCCACCCATGAAATTTGGATGGCCCACTCCCGGAAATTTAAAAATTTAGTTTACCCACGTTTGGAAGCAAGCTGAGACACCACCGAAATTGGCTTGGCCCACCCATGAAATTTGGGTGGCATACTCCCGGAAATTTTAAAATTTAGTTTACCCACGTTCGGAAGCGAGCGGAGACACCACCGAGATGGCCTTGGCCCGCCCATGAAATTTTTTTGGCCCACTCCCGGAAATTTAAAAATTTAGTTTACCCACGTTCGGAAGCGAGCTGAGACACCACCGAAATGGGCTTGGCCCACCCATGAAATTTGGGTGGCCCACTCCAGGAAATTTAAAAATTTAGTTTACCCACGTTCGGAAGCGAGCTGAGACACCACCGAAATGGGCTTGACCCACCCATGAAATTTGGGCGGCCCACTCCAGGAAATTTAAAAATTTAGTTTACCAACGTTCGGAAGCGAGCTTAGACACCACCGAAATGGTCTTGGCCCACCCATGAAATTCGGGTGGCCCACTCCCGGAAATTTAAAAATTTAGTTTACACACATTCGGAAGCAAGCTGAGACACCACCGAAATTGGCTTGGCCCACCCATGAAATTTGGGTGGCATACTCCCGGAAATTTTAAAATTTAGTTTACCCACGTTCGGAAGCGAGCGGAGACACCACCGAGATGGCCTTGGCCCGCCCATGAAATTTTTTTGGCCCACTCCCGGAAATTTAAAAATTTAGTTTACCCACGTTCGGAAGCGAGCTGAGACACCACCGAAATGGGCTTGGCCCACCCATGAAATTTGGGTGGCCCACTCCAGGAAATTTAAAAATTTAGTTTGCCCACGTTCGGAAGCGAGCATAGACACCACCGAAATGGGCTTGGCCCACCCATGAAATTTCGGTGGCCCACTCCCGGAAATTTAAAAATTTAGTTTACCCACGTTCGGAACCGAGCTGTGACACCACCGAAGTGGGCTTGGCACACCCATGAAATTTGGGTGGCCCACTCTCGGAAATTTAAAAGTTTAGTTTACCCACGTTCGGAAGCAAGCTGGGACACCACCGAAATGGGCTTGGCCCACCCATGAAATTCGGGTGGCCCACTCCCGGAAATCTAAAAATTTAGTTTACACACATTCGGAAGCAAGCTGGGACACCACCGAAATTGACTTGGCCCACCCATGAAATTTGGGTGGCATACTCCCGGAATCTTAAAAATTTAGGTTACCCACGTTCGGAAGCGAGCTGAGACACCACCGAAATGGGCTTGGCCCACCCAAGAAATTTGGGTGGCCCACTCCCGGAAATTTAAAAATTTAGTTTACCCACGTTCGGAAGCGAGTGGAGACACCACCGAAATGGGCTTGGCCCACCCATGAAATTTGGGTGGCCCACTCTCGGAAATTTAAAAATTTAGTTTACCCACATTCGGAAGCCAGCTGAGACACCACCGAAATGGGCTTGGCCCACCCATGAAATTCGGGCGGCCCACTCCCGGAAATTTAAAAATTTAGTTTACCCACGTTCGGAAGCGAGCTGAGACACCACCGAAGTGGGCTTGGCCCACCCATGAAATTTGGGCGGCCCACTCTAGGAAATTTAAAAATTTAGTTTGCCCACGTTCGGAAGCGAGCTTAGACACCACCGAAATGGGCTTGGCCCACCCATGAAATTTGGGTGGCCCACTCCCGGAAATTTAAAAATTTAGTTTACCCACGTTCGGAAGCAAGCGGAGACACCACCAAAATGGGCTTGGCCCACCCATGAAATTTTTTTGGCCCACTCCCGGAAATTTAAAAATTTTGTTTACCCACGTTCGGAAGCGAGCTGAGACACCACCGAAATGGGCTTGGCCCACCCATGAAATTTGGGTGGCCCATTCCCGGAAATTTAAAAATTTAGTTTTCCCACGTTCGGAAGCGAGCTTAGACACCCTTGAAATGGGCTTGGCCCACCCATGAAATTTGAGTGGCCCACTCCCGGAATTTTAAAAATTTAGTTTACCCACATTCGGAAGCGAGCTGAGACACCACCGAAATGGGCTTGGCCCACCCAAGAAATTTAGGTGGCACACTCCCGGAAATTTAAAAATTTAGTTTACCCACGTTCGGAAGCGAGCGGAGACACCACCGAAATGGGCTTGGCCCACCCATGAAATTTGGGTGGCCCACTCTCGGAAATTTAAAAATTTAGTTTACCCACATTTGGAAACGAGCTGAGACACCACCGAAATGGGCTTGGCCCACCCATGAAATTCGGGCGGCCCACTCCCGGAAATATAAAAATTTAGTTTACCCAGGTTCGGAAGCGAGCTGAGACCACCGAAATGGGCTTGGCCCACCCATAAAATTTGGGTGGCCCACTCCCGGAAATTTAAAAATTTAGTTTTCCCACGTTCGGGAGCGAGCGGAGACACCAGCAAAATGGGCTTGGCCCACCCATGAAATTTGAGTGGCCCACTCCCGGAAATTTAAAAATTTAGTTTACCCACATTCGGAAGCGAGCTGAGACACCACTGAAATGGGCTTGGCCCACCCATGAAATTCGGGCGGCCCACTCACGGAAATTTAAAAATTTAGTTTACCCACGTTCCGAAGCGAGCGGAGACACCACCGAAATGGGCTTGGCCCACCCATGAAATTTGGGTGGCCCACTCTCGGAAATTAAAAAATTTAGTTTACCCACGTTCGGAAGCGAGTTGAGACAGCACTGAAATGGGCTTGGCCCACCCATGAAATTTGGGTGGCATACTCCCGGAAATTTTAAAATTTAGTTTACCCACGTTCGGAAGCGAGCGGAGACACCACCGAGATGGCCTTGGCCCGCCCATGAAATTTTTTTGGCCCACTCCCGGAAATTTAAAAATTTTGTTTACCCACGTTCGGAAGCGAGCTGAGACACCACCGAAATGGGCTTGGCCCAACTATGAAATTTGGGTGGCCCACTTCCGGAAATTTAAAATTTTAGTTTGCCCACGTTCGGAAGCGAGCTTAGACACCCTTGAAATGGGCTTGGCCCACCCATGAAATTTGGGTGGCCCATTCCCAGAAATTTAAAAATTTAGTTTACCCATGTTCGGGAGCGAGCGGAGACACCAGGAAAATGGGCTTGGCCCACCCATAAAATTTGAGTGGCCCACTCCCGGAATCTTAAAAATTTAGGTTACCCACGTTCGGAAGCGAGCTGAGACAGCACCGAAATGGGCTTGGCCCACCCATGAAATTTGGATGGCCCACTCCCGGAAATTTAAAAATTTAGTTTACCCACGTTCGGAAGCGAGCGGAGACACCACCGAAATGGGCTTGGCCCACCCATGAAATTTGGGTGGCATACTCCCGGAAATTTTAAAATTTAGTTTACCCACGTTCGGAAGCGAGCGGAGACACCACCGAGATGGGCTTGGCCCACCCATGAAATTTTTTTTGCCCACTCCCGGAAATTTAAAAATTTAGTTTACCCACGTTCGGAAGCGAGCTGAGACACCACCGAAATGGGCTTGGCCCACCCATGAAATTCGGGTGGCCCACTCCCGGAAATTTAAAAATTTAGTTTACACACATTCGGAAGCAAGCTGAGACACCACCGAAATTGGCTTGGCCCACCCATGAAATTTGGGTGGCATACTCCCGGAAATTTTAAAATTTAGTTTACCCACGTTCGGAAGCGAGCGGAGACACCACCGAGATGGCCTTGGCCCGCCCATGAAATTTTTTTGGCCCACTCCCGGAAATTTAAAAATTTTGTTTACCCACGTTCGGAAGCGAGCTGAGACACCACCGAAATGGGCTTGGCCCAACCATGAAATTTGGGTGGCCCACTTCCGGAAATTTAAAATTTTAGTTTGCCCACGTTCGGAAGCGAGCTTAGACACCCTTGAAATGGGCTTGGCCCACCCATGAAATTTGGGTGGCCCATTCCCAGAAATTTAAAAATTTAGTTTACCCATGTTCGGGAGCGAGCGGAGACACCAGGAAAATGGGCTTGGCCCACCCATAAAATTTGAGTGGCCCACTCCCGGAATCTTAAAAATTTAGGTTACCCACGTTCGGAAGCGAGCTGAGACACCACCGAAATGGGCTTGGCCCACCCAAGAAATTTGGGTGGCCCACTCCCGGAAATTTAAAAATTTAATTTTCCCACGTTCGGAAGCGAGCTGAGACACCACCGAAATGGGCTTGGCCCACCCATGAAATTTGGGTGGCCCAGTCCCGGAAATTTAAGAATTTAGTTTACCCACGTTCGGAAGCGAGCGGAGACACCACCGAAATGGGCTTGGCCCACCCATGAAATTTGGGTGGCCCACTCTCGGAAATTTAAAAGTTTAGTTTACCCACGTTCGGAAGCAAGCTGGGACACCACCGAAATGGGCTTGGCCCACCCATGAAATTCGGGTGGCCCACTCCCGGAAATCTAAAAATTTAGTTTACACACATTCGGAAGCAAGCTGGGACACCACCGAAATTGACTTGGCCCACCCATGAAATTTGGGTGGCATACTCCCGGAATCTTAAAAATTTAGGTTACCCACGTTCGGAAGCGAGCTGAGACACCACCGAAATGGGCTTGGCCCACCCAAGAAATTTGGGTGGCCCACTCCCGGAAATTTAAAAATTTAGTTTACCCACGTTCGGAAGCGAGCGGAGACACCACCGAAATGGGCTTGGCCCACCCATGAAATTGGGTGGCCCACTCTCGGAAATTTAAAAATTTAGTTTACCCACATTCGGAAGCCAGCTGAGACACCACCGAAATGGGCTTGGCCCACCCATGAAATTCGGGCGGCCCACTCCCGGAAATTTAAAAATTTAGTTTACCCACGTTCGGAAGCGAGCTGAGACACCACCGAAGTGGGCTTGGCCCACCCATGAAATTTGGGCGGCCCACTCTAGGAAATTTAAAAATTTAGTTTGCCCACGTTCGGAAGCGAGCTTAGACACCACCGAAATGGGCTTGGCCCACCCATGAAATTTGGGTGGCCCACTCCCGGAAATTTAAAAATTTAGTTTACCCACGTTCGGAAGCAAGCGGAGACACCACCAAAATGGGCTTGGCCCACCCATGAAATTTTTTTGGCCCACTCCCGGAAATTTAAAAATTTTGTTTACCCACGTTCGGAAGCGAGCTGAGACACCACCGAAATGGGCTTGGCCCACCCATGAAATTTGGGTGGCCCATTCCCGGAAATTTAAAAATTTAGTTTTCCCACGTTCGGAAGCGAGCTTAGACACCCTTGAAATGGGCTTGGCCCACCCATGAAATTTGGGTGGCCCACTCCCGGAAATTTAAAAATTTAGTTTACCCACATTTCGAAGCGAGCTGAGACACCACCGAAATGGGCTTGGCCCACCCATGAAATTTGGGTGGCCCAGTCCCGGAAATTTAAGAATTTAGTTTACCCACGTTCGGAAGCGAGCGGAGACACCACCGAAATGGGCTTGGCCCACCCATGAAATTTGGATGGCCCACTATCGGAAATTTAAAAGTTTAGTTTACCCACGTTCGGAAGCAAGCTGGGACACCACCGAAATGGGCTTGGCCCACCCATGAAATTCGGGTGGCCCACTCCCGGAAATCTAAAAATTTAGTTTACACACATTCGGAAGCAAGCTGGGACACCACCGAAATTGACTTGGCCCACCCATGAAATTTGGGTGGCATACTCCCGGAAATTTTAAAATTTAGTTTACCCACGTTCGGAAGCGAGCCGAGACACCACCGAGATGGGCTTGGCCCGCCCATGAAATTTTTTTGGCCCACTCCCGGAAATTTAAAAATTTAGTTTACCCACGTTCGGAAGCGAGCTGAGACACCACCAAAATGGGCTTGGCCCACCCATGAAATTTGGGTGGCCCACTCCAGGAAATTTAAAAATTTAGTTTGCCCACGTTCGGAAGCGAGCTTAGACACCACCGAAATGGGCTTGGCCCACCCATGAAATTTCGGTGGCCCACTCCCGGAAATTTAAAAATTTAGTTTACCCACGTTCGGAAGCGAGCTGAGACACCACCGAAGTGGGCTTGGCACACCCATGAAATTTGGGCGGCCCACTCCAGGAAATTTAAATATTTAGTTTACCCACGTTCGGAAGCGAGCTTAGACACCACCGAAATGGGCTTGGCCCACCCATAAAATTTGGGTTGCCCACTCCCGGAAATTTAAAAATTTAGTTTACACACATTCGGAAGCAAGCTGGGACACCACCGAAATTGACTTGGCCCACCCATGAAATTTGGGTGGCATACTCCCGGAAATTTTAAAATTTAGTTTACCCACGTTCGGAAGCGAGCGGAGACACCACCGAGATGGGCTTGGCCCACCCATGAAATTTTTTTTGGCCCTCTCCCGGAAATTTAAAAATTTAGTTTACACACATTCGGAAGCAAGCTGAGACACCGCCGAAATTGGCTTGGCCCACCCATGAAATTTTTTTTGCCCACTCCCGGAAATTTAAAAATTTAGTTTACCCACGTTCGGAAGCGAGCTGAGACACCACCGAAATGGGCTTGGCCCACCCATGAAATTCGGGTGGCCCACTCCCGGAAATTTAAAAATTTAGTTTACACACATTCGGAAGCAAGCTGAGACACCACCGAAATTGGCTTGGCCCACCCATGAAATTTGGGTGGCATACTCCCGGAAATTTTAAAATTTAGTTTACCCACGTTCGGAAGCGAGCGGAGACACCACCGAGATGGCCTTGGCCCGCCCATGAAATTTTTTTGGCCCACTCCCGGAAATTTAAAAATTTTGTTTACCCACGTTCGGAAGCGAGCTGAGACACCACCGAAATGGGCTTGGCCCAACCATGAAATTTGGGTGGCCCACTTCCGGAAATTTAAAATTTTAGTTTGCCCACGTTCGGAAGCGAGCTTAGACACCCTTGAAATGGGCTTGGCCCACCCATGAAATTTGGGTGGCCCATTCCCAGAAATTTAAAAATTTAGTTTACCCATGTTCGGGAGCGAGCGGAGACACCAGGAAAATGGGCTTGGCCCACCCATAAAATTTGAGTGGCCCACTCCCGGAATCTTAAAAATTTAGGTTACCCACGTTCGGAAGCGAGCTGAGACACCACCGAAATGGGCTTGGCCCACCCAAGAAATTTGGGTGGCCCACTCCCGGAAATTTAAAAATTTAATTTTCCCACGTTCGGAAGCGAGCTGAGACACCACCGAAATGGGCTTGGCCCACCCATGAAATTTGGGTGGCCCAGTCCCGGAAATTTAAGAATTTAGTTTACCCACGTTCGGAAGCGAGCGGAGACACCACCGAAATGGGCTTGGCCCACCCATGAAATTTGGGTGGCCCACTCTCGGAAATTTAAAAGTTTAGTTTACCCACGTTCGGAAGCAAGCTGGGACACCACCGAAATGGGCTTGGCCCACCCATGAAATTCGGGTGGCCCACTCCCGGAAATCTAAAAATTTAGTTTACACACATTCGGAAGCAAGCTGGGACACCACCGAAATTGACTTGGCCCACCCATGAAATTTGGGTGGCATACTCCCGGAATCTTAAAAATTTAGGTTACCCACGTTCGGAAGCGAGCTGAGACACCACCGAAATGGGCTTGGCCCACCCAAGAAATTTGGGTGGCCCACTCCCGGAAATTTAAAAATTTAGTTTACCCACGTTCGGAAGCGAGCGGAGACACCACCGAAATGGGCTTGGCCCACCCATGAAATTGGGTGGCCCACTCTCGGAAATTTAAAAATTTAGTTTACCCACATTCGGAAGCCAGCTGAGACACCACCGAAATGGGCTTGGCCCACCCATGAAATTCGGGCGGCCCACTCCCGGAAATTTAAAAATTTAGTTTACCCACGTTCGGAAGCGAGCTGAGACACCACCGAAGTGGGCTTGGCCCACCCATGAAATTTGGGCGGCCCACTCTAGGAAATTTAAAAATTTAGTTTGCCCACGTTCGGAAGCGAGCTTAGACACCACCGAAATGGGCTTGGCCCACCCATGAAATTTCGGTGGCCCACTCCCGGAAATTTAAAAATTTAGTTTACCCACGTTCGGAAGCGAGCTGAGACACCACCGAAGTGGGCTTGGCACACCCATGAAATTTGGGCGGCCCACTCCAGGAAATTTAAATATTTAGTTTACCCACGTTCGGAAGCGAGCTTAGACACCACCGAAATGGGCTTGGCCCACCCATAAAATTTGGGTTGCCCACTCCCGGAAATTTAAAAATTTAGTTTACACACATTCGGAAGCAAGCTGGGACACCACCGAAATTGACTTGGCCCACCCATGAAATTTGGGTGGCATACTCCCGGAAATTTTAAAATTTAGTTTACCCACGTTCGGAAGCGAGCGGAGACACCACCGAGATGGGCTTGGCCCACCCATGAAATTTTTTTTGGCCCTCTCCCGGAAATTTAAAAATTTAGTTTACACACATTCGGAAGCAAGCTGAGACACCGCCGAAATTGGCTTGGCCCACCCATGAAATTTTTTTTGCCCACTCCCGGAAATTTAAAAATTTAGTTTACCCACGTTCGGAAGCGAGCTGAGACACCACCGAAATGGGCTTGGCCCACCCATGAAATTCGGGTGGCCCACTCCCGGAAATTTAAAAATTTAGTTTACACACATTCGGAAGCAAGCTGAGACACCACCGAAATTGGCTTGGCCCACCCATGAAATTTGGGTGGCATACTCCCGGAAATTTTAAAATTTAGTTTACCCACGTTCGGAAGCGAGCGGAGACACCACCGAGATGGCCTTGGCCCGCCCATGAAATTTTTTTGGCCCACTCCCGGAAATTTAAAAATTTTGTTTACCCACGTTCGGAAGCGAGCTGAGACACCACCGAAATGGGCTTGGCCCAACCATGAAATTTGGGTGGCCCACTTCCGGAAATTTAAAATTTTAGTTTGCCCACGTTCGGAAGCGAGCTTAGACACCCTTGAAATGGGCTTGGCCCACCCATGAAATTTGGGTGGCCCATTCCCAGAAATTTAAAAATTTAGTTTACCCATGTTCGGGAGCGAGCGGAGACACCAGGAAAATGGGCTTGGCCCACCCATAAAATTTGAGTGGCCCACTCCCGGAATCTTAAAAATTTAGGTTACCCACGTTCGGAAGCGAGCTGAGACACCACCGAAATGGGCTTGGCCCACCCAAGAAATTTGGGTGGCCCACTCCCGGAAATTTAAAAATTTAATTTTCCCACGTTCGGAAGCGAGCTGAGACACCACCGAAATGGGCTTGGCCCACCCATGAAATTTGGGTGGCCCAGTCCCGGAAATTTAAAAATTTAGTTTACCCACGTTCGGAAGCGAGCGGAGACACCACCGAAATGGGCTTGGCCCACCCATGAAATTGGGTGGCCCACTCTCGGAAATTTAAAAATTTAGTTTACCCACATTCGGAAGCCAGCTGAGACACCACCGAAATGGGCTTGGCCCACCCATGAAATTCGGGCGGCCCACTCCCGGAAATTTAAAAATTTAGTTTACCCACGTTCGGAAGCGAGCTGAGACACCACCGAAGTGGGCTTGGCCCACCCATGAAATTTGGGCGGCCCACTCTAGGAAATTTAAAAATTTAGTTTGCCCACGTTCGGAAGCGAGCTTAGACACCACCGAAATGGGCTTGGCCCACCCATGAAATTTGGGTGGCCCACTCCCGGAAATTTAAAAATTTAGTTTACCCACGTTCGGAAGCAAGCGGAGACACCACCAAAATGGGCTTGGCCCACCCATGAAATTTTTTTGGCCCACTCCCGGAAATTTAAAAATTTTGTTTACCCACGTTCGGAAGCGAGCTGAGACACCACCGAAATGGGCTTGGCCCACCCATGAAATTTGGGTGGCCCATTCCCGGAAATTTAAAAATTTAGTTTTCCCACGTTCGGAAGCGAGCTTAGACACCCTTGAAATGGGCTTGGCCCACCCATGAAATTTGGGTGGCCCACTCCCGGAAATTTAAAAATTTAGTTTACCCACATTTCGAAGCGAGCTGAGACACCACCGAAATGGGCTTGGCCCACCCATGAAATTTGGGTGGCCCAGTCCCGGAAATTTAAGAATTTAGTTTACCCACGTTCGGAAGCGAGCGGAGACACCACCGAAATGGGCTTGGCCCACCCATGAAATTTGGATGGCCCACTATCGGAAATTTAAAAGTTTAGTTTACCCACGTTCGGAAGCAAGCTGGGACACCACCGAAATGGGCTTGGCCCACCCATGAAATTCGGGTGGCCCACTCCCGGAAATCTAAAAATTTAGTTTACACACATTCGGAAGCAAGCTGGGACACCACCGAAATTGACTTGGCCCACCCATGAAATTTGGGTGGCATACTCCCGGAAATTTTAAAATTTAGTTTACCCACGTTCGGAAGCGAGCCGAGACACCACCGAGATGGGCTTGGCCCGCCCATGAAATTTTTTTGGCCCACTCCCGGAAATTTAAAAATTTAGTTTACCCACGTTCGGAAGCGAGCTGAGACACCACCAAAATGGGCTTGGCCCACCCATGAAATTTGGGTGGCCCACTCCAGGAAATTTAAAAATTTAGTTTGCCCACGTTCGGAAGCGAGCTTAGACACCACCGAAATGGGCTTGGCCCACCCATGAAATTTCGGTGGCCCACTCCCGGAAATTTAAAAATTTAGTTTACCCACGTTCGGAAGCGAGCTGAGACACCACCGAAGTGGGCTTGGCACACCCATGAAATTTGGGCGGCCCACTCCAGGAAATTTAAATATTTAGTTTACCCACGTTCGGAAGCGAGCTTAGACACCACCGAAATGGGCTTGGCCCACCCATAAAATTTGGGTTGCCCACTCCCGGAAATTTAAAAATTTAGTTTACACACATTCGGAAGCAAGCTGGGACACCACCGAAATTGACTTGGCCCACCCATGAAATTTGGGTGGCATACTCCCGGAAATTTTAAAATTTAGTTTACCCACGTTCGGAAGCGAGCGGAGACACCACCGAGATGGGCTTGGCCCACCCATGAAATTTTTTTTGGCCCTCTCCCGGAAATTTAAAAATTTAGTTTACACACATTCGGAAGCAAGCTGAGACACCGCCGAAATTGGCTTGGCCCACCCATGAAATTTTTTTGGCCCACTACCGGAAATTTAAAAATTTTGTTTACCCACGTTCGGGAGCGAGCGGAGACACCAGGAAAATGGGCTTGGCCCACCCATGAAATTTGAGTGGCCCACTCCCGGAATTTTAAAAATTTAGTTTACCCACATTCGGAAGCGAGCTGAGACACCACCGAAATGGGCTTGGCCCACCCAAGAAATTTAGGTGGCACACTCCCGGAAATTTAAAAATTTAGTTTACCCACGTTCGGAAGCGAGCGGAGACACCACCGAAATGGGCTTGGCCCACCCATGAAATTTGGGTGGCCCACTCTCGGAAATTTAAAAATTTAGTTTACCCACATTCGGAAACGAGCTGAGACACCACCGAAATGGGCTTGGCCCACCCATGAAATTCGGGCGGCCCACTCCCGGAAATATAAAAATTTAGTTTACCCAGGTTCGGAAGCGAGCTGAGACCACCGAAATGGGCTTGGCCCACCCATGAAATTTGGGTGGCCCACTCCCGGAAATTTAAAAATTTAGTTTTCCCACGTTCGGGAGCGAGCGGAGACACCAGCAAAATGGGCTTGGCCCACCCATGAAATTTGAGTGGCCCACTCCCGGAAATTTAAAAATTTAGTTTACCCACATTCGGAAGCGAGCTGAGACACCACTGAAATGGGCTTGGCCCACCCATGAAATTCGGGCGGCCCACTCACGGAAATTTAAAAATTTAGTTTACCCACGTTCCGAAGCGAGCGGAGACACCACCGAAATGGGCTTGGCCCACCCATGAAATTTGGGTGGCCCACTCTCGGAAATTAAAAAATTTAGTTTACCCACGTTCGGAAGCGAGTTGAGACAGCACTGAAATGGGCTTGGCCCACCCATGAAATTTGGGTGGCCCACTCCCGGAAATTTAAAAATTTAGTTTACCCACGTTTGGAAGCGAGCTGAGACAGCACCGAAATGGGCTTGGCCCACCCATGAAATTTGGATGGCCCACTCCCGGAAATTTAAAAATTTAGTTTACCCACGTTCGGAAGCGAGCGGAGACACCACCGAAATGGGCTTGGCCCACCCATGAAATTTGGGTGGCATACTCCCGGAAATTTTAAAATTTAGTTTACCCACGTTCGGAAGCGAGCGGAGACACCACCGAGATGGGCTTGGCCCACCCATGAAATTTTTTTTGCCCACTCCCGGAAATTTAAAAATTTAGTTTACCCACGTTCGGAAGCGAGCTGAGACACCACCGAAATGGGCTTGGCCCACCCATGAAATTTGGATGGCCCACTCCCGGAAATTTAAAAATTTAGTTTACCCACGTTTGGAAGCAAGCTGAGACACCACCGAAATTGGCTTGGCCCACCCATGAAATTTGGGTGGCATACTCCCGGAAATTTTAAAATTTAGTTTACCCACGTTCGGAAGCGAGCGGAGACACCACCGAGATGGCCTTGGCCCGCCCATGAAATTTTTTTGGCCCACTCCCGGAAATTTAAAAATTTAGTTTACCCACGTTCGGAAGCGAGCTGAGACACCACCGAAATGGGCTTGGCCCACCCATGAAATTTGGGTGGCCCACTCCAGGAAATTTAAAAATTTAGTTTACCCACGTTCGGAAGCGAGCTGAGACACCACCGAAATGGGCTTGACCCACCCATGAAATTTGGGCGGCCCACTCCAGGAAATTTAAAAATTTAGTTTACCAACGTTCGGAAGCGAGCTTAGACACCACCGAAATGGTCTTGGCCCACCCATGAAATTCGGGTGGCCCACTCCCGGAAATTTAAAAATTTAGTTTACACACATTCGGAAGCAAGCTGAGACACCACCGAAATTGGCTTGGCCCACCCATGAAATTTGGGTGGCATACTCCCGGAAATTTTAAAATTTAGTTTACCCACGTTCGGAAGCGAGCGGAGACACCACCGAGATGGCCTTGGCCCGCCCATGAAATTTTTTTGGCCCACTCCCGGAAATTTAAAAATTTAGTTTACCCACGTTCGGAAGCGAGCTGAGACACCACCGAAATGGGCTTGGCCCACCCATGAAATTTGGGTGGCCCACTCCAGGAAATTTAAAAATTTAGTTTGCCCACGTTCGGAAGCGAGCATAGACACCACCGAAATGGGCTTGGCCCACCCATGAAATTTCGGTGGCCCACTCCCGGAAATTTAAAAATTTAGTTTACCCACGTTCGGAACCGAGCTGTGACACCACCGAAGTGGGCTTGGCACACCCATGAAATTTGGGTGGCCCACTCTCGGAAATTTAAAAGTTTAGTTTACCCACGTTCGGAAGCAAGCTGGGACACCACCGAAATGGGCTTGGCCCACCCATGAAATTCGGGTGGCCCACTCCCGGAAATCTAAAAATTTAGTTTACACACATTCGGAAGCAAGCTGGGACACCACCGAAATTGACTTGGCCCACCCATGAAATTTGGGTGGCATACTCCCGGAATCTTAAAAATTTAGGTTACCCACGTTCGGAAGCGAGCTGAGACACCACCGAAATGGGCTTGGCCCACCCAAGAAATTTGGGTGGCCCACTCCCGGAAATTTAAAAATTTAGTTTACCCACGTTCGGAAGCGAGTGGAGACACCACCGAAATGGGCTTGGCCCACCCATGAAATTTGGGTGGCCCACTCTCGGAAATTTAAAAATTTAGTTTACCCACATTCGGAAGCCAGCTGAGACACCACCGAAATGGGCTTGGCCCACCCATGAAATTCGGGCGGCCCACTCCCGGAAATTTAAAAATTTAGTTTACCCACGTTCGGAAGCGAGCTGAGACACCACCGAAGTGGGCTTGGCCCACCCATGAAATTTGGGCGGCCCACTCTAGGAAATTTAAAAATTTAGTTTGCCCACGTTCGGAAGCGAGCTTAGACACCACCGAAATGGGCTTGGCCCACCCATGAAATTTGGGTGGCCCACTCCCGGAAATTTAAAAATTTAGTTTACCCACGTTCGGAAGCAAGCGGAGACACCACCAAAATGGGCTTGGCCCACCCATGAAATTTTTTTGGCCCACTCCCGGAAATTTAAAAATTTTGTTTACCCACGTTCGGAAGCGAGCTGAGACACCACCGAAATGGGCTTGGCCCACCCATGAAATTTGGGTGGCCCATTCCCGGAAATTTAAAAATTTAGTTTTCCCACGTTCGGAAGCGAGCTTAGACACCCTTGAAATGGGCTTGGCCCACCCATGAAATTTGGGTGGCCCACTCCCGGAAATTTAAAAATTTAGTTTACCCACATTTCGAAGCGAGCTGAGACACTACCGAAATGGGCTTGGCCCACCCATGAAATTTGGGTGGCCCAGTCCCGGAAATTTAAGAATTTAGTTTACCCACGTTCGGAAGCGAGCGGAGACACCACCGAAATGGGCTTGGCCCACCCATGAAATTTGGGTGGCCCACTCTCGGAAATTTAAAAGTTTAGTTTACCCACGTTCGGAAGCAAGCTGGGACACCACCGAAATGGGCTTGGCCCACCCATGAAATTCGGGTGGCCCACTCCCGGAAATCTAAAAATTTAGTTTACACACATTCGGAAGCAAGCTGGGACACCACCGAAATTGACTTGGCCCACCCATGAAATTTGGGTGGCATACTCCCGGAAATTTTAAAATTTAGTTTACCCACGTTCGGAAGCGAGCCGAGACACCACCGAGATGGGCTTGGCCCGCCCATGAAATTTTTTTGGCCCACTCCCGGAAATTTAAAAATTTAGTTTACCCACGTTCGGAAGCGAGCTGAGACACCACCAAAATGGGCTTGGCCCACCCATGAAATTTGGGTGGCCCACTCCAGGAAATTTAAAAATTTAGTTTGCCCACGTTCGGAAGCGAGCTTAGACACCACCGAAATGGGCTTGGCCCACCCATGAAATTTCGGTGGCCCACTCCCGGAAATTTAAAAATTTAGTTTACCCACGTTCGGAAGCGAGCTGAGACACCTCCGAAGTGGGCTTGGCACACCCATGAAATTTGGGCGGCCCACTCCAGGAAATTTAAATATTTAGTTTACCCACGTTCGGAAGCGAGCTTAGACACCACCGAAATGGGCTTGGCCCACCCATAAAATTTGGGTTGCCCACTCCCGGAAATTTAAAAATTTAGTTTACACACATTCGGAAGCAAGCTGGGACACCACCGAAATTGACTTGGCCCACCCATGAAATTTGGGTGGCATACACCCGGAAATTTTAAAATTTAGTTTACCCACGTTCGGAAGCGAGCGGAGACACCACCGAGATGGGCTTGGCCCACCCATGAAATTTTTTTTGGCCCTCTCCCGGAAATTTAAAAATTTAGTTTACACACATTCGGAAGCAAGCTGAGACACCGCCGAAATTGGCTTGGCCCACCCATGAAATTTTTTTGGCCCACTACCGGAAATTTAAAAATTTTGTTTACCCACGTTCGGGAGCGAGCGGAGACACCAGGAAAATGGGCTTGGCCCACCCATGAAATTTGAGTGGCCCACTCCCGGAATTTTAAAAATTTAGTTTACCCACATTCGGAAGCGAGCTGAGACACCACCGAAATGGGCTTGGCCCACCCAAGAAATTTAGGTGGCACACTCCCGGAAATTTAAAAATTTAGTTTACCCACGTTCGGAAGCGAGCGGAGACACCACCGAAATGGGCTTGGCCCACCCATGAAATTTGGGTGGCCCACTCTCGGAAATTTAAAAATTTAGTTTACCCACATTCGGAAACGAGCTGAGACACCACCGAAATGGGCTTGGCCCACCCATGAAATTCGGGCGGCCCACTCCCGGAAATATAAAAATTTAGTTTACCCAGGTTCGGAAGCGAGCTGAGACCACCGAAATGGGCTTGGCCCACCCATGAAATTTGGGTGGCCCACTCCCGGAAATTTAAAAATTTAGTTTTCCCACGTTCGGGAGCGAGCGGAGACACCAGCAAAATGGGCTTGGCCCACCCATGAAATTTGAGTGGCCCACTCCCGGAAATTTAAAAATTTAGTTTACCCACATTCGGAAGCGAGCTGAGACACCACTGAAATGGGCTTGGCCCACCCATGAAATTCGGGCGGCCCACTCACGGAAATTTAAAAATTTAGTTTACCCACGTTCCGAAGCGAGCGGAGACACCACCGAAATGGGCTTGGCCCACCCATGAAATTTGGGTGGCCCACTCTCGGAAATTAAAAAATTTAGTTTACCCACGTTCGGAAGCGAGTTGAGACAGCACTGAAATGGGCTTGGCCCACCCATGAAATTTGGGTGGCCCACTCCCGGAAATTTAAAAATTTAGTTTACCCACGTTTGGAAGCGAGCTGAGACAGCACCGAAATGGGCTTGGCCCACCCATGAAATTTGGATGGCCCACTCCCGGAAATTTAAAAATTTAGTTTACCCACGTTCGGAAGCGAGCGGAGACACCACCGAAATGGGCTTGGCCCACCCATGAAATTTGGGTGGCATACTCCCGGAAATTTTAAAATTTAGTTTACCCACGTTCGGAAGCGAGCGGAGACACCACCGAGATGGGCTTGGCCCACCCATGAAATTTTTTTTGCCCACTCCCGGAAATTTAAAAATTTAGTTTACCCACGTTCGGAAGCAAGCTGGGACACCACCGAAATGGGCTTGGCCCACCCATGAAATTCGGGTGGCCCACTCCCGGAAATCTAAAAATTTAGTTTACACACATTCGGAAGCAAGCTGGGACACCACCGAAATTGACTTGGCCCACCCATGAAATTTGGGTGGCATACTCCCGGAAATTTTAAAATTTAGTTTACCCACGTTCGGAAGCGAGCCGAGACACCACCGAGATGGGCTTGGCCCGCCCATGAAATTTTTTTGGCCCACTCCCGGAAATTTAAAAATTTAGTTTACCCACGTTCGGAAGCGAGCTGAGACACCACCAAAATGGGCTTGGCCCACCCATGAAATTTGGGTGGCCCACTCCAGGAAATTTAAAAATTTAGTTTGCCCACGTTCGGAAGCGAGCTTAGACACCACCGAAATGGGCTTGGCCCACCCATGAAATTTCGGTGGCCCACTCCCGGAAATTTAAAAATTTAGTTTACCCACGTTCGGAAGCGAGCTGAGACACCACCGAAGTGGGCTTGGCACACCCATGAAATTTGGGCGGCCCACTCCAGGAAATTTAAATATTTAGTTTACCCACGTTCGGAAGCGAGCTTAGACACCACTGAAATGGGCTTGGCCCACCCATAAAATTTGGGTTGCCCACTCCCGGAAATTTAAAAATTTAGTTTACACACATTCGGAAGCAAGCTGGGACACCACCGAAATTGACTTGGCCCACCCATGAAATTTGGGTGGCATACTCCCGGAAATTTTAAAATTTAGTTTACCCACGTTCGGAAGCGAGCGGAGACACCACCGAGATGGGCTTGGCCCACCCATGAAATTTTTTTTGGCCCTCTCCCGGAAATTTAAAAATTTAGTTTACACACATTCGGAAGCAAGCTGAGACACCGCCGAAATTGGCTTGGCCCACCCATGAAATTTTTTTGGCCCACTACCGGAAATTTAAAAATTTTGTTTACCCACGTTCGGGAGCGAGCGGAGACACCAGGAAAATGGGCTTGGCCCACCCATGAAATTTGAGTGGCCCACTCCCGGAATTTTAAAAATTTAGTTTACCCACATTCGGAAGCGAGCTGAGACACCACCGAAATGGGCTTGGCCCACCCAAGAAATTTAGGTGGCACACTCCCGGAAATTTAAAAATTTAGTTTACCCACGTTCGGAAGCGAGCGGAGACACCACCGAAATGGGCTTGGCCCACCCATGAAATTTGGGTGGCCCACTCTCGGAAATTTAAAAATTTAGTTTACCCACATTCGGAAACGAGCTGAGACACCACCGAAATGGGCTTGGCCCACCCATGAAATTCGGGCGGCCCACTCCCGGAAATATAAAAATTTAGTTTACCCAGGTTCGGAAGCGAGCTGAGACCACCGAAATGGGCTTGGCCCACCCATGAAATTTGGGTGGCCCACTCCCGGAAATTTAAAAATTTAGTTTTCCCACGTTCGGGAGCGAGCGGAGACACCAGCAAAATGGGCTTGGCCCACCCATGAAATTTGAGTGGCCCACTCCCGGAAATTTAAAAATTTAGTTTACCCACATTCGGAAGCGAGCTGAGACACCACTGAAATGGGCTTGGCCCACCCATGAAATTCGGGCGGCCCACTCACGGAAATTTAAAAATTTAGTTTACCCACGTTCCGAAGCGAGCGGAGACACCACCGAAATGGGCTTGGCCCACCCATGAAATTTGGGTGGCCCACTCTCGGAAATTAAAAAATTTAGTTTACCCACGTTCGGAAGCGAGTTGAGACAGCACTGAAATGGGCTTGGCCCACCCATGAAATTTGGGTGGCCCACTCCCGGAAATTTAAAAATTTAGTTTACCCACGTTTGGAAGCGAGCTGAGACAGCACCGAAATGGGCTTGGCCCACCCATGAAATTTGGATGGCCCACTCCCGGAAATTTAAAAATTTAGTTTACCCACGTTCGGAAGCGAGCGGAGACACCACCGAAATGGGCTTGGCCCACCCATGAAATTTGGGTGGCATACTCCCGGAAATTTTAAAATTTAGTTTACCCACGTTCGGAAGCGAGCGGAGACACCACCGAGATGGGCTTGGCCCACCCATGAAATTTTTTTTGCCCACTCCCGGAAATTTAAAAATTTAGTTTACCCACGTTCGGAAGCGAGCTGAGACACCACCGAAATGGGCTTGGACCACCCATGAAATTTGGATGGCCCACTCCCGGAAATTTAAAAATTTAGTTTACCCACGTTCGGAAGCAAGCTGAGACACCACCGAAATTGGCTTGGCCCACCCATGAAATTTGGGTGGCATACTCCCGGAAATTTTAAAATTTAGTTTACCCACGTTCGGAAGCGAGCGGAGACACCACCGAGATGGCCTTGGCCCGCCCATGAAATTTTTTTGGCCCACTCCCGGAAATTTAAAAATTTAGTTTACCCACGTTCGGAAGCGAGCTGAGACACCACCGAAATGGGCTTGGCCCACCCATGAAATTTGGGTGGCCCACTCCAGGAAATTTAAAAATTTAGTTTACCCACGTTCGGAAGCGAGCTGAGACACCACCGAAATGGGCTTGACCCACCCATGAAATTTGGGCGGCCCACTCCAGGAAATTTAAAAATTTAGTTTACCAACGTTCGGAAGCGAGCTTAGACACCACCGAAATGGTCTTGGCCCACCCATGAAATTCGGGTGGCCCACTCCCGGAAATTTAAAAATTTAGTTTACACACATTCGGAAGCAAGCTGAGACACCACCGAAATTGGCTTGGCCCACCCATGAAATTTGGGTGGCATACTCCCGGAAATTTTAAAATTTAGTTTACCCACGTTCGGAAGCGAGCGGAGACACCACCGAGATGGCCTTGGCCCGCCCATGAAATTTTTTTGGCCCACTCCCGGAAATTTAAAAATTTAGTTTACCCACCTTCGGAAGCGAGCTGAGACACCACCGAAATGGGCTTGGCCCACCCATGAAATTTGGGTGGCCCACTCCAGGAAATTTAAAAATTTAGTTTGCCCACGTTCGGAAGCGAGCTTAGACACCACCGAAATGGGCTTGGCCCACCCATGAAATTTCGGTGGCCCACTCCCGGAAATTTAAAAATTTAGTTTACCCACGTTCGGAACCGAGCTGTGACACCACCGAAGTGGGCTTGGCACACCCATGAAATTTGGGCGGCCCACTCAAGGAAATTTAAATATTTAGTTTACCCACGTTCAGAAGCGAGCTTAAACACCACCGAAATGGGCTTGGCCCACCCATGAAATTTGGGTGGCCCACTCCCGGAAATTTAAAAATTTAGTTTACATACATTCGGAAGCAAGCAGAGACACCACCGAAATTGGCTTGGCCCACCCATGTAATTTGGGTGGCATACTCCCGGAAATTTTAAAATTTAGTTTACCCACGTTCGGAAGCGAGCAGAGACACCACCGAGATGGGCTTGGCCCACCCATGAAATTATTTTGGCCCTCTCCCAGAAATTTAAAAATTTAGTTTACACACATTTGGAAGCAAGCTGAGACACCACCGAAATTGGCTTGGCCCACCCATGAAATTTTTTTGGCCCACTACCGGAAATTTAAAAATTTTGTTTACCCACGTTCGGGAGCGAGCGGAGACACCAGGAAAATGGGCTTGGCCCACCCATGAAATTTGAGTGGCCCACTCCCGGAATTTTAAAAATTTAGTTTACCCACGTTCGGAAGCGAGCTGAGACACCACCGAAATGGGCTTGGCCCACCCAAGAAATTTAGGTGGCACACTCCCGGAAATTTAAAAATTTAGTTTACCCACGTTCGGAAGCGAGCGGAGACACCACCGAAATGGGCTTGGCCCACCCATGAAATTTGGGTGGCCCACTCTCGGAAATTTAAAAATTTAGTTTACCCACATTCGGAAACGAGCTGAGACACCACCGAAATGGGCTTGGCCCACCCATGAAATTCGGGCGGCCCACTCCCGGAAATATAAAAATTTAGTTTACCCAGGTTCGGAAGCGAGCTGAGACCACCGAAATGGGCTTGGCCCACCCATGAAATTTGGGTGGCCCACTGCCGCAAATTTAAAAATTTAGTTTACCCACGTTCGGAAGTGAGCTGAGACACCACCGAAATGGGCTTGGCCCACCCATGAAATTTGGGTGGCCCACTCCCGGAAATTTAAAAAAATTTAGTTTACCCACGTTCGGAAGTGAGCTTAGACACCACTGAAATGGGCTTGGCCCACCCATGAAATTTGGGTGGCCCACTCCCAGAAATTTAAAAATTTAGTTTGCCCACGTTCGGAAGCGAGCTTAGACACCACCGAAATGGGCTTGGCCCACCCATGAAATTTAGGTGGCCCACTCCCGGAAATTTAAAAATTTAGTTTACCCACGTTCAGAAGCTGGCGGAGACACCACCGAAATGGGCTTGGCCCACCCATGAAATTTGGGTGGCCCACTCTCGGAAATTTAAAAGTTTAGTTTACCCACGTTCGGAAGCAAGCTGAGACACCACCGAAATGGGCTTGGCCCACCCATGAAATTCGGGTGGCCCACTCCCGGAAATTTAAAAATTTAGTTTACCCACGTTTGGAAGCGAGCTGAGACACCACCGAAATGAGCTTGGCCCACCCATGAAATTTGGGTGGCCCACTCCCGGAAATTTAAAAATTTAGTTTACCCACGTTCAGAAGCGAGCGGAGACACCACCGAGATGGGCTTGGCCCACCCATGAAACTTGAGTGGCCCACTCTCGGAAATTAAAAAATTTAGTTTACCCACGTTCGGAAGCGAGTTGAGACACCACTGAAATGGGCTTGGCCCACCCATGAAATTTGAGTGGCCCACTCCCGGAAATTTAAAAATTTAGTTTACCCACGTTCGGAAGCGAGCTGAGACACCACCTAAGTGGGCTTGGCCCACCCATGAAATTTGGGTGGCCCACTCCCGGAAATTTAAAAATTTAGTTTAGAAACGTTCGGAAGTTAGCTGAGACACCACCGAAATGGGCTTGGCCCACCCATGAAATTTGGGTGGCCCACTCCCGGAAATTTAAAAATTAAGTTTACCCACGTTCGGAAGCGAGCTTAGACACCACCGAAATGGGCTTGGCCCACCCATGAAATTTGGGTGGCCCACTCCCGGAAATTTAAAAATTTAGTTTACCCAGGTTCGGAAGCGAGCTGAGACCACTGAAATGGGCTTGGCCCACCCGTGAAATTTGAGTGGCCCACTCCCGGAAATTTAAAAATTTAGTTTACCCACGTTCGGAAGCGACCTGAGACACCACCTAAATGGGCTTGGCCCACCCATGAAATTTGGGTGGCCCACTACCGGAATTTAAAAATTTAGTTTACAAACGTTCGGAAGTTAGCTGAGACACCACAGAAATGGGATTGGCCCACCCATGAAATTTGGGTGGCCCACTCCCGGAAATTTAAAAATTTAGTTTGCCCACGTTCGGAAGCGAGCTTAGACACCCTTGAAATGGGCTTGGCCCACCCATGAAATTTGGGTGGCCCACTCCCGGAAATTTAAAAATTTAGTTTACCCAGGTTCGGAAGCGAGCTGAGACCACCGAGATGGGCTTGGCCCACCCATGAAATTTGAGTGGCCCACTCCCGGAAATTTAAAAATTTAGTTTACCCACGTTTGGAAGCGAGCTGAGACACCACCTAAATGGGCTTGGCCCACCCATGAAATTTGGGTGGCCCACTACCGGAAATTAAAAATTTAGTTTACAAACGTTCGGAAGTTAGCTGAGACACCACAGAAATGGGATTGGCCCACCCATGAAATTTGGGTGGCCCACTCCCGGAAATTTAAAAATTTAGTTTACCCACGTTCGGAAGCGAGCGGAGACACCAGGAAAATGGGCTTGGCCCACCCATAAAATTTGAGTGGCCCACTCCAGGAATCTTAAAAATTTAGTTTACCCACGTACGGAAGCGAGCTGAGACACCACCGGAATGGGCTTGGCCCACCCAAGAAATTTGGGTGGCCCACTCCCGGAAATTTAAAAATTTAGTTTACCCACGTTCGGAAGCGAGCGGAGACACCACCGAAATGGGCTTGGCCCACCCATGAAATTTGGGTGGCCCACTCTCAGAAATTTAAAAATTTAGTTTACCCACATTCGGAAGCGAGCTGAGACACCACCGAAATGGGCTTGGCCCACCCATGAAATTCGGGCGGCCCACTCCCGGAAATTTAAAAATTTAGTTTACCCACGTTCGGAAGCGAGTTGAGACAGCACTGAAATGGGCTTGGCCCACCCATGAAATTTGGGTGGCCCACTCCCGGAAATTTAAAAATTTAGTTTACCCACGTTTGGAAGCGAGCTGAGACAGCACCGAAATGGGCTTGGCCCACCCATGAAATTTGGATGGCCCACTCCCGGAAATTTAAAAATTTAGTTTACCCACGTTCGGAAGCGAGCGGAGACACCACCGAAATGGGCTTGGCCCACCCATGAAATTTGGGTGGCATACTCCCGGAAATTTTAAAATTTAGTTTACCCACGTTCGGAAGCGAGCGGAGACACCACCGAGATGGGCTTGGCCCACCCATGAAATTTTTTTTGCCCACTCCCGGAAATTTAAAAATTTAGTTTACCCACGTTCGGAAGCGAGCTGAGACACCACCGAAATGGGCTTGGACCACCATGAAATTTGGATGGCCCACTCCCGGAAATTTAAAAATTTAGTTTACCCACGTTCGGAAGCAAGCTGAGACACCACCGAAATTGGCTTGGCCCACCCATGAAATTTGGGTGGCATACTCCCGGAAATTTTAAAATTTAGTTTACCCACGTTCGGAAGCGAGCGGAGACACCACCGAGATGGCCTTGGCCCGCCCATGAAATTTTTTTGGCCCACTCCCGGAAATTTAAAAATTTAGTTTACCCACGTTCGGAAGCGAGCTGAGACACCACCGAAATGGGCTTGGCCCACCCATGAAATTTGGGTGGCCCACTCCAGGAAATTTAAAAATTTAGTTTACCCACGTTCGGAAGCGAGCTGAGACACCACCGAAATGGGCTTGACCCACCCATGAAATTTGGGCGGCCCACTCCAGGAAATTTAAAAATTTAGTTTACCAACGTTCGGAAGCGAGCTTAGACACCACCGAAATGGTCTTGGCCCACCCATGAAATTCGGGTGGCCCACTCCCGGAAATTTAAAAATTTAGTTTACACACATTCGGAAGCAAGCTGAGACACCACCGAAATTGGCTTGGCCCACCCATGAAATTTGGGTGGCATACTCCCGGAAATTTTAAAATTTAGTTTACCCACGTTCGGAAGCGAGCGGAGACACCACCGAGATGGCCTTGGCCCGCCCATGAAATTTTTTTGGCCCACTCCCGGAAATTTAAAAATTTAGTTTACCCACCTTCGGAAGCGAGCTGAGACACCACCGAAATGGGCTTGGCCCACCCATGAAATTTGGGTGGCCCACTCCAGGAAATTTAAAAATTTAGTTTGCCCACGTTCGGAAGCGAGCTTAGACACCACCGAAATGGGCTTGGCCCACCCATGAAATTTCGGTGGCCCACTCCCGGAAATTTAAAAATTTAGTTTACCCACGTTCGGAACCGAGCTGTGACACCACCGAAGTGGGCTTGGCACACCCATGAAATTTGGGCGGCCCACTCAAGGAAATTTAAATATTTAGTTTACCCACGTTCAGAAGCGAGCTTAAACACCACCGAAATGGGCTTGGCCCACCCATGAAATTTGGGTGGCCCACTCCCGGAAATTTAAAAATTTAGTTTACATACATTCGGAAGCAAGCAGAGACACCACCGAAATTGGCTTGGCCCACCCATGTAATTTGGGTGGCATACTCCCGGAAATTTTAAAATTTAGTTTACCCACGTTCGGAAGCGAGCAGAGACACCACCGAGATGGGCTTGGCCCACCCATGAAATTATTTTGGCCCTCTCCCAGAAATTTAAAAATTTAGTTTACACACATTTGGAAGCAAGCTGAGACACCACCGAAATTGGCTTGGCCCACCCATGAAATTTTTTTGGCCCACTACCGGAAATTTAAAAATTTTGTTTACCCACGTTCGGGAGCGAGCGGAGACACCAGGAAAATGGGCTTGGCCCACCCATGAAATTTGAGTGGCCCACTCCCGGAATTTTAAAAATTTAGTTTACCCACGTTCGGAAGCGAGCTGAGACACCACCGAAATGGGCTTGGCCCACCCAAGAAATTTAGGTGGCACACTCCCGGAAATTTAAAAATTTAGTTTACCCACGTTCGGAAGCGAGCGGAGACACCACCGAAATGGGCTTGGCCCACCCATGAAATTTGGGTGGCCCACTCTCGGAAATTTAAAAATTTAGTTTACCCACATTCGGAAACGAGCTGAGACACCACCGAAATGGGCTTGGCCCACCCATGAAATTCGGGCGGCCCACTCCCGGAAATATAAAAATTTAGTTTACCCAGGTTCGGAAGCGAGCTGAGACCACCGAAATGGGCTTGGCCCACCCATGAAATTTGGGTGGCCCACTGCCGCAAATTTAAAAATTTAGTTTACCCACGTTCGGAAGTGAGCTGAGACACCACCGAAATGGGCTTGGCCCACCCATGAAATTTGGGTGGCCCACTCCCGGAAATTTAAAAAAATTTAGTTTACCCACGTTCGGAAGTGAGCTTAGACACCACTGAAATGGGCTTGGCCCACCCATGAAATTTGGGTGGCCCACTCCCAGAAATTTAAAAATTTAGTTTGCCCACGTTCGGAAGCGAGCTTAGACACCACCGAAATGGGCTTGGCCCACCCATGAAATTTAGGTGGCCCACTCCCGGAAATTTAAAAATTTAGTTTACCCACGTTCAGAAGCTGGCGGAGACACCACCGAAATGGGCTTGGCCCACCCATGAAATTTGGGTGGCCCACTCTCGGAAATTTAAAAGTTTAGTTTACCCACGTTCGGAAGCAAGCTGAGACACCACCGAAATGGGCTTGGCCCACCCATGAAATTCGGGTGGCCCACTCCCGGAAATTTAAAAATTTAGTTTACCCACGTTTGGAAGCGAGCTGAGACACCACCGAAATGAGCTTGGCCCACCCATGAAATTTGGGTGGCCCACTCCCGGAAATTTAAAAATTTAGTTTACCCACGTTCAGAAGCGAGCGGAGACACCACCGAGATGGGCTTGGCCCACCCATGAAACTTGAGTGGCCCACTCTCGGAAATTAAAAAATTTAGTTTACCCACGTTCGGAAGCGAGTTGAGACACCACTGAAATGGGCTTGGCCCACCCATGAAATTTGAGTGGCCCACTCCCGGAAATTTAAAAATTTAGTTTACCCACGTTCGGAAGCGAGCTGAGACACCACCTAAGTGGGCTTGGCCCACCCATGAAATTTGGGTGGCCCACTCCCGGAAATTTAAAAATTTAGTTTAGAAACGTTCGGAAGTTAGCTGAGACACCACCGAAATGGGCTTGGCCCACCCATGAAATTTGGGTGGCCCACTCCCGGAAATTTAAAAATTAAGTTTACCCACGTTCGGAAGCGAGCTTAGACACCACCGAAATGGGCTTGGCCCACCCATGAAATTTGGGTGGCCCACTCCCGGAAATTTAAAAATTTAGTTTACCCAGGTTCGGAAGCGAGCTGAGACCACTGAAATGGGCTTGGCCCACCCGTGAAATTTGAGTGGCCCACTCCCGGAAATTTAAAAATTTAGTTTACCCACGTTCGGAAGCGACCTGAGACACCACCTAAATGGGCTTGGCCCACCCATGAAATTTGGGTGGCCCACTACCGGAAATTTAAAAATTTAGTTTACAAACGTTCGGAAGTTAGCTGAGACACCACAGAAATGGGATTGGCCCACCCATGAAATTTGGGTGGCCCACTCCCGGAAATTTAAAAATTTAGTTTGCCCACGTTCGGAAGCGAGCTTAGACACCCTTGAAATGGGCTTGGCCCACCCATGAAATTTGGGTGGCCCACTCCCGGAAATTTAAAAATTTAGTTTACCCAGGTTCGGAAGCGAGCTGAGACCACCGAGATGGGCTTGGCCCACCCATGAAATTTGAGTGGCCCACTCCCGGAAATTTAAAAATTTAGTTTACCCACGTTTGGAAGCGAGCTGAGACACCACCTAAATGGGCTTGGCCCACCCATGAAATTTGGGTGGCCCACTACCGGAAATTTAAAAATTTAGTTTACAAACGTTCGGAAGTTAGCTGAGACACCACAGAAATGGGATTGGCCCACCCATGAAATTTGGGTGGCCCACTCCCGGAAATTTAAAAATTTAGTTTACCCACGTTCGGAAGCGAGCGGAGACACCAGGAAAATGGGCTTGGCCCACCCATAAAATTTGAGTGGCCCACTCCAGGAATCTTAAAAATTTAGTTTACCCACGTACGGAAGCGAGCTGGGACACCACCGGAATGGGCTTGGCCCACCCAAGAAATTTGGGTGGCCCACTCCCGGAAATTTAAAAATTTAGTTTACCCACGTTCGGAAGCGAGCGGAGACACCACCGAAATGGGCTTGGCCCACCCATGAAATTTGGGTGGCCCACTCTCAGAAATTTAAAAATTTAGTTTACCCACATTCGGAAGCGAGCTGAGACACCACCGAAATGGGCTTGGCCCACCCATGAAATTCGGGCGGCCCACTCCCGGAAATTTAAAAATTTAGTTCACCCACGTTCGGAAGCGAGCTGAGACACCACCGAAGTGGGCTTGGCCCACCCAAGAAATTTGGGTGGCCCACTCCCGGAAATTTAAAAATTTAGTTTACCCACGTTTGGAAGCGAGCTGAGACACCACCAAAATGGGCTTGGCCCACCCATGACATTTTGGGTGGCCCACTCCAGCAAATTTTAAAATTTAGTTTGCCCACGTTTGGAAGCGAGCTTAGACACCACCGAAATGGGCTTGGCCCACCCATGAAATTTCGGTGGCCCACTCCCGGAAATTTAAAAATTTAGTTTACCCACGTTCGGAAGCAAGCTTAGACACCCTTGAAATGGGCTTGGCCCACCCATGAAATTTGGTGGCCCACTCCCGGAAATTTAAAAATTTAGTTTATCCACGTTCGGGAGCGAGCGGAGACACCAGCAAAATGGGCTTGGCCCACCCATGAAATTTGAGTGGCCCACTCCCGGAAATTTAAAAATTTAGTTTACCCACGTACGGAAGCGAGCTGAGACACCAACGAAATGGGCTTGGCCCACCCAAGAAATTTGGGTGGCCCACTCCCGGAAATTTAAAAATTTAGTTTACCCACGTTCGGAAGCCAGCTGAGACACCACCGAAATGGGCTTGGCCCACCCATGAAATTCGGGCGGCCCACTCCCGGAAATTTAAAAATTTAGTTTACCCACGTTCGGAAGCGAGCTGAGACACCACCGAAGTGGGCTTGGCCCACCCATGAAATTTGGGCGGCCCACTCTAGGAAATTTAAAAATTTAGTTTGCCCACGTTCGGAAGCGAGCTTAGACACCACCGAAATGGGCTTGGCCCACCCATGAAATTTGGGTGGCCCACTCCCGGAAATTTAAAAATTTAGTTTACCCAGGTTCGGAAGCAAGCGGAGACACCACCAAAATGGGCTTGGCCCACCCATGAAATTTTTTTGGCCCACTCCCGGAAATTTAAAAATTTTGTTTACCCACGTTCGGAAAAGAGCTGAGACACCACCGAAATGGGCTTGGCCCACCCATGAAATTTGGGTGGCCCATTCCCGGAAATTTAAAAATTTAGTTTTTCCCACGTTCGGAAGCGAGCTTAGACACCCTTGAAATGGGCTTGGCCCACCCATGAAATTTGGGTGGCCCACTCCCGGAAATTTAAAAATTTAGTTTACCCACGTTCGGGAGCGAGCAGAGACACCAGCAAAATGGGCTTGGCCCACCCATGAAATTTGAGTGGCCCACTCCCGGAAATTTAAAAATTTAGTTTACCCACGTTCGGAAGCGAGCTGAGACACCACCGAAATGGGCTTGGCCCACCCAAGAAATTTGGGTGGCCCACTCCGGGAAATTTAAAAATTTAGTTTACCCACGTTCGGAAGCGAGCGGAGACACCACCAAAATGGGCTTGGCCCACCCATAAAATTTGGGTGGCCCACTCCCGGAAATTTAAAAATTTAGTTTGCCCACGTTCGGAAGCGAGCTTAGACCCTACCGAAATGGGCTTGCACCACCCATGAAATTTAGGTGGCCCACTCCCGGAAATTTAAAAATTTAGTTTACCCACATTTCGAAGCGAGCTGAGACACCACCGAAATGGGCTTGGCCCACCCATGAAATTTGGGTGGCCCAGTCCCGGAAATTTAAGAATTTAGTTTACCCACGTTCGGAAGCGAGCGGAGACACCACCGAAATGGGCTTGGCCCACCCATGAAATTTGGGTGGCCCACTCTCGGAAATTTAAAAGTTTAGTTTACCCACGTTCGGAAGCAAGCTGAGACACCACCGAAATGGGCTTGGCCCACCCATGAAATTCGGGTGGCCCACTCCCGGAAATCTAAAAATTTAGTTTACACACATTCGGAAGCAAGCTGAGACACCACCGAAATTGGCTTGGCCCACCCATGAAATTTGGGTGGCATACTCCCGGAAATTTTAAAATTTAGTTTACCCACGTTCGGAAGCGAGCGGAGACACCACCGAGATGGGCTTGGCCCGCCCATGAAATTTTTTTGGCCCACTCCCGGAAATTTAAAAATTTAGTTTACCCACGTTCGGAAGCGAGCTGAGACACCACCAAAATGGGCTTGGCCCACCCATGAAATTTGGGTGGCCCACTCCAGGAAATTTAAAAATTTAGTTTGCCCACGTTCGGAAGCGAGCTTAGACACCACCGAAATGGGCTTGGCCCACCCATGAAATTTCGGTGGCCCACTCCCGGAAATTTAAAAATTTAGTTTACCCACGTTCGGAAGCGAGCTGAGACACCACCGAAGTGGTCTTGGCACACCCATGAAATTTGGGCGGCCCACTCCAGGAAATTTAAATATTTAGTTTACCCACGTTCGGAAGCGAGCTTAGACACCACCGAAATGGGCTTGGCCCACCCATAAAATTTGGGTTGCCCACTCCCGGAAATTTAAAAATTTAGTTTACACACATTCGGAAGCAAGCTGGGACACCACCGAAATTGACTTGGCCCACCCATGAAATTTGGGTGGCATACTCCCAGAAATTTTAAAATTTAGTTTACCCACGTTCGGAAGCGAGCGGAGACACCACCGAGATGGGCTTGGCCCACCCATGAAATTTTTTTTGGCCCTCTCCCGGAAATTTAAAAATTTAGTTTACATACATTCGGAAGCAAGCTGAGACACCGCCGAAATTGGCTTGGCCCACCCATGAAATTTTTTTGGCCCACTACCGGAAATTTAAAAATTTTGTTTACCCACGTTCGGGAGCGAGCGGAGACACCAGGAAAATGGCCTTGGCCCACCCATGAAATTTGAGTGGCGCACTCCCGGAATTTTAAAAATTTAGTTTACCCACGTTCGGAAGCGAGCTGAGACACCACCGAAATGGGCTTGGCCCACCCAAGAAATTTAGGTGGCACACTCCCGGAAATTTAAAAATTTAGTTTACCCACGTTCGGAAGCGAGCGGAGACACCACCGAAATGGGCTTGGCCCACCCATGAAATTTGGGTGGCCCACTCTCGGAAATTTAAAAATTTAGTTTACCCACATTCGGAAACGAGCTGAGACACCACCGAAATGGGCTTGGCCCACCCATGAAATTCGGGCGGCCCACTCCCGGAAATTTAAAAATTTAGTTTACCCACGTTCGGAAGCGAGCTGAGACACCACCGAAGTGGGCTTGGCCCACCCATGAAATTTGGGCGGCCCACTCTAGGAAATTTAAAAATTTAGTTTGCCCACGTTCGGAAGCGAGCTTAGACACCACCGAAATGGGCTTGGCCCACCCATGAAATTTGGGTGGCCCACTCCCGGAAATTTAAAAATTTAGTTTACCCACGTTCGGAAGCAAGCGGAGACACCACCAAAATGGGCTTGGCCCACCCATGAAATTTTTTGGCCCACTCCCGGAAATTTAAAAATTTTGTTTACCCACATTCGGAAGCGAGCTGAGACACCACCGAAATGGGCTTGGCCCACCCATGAAATTTGGGTGGCCCATTCCCGGAAATTTAAAAATTTAGTTTTCCCACGTTCGGAAGCGAGCTTAGACACCCTTGAAATGGGCTTGGCCCACCCATGAAATTTGGGTGGCCCACTCCCGGAAATTTAAAAATTTAGTTTACCCACGTTCGGGAGCAAGCGGAGACACCAGCAAAATGGGCTTGGCCCACCCATGAAATTTGAGTGGCCCACTCCCGGAAATTTAAAAATTTAGTTTACCCACGTTCGGAAGCGAGCTGAGACACCACCGAAATGGGCTTGGCCCACCCAAGAAATTTGGGTGGCCCACTCCCGGAAATTTAAAAATTTAGTTTACCCACGTTCGGAAGCGAGCGGAGACACCACCAAAATGGGCTTGGCCACCCATAAAATTTGGGTGGCCCACTCCCGGAAATTTAAAAATTTAGTTTGCCCACGTTCGGAAGCGAGCTTAGACCCCACCGAAATGGGCTTGCACCACCCATGAAATTTAGGTGGCCCACTCCCGGAAATTTAAAAATTTAGTTTACCCACATTTCGAAGCGAGCTGAGACACCACCGAAATGGGCTTGGCCCACCCATGAAATTTGGGTGGCCCAGTCCCGGAAATTTAAGAATTTAGTTTACCCACGTTCGGAAGCGAGCGGAGACACCACCGAAATGGGCTTGGCCCACCCATGAAATTTGGGTGGCCCACTCTCGGAAATTTAAAAGTTTAGTTTAGAAACGTTCGGAAGTTAGCTGAGACACCACAGAAATGGGCTTGGCCCACCCATGAAATTCGGGTGGCCCACTCCCGGAAATCTAAAAATTTAGTTTACACACATTCGGAAGCAAGCTGAGACACCACCGAAATTGGCTTGGCCCACCCATGAAATTTGGGTGGCATACTCCCGGAAATTTTAAAATTTAGTTTACCCACGTTCGGAAGCGAGCGGAGACACCACCGAGATGGGCTTGGCCCGCCCATGAAATTTTTTTGGCCCACTCCCGGAAATTTAAAAATTTAGTTTACCCACGTTCGGAAGCGAGCTGAGACACCACCAAAATGGGCTTGGCCCACCCATGAAATTTGGGTGGCCCACTCCAGGAAATTTAAAAATTTAGTTTGCCCACGTTCGGAAGCGAGCTTAGACACCACCGAAATGGGCTTGGCCCACCCATGAAATTTCGGTGGCCCACTCCCGGAAATTTAAAAATTTAGTTTACCCACGTTCGGAAGCGAGCTGAGACACCACCGAAGTGGGCTTGGCACACCCATGAAATTTGGGTGGCCCACTCCCGGAAATTTAAAAAAATTTAGTTTACCCACGTTCAGAAGTGAGCTTAGACACCACTGAAATGGGCTTGGCCCACCCATGAAATTCGGGTGGCCCACTCCCGGAAATTTAAAAATTTAGTTTACCCACGTTTGGAAGCGAGCTGAGACACCACCGAAATGAGCTTGGCCCACCCATGAAATTTGGGTGGCCCACTCCCGGAAATTTAAAAATTTAGTTTACCCACGTTCAGAAGCGAGCGGAGACACCACCGAGATGGGCTTGGCCCACCCATGAAACTTGAGTGGCCCACTCTCGGAAATTAAAAAATTTAGTTTACCCACGTTCGGAAGCGAGTTGAGACACCACTGAAATGGGCTTGGCCCACCCATGAAATTTGAGTGGCCCACTCCCGGAAATTTAAAAATTTAGTTTACCCACGTTCGGAAGCGAGCTGAGACACCACCTAAATGGGCTTGGCCCACCCATGAAATTTGGGTGGCCCACTCCCGGAAATTTAAAAATTTAGTTTAGAAACGTTCGGAAGTTAGCTGAGACACCACAGAAATGGGCTTGGCCCACCCATGAAATTTGGGTGGCCCACTCCCGGAAATTTAAAAATTTAGTTTACCCAGGTTCGGAAGCGAGCTGAGACCGCCGAAATGGGCTTGGCCCACCCATAAAATTTGGGTGGTCCACTCCCGGAAATTTAAAAATTTAGTTAACCCACGTTCGGAAGTGAGCTGAGACACCACCGAAATGGGCTTGGCCCACCCATGAAATTTGGGTGGCCCACTCCCGGAAATTTAAAAATTAAGTTTACCCACGTTCGGAAGCGAGCTTAGACACCACCGAAATGGGCTTGGCCCACCCATGAAATTTGGGTGGCCCACTCCCGGAAATTTAAAAATTTAGTTTACCCAGGTTCGGAAGCGAGCTGAGACCACTGAAATGGGCTTGGCCCACCCGTGAAATTTGAGTGGCCCACTCCCGGAAATTTAAAAATTTAGTTTACCCACGTTCGGAAGCGAGCTGAGACACCACCTAAATGGGCTTGGCCCACCCATGAAATTTGGGTGGCCCACTACCGGAAATTTAAAAATTTAGTTTACAAACGTTCGGAAGTTAGCTGAGACACCACAGAAATGGGATTGGCCCACCCATGAAATTTGGGTGGCCCACTCCCGGAAATTTAAAAATTTAGTTTGCCCACGTTCGGAAGCGAGCTTAGACACCCTTGAAATAGGCTTGGCCCACCCATGAAATTTGGGTGGCCCACTCCCGGAAATTTAAAAATTTAGTTTACCCAGGTTCGGAAGCGAGCTGAGACCACCGAAATGGGCTTGGCCCACCCATGAAATTTGAGTGGCCCACTCCCGGAAATTTAAAAATTTAGTTTACCCACGTTTGGAAGCGAGCTGAGACACCACCTAAATGGGCTTGGCCCACCCATGAAATTTGGGTGGCCCACTACCGGAAATTTAAAAATTTAGTTTACAAACGTTCGGAAGTTAGCTCAGACACCACAGAAATGGGATTGGCCCACCCATGAAATTTGGGTGGCCCACTCCCGGAAATTTAAAAATTTAGTTTACCCACGTTCGGAAGCGAGCGGAGACACCAGGAAAATGGGCTTGGCCCACCCATAAAATTTGAGTGGCCCACTCCCGGAATCTTAAAAATTTAGTTTACCCACGTACGGAAGCGAGCTGAGACACCACCGGAATGGGCTTGGCCCACCCAAGAAATTTGGGTGGCCCACTCCCGGAAATTTAAAAATTTAGTTTACCCACGTTCGGAAGCGAGCGGAGACACCACCGAAATGGGCTTGGCCCACCCATGAAATTTGGGTGGCCCACTCTCGGAAATTTAAAAATTTAGTTTACCCACATTCGGAAGCGAGCTGAGACACCACCGAAATGGGCTTGGCCCACCCATGAAATTCGGGCGGCCCACTCCCGGAAATTTAAAAATTTAGTTTACCCACGTTCGGAAGCGAGCTGAGACACCACCGAAGTGGGCTTGGCCCACCCAAGAAATTTGGGTGGCCCACTCCCGGAAATTTAAAAATTTAGTTTTCCCACGTTCGGAAGCGAGCTGAGACACCACCAAAATGGGCTTGGCCCACCCATGACATTTTGGGTGGCCCACTCCAGGAAATTTTAAAATTTAGTTTGCCCACGTTCGGAAGCGAGCTTAGACACCACCGAAATGGCCTTGGCCCACCCATGAAATTTCGGTGGCCCACTCCCGGAAATTTAAAAATTTAGTTTACCCACGTTCGGAAGCGAGCTTAGACACCCTTGAAATGGGCTTGGCCCACCCATGAAATTTGGGTGGCCCACTCCCGGAAATTTAAAAATTTAGTTTACCCACGTTCGGGAGCGAGCGGAGACACCAGCAAAGTGGGCTTGGCCCACCCATGAAATTTGAGTGGCCCACTCCCGGAAATTTAAAAATTTAGTTTACCCACGTTCGGAAGCGAGCTGAGACACCAACGAAATGGGCTTGGCCCACCCAAGAAATTTGGGTGGCCCACTCCCGGAAATTTAAAAATTTAGTTTACCCACGTTCGGAAGCCAGCTGAGACACCACCGAAATGGGCTTGGCCCACCCATGAAATTCGGGTGGCCCACTCCCGGAAATTTAAAAATTTAGTTTACCCACGTTCGGAAGCGAGCTGAGACACCACCGAAGTGGGCTTGGCTCACCCATGAAATTTGGGCGGCCCACTCTAGGAAATTTAAAAATTTAGTTTGCCCACGTTCGGAAGCGAGCTTAGACACCACCGAAATGGGCTTGGCCCACCCATGAAATTTGAGTGGCCCACTCCCGGAAATTTAAAAATTTAGTTTACCCACGTTCGGAAGCGAGCTGAGACACCACCGAAATGGGCTTGGCCCACCCAAGAAATTTGGGTGGCCCACTCCGGGAAATTTAAAAATTTAGTTTACCCACGTTCGGAAGCGAGCGGAGACACCACCAAAATGGGCTTGGCCCACCCATAAAATTTGGGTGGCCCACTCCCGGAAATTTAAAAATTTAGTTTGCCCACGTTCGGAAGCGAGCTTAGACCCTACCGAAATGGGCTTGCACCACCCATGAAATTTAGGTGGCCCACTCCCGGAAATTTAAAAATTTAGTTTACCCACATTTCGAAGCGAGCTGAGACACCACCGAAATGGGCTTGGCCCACCCATGAAATTTGGGTGGCCCAGTCCCGGAAATTTAAGAATTTAGTTTACCCACGTTCGGAAGCGAGCGGAGACACCACCGAAATGGGCTTGGCCCACCCATGAAATTTGGGTGGCCCACTCTCGGAAATTTAAAAGTTTAGTTTACCCACGTTCGGAAGCAAGCTGAGACACCACCGAAATGGGCTTGGCCCACCCATGAAATTCGGGTGGCCCACTCCCGGAAATCTAAAAATTTAGTTTACACACATTCGGAAGCAAGCTGAGACACCACCGAAATTGGCTTGGCCCACCCATGAAATTTGGGTGGCATACTCCCGGAAATTTTAAAATTTAGTTTACCCACGTTCGGAAGCGAGCGGAGACACCACCGAGATGGGCTTGGCCCGCCCATGAAATTTTTTTGGCCCACTCCCGGAAATTTAAAAATTTAGTTTACCCACGTTCGGAAGCGAGCTGAGACACCACCAAAATGGGCTTGGCCCACCCATGAAATTTGGGTGGCCCACTCCAGGAAATTTAAAAATTTAGTTTGCCCACGTTCGGAAGCGAGCTTAGACACCACCGAAATGGGCTTGGCCCACCCATGAAATTTCGGTGGCCCACTCCCGGAAATTTAAAAATTTAGTTTACCCACGTTCGGAAGCGAGCTGAGACACCACCGAAGTGGTCTTGGCACACCCATGAAATTTGGGCGGCCCACTCCAGGAAATTTAAATATTTAGTTTACCCACGTTCGGAAGCGAGCTTAGACACCACCGAAATGGGCTTGGCCCACCCATAAAATTTGGGTTGCCCACTCCCGGAAATTTAAAAATTTAGTTTACACACATTCGGAAGCAAGCTGGGACACCACCGAAATTGACTTGGCCCACCCATGAAATTTGGGTGGCATACTCCCAGAAATTTTAAAATTTAGTTTACCCACGTTCGGAAGCGAGCGGAGACACCACCGAGATGGGCTTGGCCCACCCATGAAATTTTTTTTGGCCCTCTCCCGGAAATTTAAAAATTTAGTTTACATACATTCGGAAGCAAGCTGAGACACCGCCGAAATTGGCTTGGCCCACCCATGAAATTTTTTTGGCCCACTACCGGAAATTTAAAAATTTTGTTTACCCACGTTCGGGAGCGAGCGGAGACACCAGGAAAATGGCCTTGGCCCACCCATGAAATTTGAGTGGCGCACTCCCGGAATTTTAAAAATTTAGTTTACCCACGTTCGGAAGCGAGCTGAGACACCACCGAAATGGGCTTGGCCCACCCAAGAAATTTAGGTGGCACACTCCCGGAAATTTAAAAATTTAGTTTACCCACGTTCGGAAGCGAGCGGAGACACCACCGAAATGGGCTTGGCCCACCCATGAAATTTGGGTGGCCCACTCTCGGAAATTTAAAAATTTAGTTTACCCACATTCGGAAACGAGCTGAGACACCACCGAAATGGGCTTGGCCCACCCATGAAATTCGGGCGGCCCACTCCCGGAAATTTAAAAATTTAGTTTACCCACGTTCGGAAGCGAGCTGAGACACCACCGAAGTGGGCTTGGCCCACCCATGAAATTTGGGCGGCCCACTCTAGGAAATTTAAAAATTTAGTTTGCCCACGTTCGGAAGCGAGCTTAGACACCACCGAAATGGGCTTGGCCCACCCATGAAATTTGGGTGGCCCACTCCCGGAAATTTAAAAATTTAGTTTACCCACGTTCGGAAGCAAGCGGAGACACCACCAAAATGGGCTTGGCCCACCCATGAAATTTTTTGGCCCACTCCCGGAAATTTAAAAATTTTGTTTACCCACATTCGGAAGCGAGCTGAGACACCACCGAAATGGGCTTGGCCCACCCATGAAATTTGGGTGGCCCATTCCCGGAAATTTAAAAATTTAGTTTTCCCACGTTCGGAAGCGAGCTTAGACACCCTTGAAATGGGCTTGGCCCACCCATGAAATTTGGGTGGCCCACTCCCGGAAATTTAAAAATTTAGTTTACCCACGTTCGGGAGCAAGCGGAGACACCAGCAAAATGGGCTTGGCCCACCCATGAAATTTGAGTGGCCCACTCCCGGAAATTTAAAAATTTAGTTTACCCACGTTCGGAAGCGAGCTGAGACACCACCGAAATGGGCTTGGCCCACCCAAGAAATTTGGGTGGCCCACTCCCGGAAATTTAAAAATTTAGTTTACCCACGTTCGGAAGCGAGCGGAGACACCACCAAAATGGGCTTGGCCCACCCATAAAATTTGGGTGGCCCACTCCCGGAAATTTAAAAATTTAGTTTGCCCACGTTCGGAAGCGAGCTTAGACCCCACCGAAATGGGCTTGCACCACCCATGAAATTTAGGTGGCCCACTCCCGGAAATTTAAAAATTTAGTTTACCCACATTTCGAAGCGAGCTGAGACACCACCGAAATGGGCTTGGCCCACCCATGAAATTTGGGTGGCCCAGTCCCGGAAATTTAAGAATTTAGTTTACCCACGTTCGGAAGCGAGCGGAGACACCACCGAAATGGGCTTGGCCCACCCATGAAATTTGGGTGGCCCACTCTCGGAAATTTAAAAGTTTAGTTTAGAAACGTTCGGAAGTTAGCTGAGACACCACAGAAATGGGCTTGGCCCACCCATGAAATTCGGGTGGCCCACTCCCGGAAATCTAAAAATTTAGTTTACACACATTCGGAAGCAAGCTGAGACACCACCGAAATTGGCTTGGCCCACCCATGAAATTTGGGTGGCATACTCCCGGAAATTTTAAAATTTAGTTTACCCACGTTCGGAAGCGAGCGGAGACACCACCGAGATGGGCTTGGCCCGCCCATGAAATTTTTTTGGCCCACTCCCGGAAATTTAAAAATTTAGTTTACCCACGTTCGGAAGCGAGCTGAGACACCACCAAAATGGGCTTGGCCCACCCATGAAATTTGGGTGGCCCACTCCAGGAAATTTAAAAATTTAGTTTGCCCACGTTCGGAAGCGAGCTTAGACACCACCGAAATGGGCTTGGCCCACCCATGAAATTTCGGTGGCCCACTCCCGGAAATTTAAAAATTTAGTTTACCCACGTTCGGAAGCGAGCTGAGACACCACCGAAGTGGGCTTGGCACACCCATGAAATTTGGGTGGCCCACTCCCGGAAATTTAAAAAAATTTAGTTTACCCACGTTCGGAAGTGAGCTTAGACACCACTGAAATGGGCTTGGCCCACCCATGAAATTCGGGTGGCCCACTCCCGGAAATTTAAAAATTTAGTTTACCCACGTTTGGAAGCGAGCTGAGACACCACCGAAATGAGCTTGGCCCACCCATGAAATTTGGGTGGCCCACTCCCGGAAATTTAAAAATTTAGTTTACCCACGTTCAGAAGCGAGCGGAGACACCACCGAGATGGGCTTGGCCCACCCATGAAACTTGAGTGGCCCACTCTCGGAAATTAAAAAATTTAGTTTACCCACGTTCGGAAGCGAGTTGAGACACCACTGAAATGGGCTTGGCCCACCCATGAAATTTGAGTGGCCCACTCCCGGAAATTTAAAAATTTAGTTTACCCACGTTCGGAAGCGAGCTGAGACACCACCTAAATGGGCTTGGCCCACCCATGAAATTTGGGTGGCCCACTCCCGGAAATTTAAAAATTTAGTTTAGAAACGTTCGGAAGTTAGCTGAGACACCACAGAAATGGGCTTGGCCCACCCATGAAATTTGGGTGGCCCACTCCCGGAAATTTAAAAATTTAGTTTACCCAGGTTCGGAAGCGAGCTGAGACCGCCGAAATGGGCTTGGCCCACCCATAAAATTTGGGTGGTCCACTCCCGGAAATTTAAAAATTTAGTTAACCCACGTTCGGAAGTGAGCTGAGACACCACCGAAATGGGCTTGGCCCACCCATGAAATTTGGGTGGCCCACTCCCGGAAATTTAAAAATTAAGTTTACCCACGTTCGGAAGCGAGCTTAGACACCACCGAAATGGGCTTGGCCCACCCATGAAATTTGGGTGGCCCACTCCCGGAAATTTAAAAATTTAGTTTACCCAGGTTCGGAAGCGAGCTGAGACCACTGAAATGGGCTTGGCCCACCCGTGAAATTTGAGTGGCCCACTCCCGGAAATTTAAAAATTTAGTTTACCCACGTTCGGAAGCGAGCTGAGACACCACCTAAATGGGCTTGGCCCACCCATGAAATTTGGGTGGCCCACTACCGGAAATTTAAAAATTTAGTTTACAAACGTTCGGAAGTTAGCTGAGACACCACAGAAATGGGATTGGCCCACCCATGAAATTTGGGTGGCCCACTCCCGGAAATTTAAAAATTTAGTTTGCCCACGTTCGGAAGCGAGCTTAGACACCCTTGAAATAGGCTTGGCCCACCCATGAAATTTGGGTGGCCCACTCCCGGAAATTTAAAAATTTAGTTTACCCAGGTTCGGAAGCGAGCTGAGACCACCGAAATGGGCTTGGCCCACCCATGAAATTTGAGTGGCCCACTCCCGGAAATTTAAAAATTTAGTTTACCCACGTTTGGAAGCGAGCTGAGACACCACCTAAATGGGCTTGGCCCACCCATGAAATTTGGGTGGCCCACTACCGGAAATTTAAAAATTTAGTTTACAAACGTTCGGAAGTTAGCTCAGACACCACAGAAATGGGATTGGCCCACCCATGAAATTTGGGTGGCCCACTCCCGGAAATTTAAAAATTTAGTTTACCCACGTTCGGAAGCGAGCGGAGACACCAGGAAAATGGGCTTGGCCCACCCATAAAATTTGAGTGGCCCACTCCCGGAATCTTAAAAATTTAGTTTACCCACGTACGGAAGCGAGCTGAGACACCACCGGAATGGGCTTGGCCCACCCAAGAAATTTGGGTGGCCCACTCCCGGAAATTTAAAAATTTAGTTTACCCACGTTCGGAAGCGAGCGGAGACACCACCGAAATGGGCTTGGCCCACCCATGAAATTTGGGTGGCCCACTCTCGGAAATTTAAAAATTTAGTTTACCCACATTCGGAAGCGAGCTGAGACACCACCGAAATGGGCTTGGCCCACCCATGAAATTCGGGCGGCCCACTCCCGGAAATTTAAAAATTTAGTTTACCCACGTTCGGAAGCGAGCTGAGACACCACCGAAGTGGGCTTGGCCCACCCAAGAAATTTGGGTGGCCCACTCCCGGAAATTTAAAAATTTAGTTTTCCCACGTTCGGAAGCGAGCTGAGACACCACCAAAATGGGCTTGGCCCACCCATGACATTTTGGGTGGCCCACTCCAGGAAATTTTAAAATTTAGTTTGCCCACGTTCGGAAGCGAGCTTAGACACCACCGAAATGGCCTTGGCCCACCCATGAAATTTCGGTGGCCCACTCCCGGAAATTTAAAAATTTAGTTTACCCACGTTCGGAAGCGAGCTTAGACACCCTTGAAATGGGCTTGGCCCACCCATGAAATTTGGGTGGCCCACTCCCGGAAATTTAAAAATTTAGTTTACCCACGTTCGGGAGCGAGCGGAGACACCAGCAAAGTGGGCTTGGCCCACCCATGAAATTTGAGTGGCCCACTCCCGGAAATTTAAAAATTTAGTTTACCCACGTTCGGAAGCGAGCTGAGACACCAACGAAATGGGCTTGGCCCACCCAAGAAATTTGGGTGGCCCACTCCCGGAAATTTAAAAATTTAGTTTACCCACGTTCGGAAGCCAGCTGAGACACCACCGAAATGGGCTTGGCCCACCCATGAAATTCGGGTGGCCCACTCCCGGAAATTTAAAAATTTAGTTTACCCACGTTCGGAAGCGAGCTGAGACACCACCGAAGTGGGCTTGGCTCACCCATGAAATTTGGGCGGCCCACTCTAGGAAATTTAAAAATTTAGTTTGCCCACGTTCGGAAGCGAGCTTAGACACCACCGAAATGGGCTTGGCCCACCCATGAAATTTGAGTGGCCCACTCCCGGAAATTTAAAAATTTAGTTTACCCACGTTCGGAAGCGAGCTGAGACACCACCGAAATGGGCTTGGCCCACCCAAGAAATTTGGGTGGCCCACTCCGGGAAATTTAAAAATTTAGTTTACCCACGTTCGGAAGCGAGCGGAGACACCACCAAAATGGGCTTGGCCCACCCATAAAATTTGGGTGGCCCACTCCCGGAAATTTAAAAATTTAGTTTGCCCACGTTCGGAAGCGAGCTTAGACCCTACCGAAATGGGCTTGCACCACCCATGAAATTTAGGTGGCCCACTCCCGGAAATTTAAAAATTTAGTTTACCCACATTTCGAAGCGAGCTGAGACACCACCGAAATGGGCTTGGCCCACCCATGAAATTTGGGTGGCCCAGTCCCGGAAATTTAAGAATTTAGTTTACCCACGTTCGGAAGCGAGCGGAGACACCACCGAAATGGGCTTGGCCCACCCATGAAATTTGGGTGGCCCACTCTCGGAAATTTAAAAGTTTAGTTTACCCACGTTCGGAAGCAAGCTGAGACACCACCGAAATGGGCTTGGCCCACCCATGAAATTCGGGTGGCCCACTCCCGGAAATCTAAAAATTTAGTTTACACACATTCGGAAGCAAGCTGAGACACCACCGAAATTGGCTTGGCCCACCCATGAAATTTGGGTGGCATACTCCCGGAAATTTTAAAATTTAGTTTACCCACGTTCGGAAGCGAGCGGAGACACCACCGAGATGGGCTTGGCCCGCCCATGAAATTTTTTTGGCCCACTCCCGGAAATTTAAAAATTTAGTTTACCCACGTTCGGAAGCGAGCTGAGACACCACCAAAATGGGCTTGGCCCACCCATGAAATTTGGGTGGCCCACTCCAGGAAATTTAAAAATTTAGTTTGCCCACGTTCGGAAGCGAGCTTAGACACCACCGAAATGGGCTTGGCCCACCCATGAAATTTCGGTGGCCCACTCCCGGAAATTTAAAAATTTAGTTTACCCACGTTCGGAAGCGAGCTGAGACACCACCGAAGTGGTCTTGGCACACCCATGAAATTTGGGCGGCCCACTCCAGGAAATTTAAATATTTAGTTTACCCACGTTCGGAAGCGAGCTTAGACACCACCGAAATGGGCTTGGCCCACCCATAAAATTTGGGTTGCCCACTCCCGGAAATTTAAAAATTTAGTTTACACACATTCGGAAGCAAGCTGGGACACCACCGAAATTGACTTGGCCCACCCATGAAATTTGGGTGGCATACTCCCAGAAATTTTAAAATTTAGTTTACCCACGTTCGGAAGCGAGCGGAGACACCACCGAGATGGGCTTGGCCCACCCATGAAATTTTTTTTGGCCCTCTCCCGGAAATTTAAAAATTTAGTTTACATACATTCGGAAGCAAGCTGAGACACCGCCGAAATTGGCTTGGCCCACCCATGAAATTTTTTTGGCCCACTACCGGAAATTTAAAAATTTTGTTTACCCACGTTCGGGAGCGAGCGGAGACACCAGGAAAATGGCCTTGGCCCACCCATGAAATTTGAGTGGCGCACTCCCGGAATTTTAAAAATTTAGTTTACCCACGTTCGGAAGCGAGCTGAGACACCACCGAAATGGGCTTGGCCCACCCAAGAAATTTAGGTGGCACACTCCCGGAAATTTAAAAATTTAGTTTACCCACGTTCGGAAGCGAGCGGAGACACCACCGAAATGGGCTTGGCCCACCCATGAAATTTGGGTGGCCCACTCTCGGAAATTTAAAAATTTAGTTTACCCACATTCGGAAACGAGCTGAGACACCACCGAAATGGGCTTGGCCCACCCATGAAATTCGGGCGGCCCACTCCCGGAAATTTAAAAATTTAGTTTACCCACGTTCGGAAGCGAGCTGAGACACCACCGAAGTGGGCTTGGCCCACCCATGAAATTTGGGCGGCCCACTCTAGGAAATTTAAAAATTTAGTTTGCCCACGTTCGGAAGCGAGCTTAGACACCACCGAAATGGGCTTGGCCCACCCATGAAATTTGGGTGGCCCACTCCCGGAAATTTAAAAATTTAGTTTACCCACGTTCGGAAGCAAGCGGAGACACCACCAAAATGGGCTTGGCCCACCCATGAAATTTTTTGGCCCACTCCCGGAAATTTAAAAATTTTGTTTACCCACATTCGGAAGCGAGCTGAGACACCACCGAAATGGGCTTGGCCCACCCATGAAATTTGGGTGGCCCATTCCCGGAAATTTAAAAATTTAGTTTTCCCACGTTCGGAAGCGAGCTTAGACACCCTTGAAATGGGCTTGGCCCACCCATGAAATTTGGGTGGCCCACTCCCGGAAATTTAAAAATTTAGTTTACCCACGTTCGGGAGCAAGCGGAGACACCAGCAAAATGGGCTTGGCCCACCCATGAAATTTGAGTGGCCCACTCCCGGAAATTTAAAAATTTAGTTTACCCACGTTCGGAAGCGAGCTGAGACACCACCGAAATGGGCTTGGCCCACCCAAGAAATTTGGGTGGCCCACTCCCGGAAATTTAAAAATTTAGTTTACCCACGTTCGGAAGCGAGCGGAGACACCACCAAAATGGGCTTGGCCCACCCATAAAATTTGGGTGGCCCACTCCCGGAAATTTAAAAATTTAGTTTGCCCACGTTCGGAAGCGAGCTTAGACCCCACCGAAATGGGCTTGCACCACCCATGAAATTTAGGTGGCCCACTCCCGGAAATTTAAAAATTTAGTTTACCCACATTTCGAAGCGAGCTGAGACACCACCGAAATGGGCTTGGCCCACCCATGAAATTTGGGTGGCCCAGTCCCGGAAATTTAAGAATTTAGTTTACCCACGTTCGGAAGCGAGCGGAGACACCACCGAAATGGGCTTGGCCCACCCATGAAATTTGGGTGGCCCACTCTCGGAAATTTAAAAGTTTAGTTTAGAAACGTTCGGAAGTTAGCTGAGACACCACAGAAATGGGCTTGGCCCACCCATGAAATTCGGGTGGCCCACTCCCGGAAATCTAAAAATTTAGTTTACACACATTCGGAAGCAAGCTGAGACACCACCGAAATTGGCTTGGCCCACCCATGAAATTTGGGTGGCATACTCCCGGAAATTTTAAAATTTAGTTTACCCACGTTCGGAAGCGAGCGGAGACACCACCGAGATGGGCTTGGCCCGCCCATGAAATTTTTTTGGCCCACTCCCGGAAATTTAAAAATTTAGTTTACCCACGTTCGGAAGCGAGCTGAGACACCACCAAAATGGGCTTGGCCCACCCATGAAATTTGGGTGGCCCACTCCAGGAAATTTAAAAATTTAGTTTGCCCACGTTCGGAAGCGAGCTTAGACACCACCGAAATGGGCTTGGCCCACCCATGAAATTTCGGTGGCCCACTCCCGGAAATTTAAAAATTTAGTTTACCCACGTTCGGAAGCGAGCTGAGACACCACCGAAGTGGGCTTGGCACACCCATGAAATTTGGGTGGCCCACTCCCGGAAATTTAAAAAAATTTAGTTTACCCACGTTCGGAAGTGAGCTTAGACACCACTGAAATGGGCTTGGCCCACCCATGAAATTCGGGTGGCCCACTCCCGGAAATTTAAAAATTTAGTTTACCCACGTTTGGAAGCGAGCTGAGACACCACCGAAATGAGCTTGGCCCACCCATGAAATTTGGGTGGCCCACTCCCGGAAATTTAAAAATTTAGTTTACCCACGTTCAGAAGCGAGCGGAGACACCACCGAGATGGGCTTGGCCCACCCATGAAACTTGAGTGGCCCACTCTCGGAAATTAAAAAATTTAGTTTACCCACGTTCGGAAGCGAGTTGAGACACCACTGAAATGGGCTTGGCCCACCCATGAAATTTGAGTGGCCCACTCCCGGAAATTTAAAAATTTAGTTTACCCACGTTCGGAAGCGAGCTGAGACACCACCTAAATGGGCTTGGCCCACCCATGAAATTTGGGTGGCCCACTCCCGGAAATTTAAAAATTTAGTTTAGAAACGTTCGGAAGTTAGCTGAGACACCACAGAAATGGGCTTGGCCCACCCATGAAATTTGGGTGGCCCACTCCCTGAAATTTAAAAATTTAGTTTACCCAGGTTCGGAAGCGAGCTGAGACCGCCGAAATGGGCTTGGCCCACCCATGAAATTTGGGTGGTCCACTCCCGGAAATTTAAAAATTTAGTTAACCCACGTTCGGAAGTGAGCTGAGACACCACCGAAATGGGCTTGGCCCACCCATGAAATTTGGGTGGCCCACTCCCGGAAATTTAAAAATTAAGTTTACCCACGTTCGGAAGCGAGCTTAGACACCACCGAAATGGGCTTGGCCCACCCATGAAATTTGGGTGGCCCACTCCCGGAAATTTAAAAATTTAGTTTACCCAGGTTCGGAAGCGAGCTGAGACCACTGAAATGGGCTTGGCCCACCCGTGAAATTTGAGTGGCCCACTCCCGGAAATTTAAAAATTTAGTTTACCCACGTTCGGAAGCGAGCTGAGACACCACCTAAATGGGCTTGGCCCACCCATGAAATTTGGGTGGCCCACTACCGGAAATTTAAAAATTTAGTTTACAAACGTTCGGAAGTTAGCTGAGACACCACAGAAATGGGATTGGCCCACCCATGAAATTTGGGTGGCCCACTCCCGGAAATTTAAAAATTTAGTTTGCCCACGTTCGGAAGCGAGCTTAGACACCCTTGAAATAGGCTTGGCCCACCCATGAAATTTGGGTGGCCCACTCCCGGAAATTTAAAAATTTAGTTTACCCAGGTTCGGAAGCGAGCTGAGACCACCGAAATGGGCTTGGCCCACCCATGAAATTTGAGTGGCCCACTCCCGGAAATTTAAAAATTTAGTTTACCCACGTTTGGAAGCGAGCTGAGACACCACCTAAATGGGCTTGGCCCACCCATGAAATTTGGGTGGCCCACTACCGGAAATTTAAAAATTTAGTTTACAAACGTTCGGAAGTTAGCTCAGACACCACAGAAATGGGATTGGCCCACCCATGAAATTTGGGTGGCCCACTCCCGGAAATTTAAAAATTTAGTTTACCCACGTTCGGAAGCGAGCGGAGACACCAGGAAAATGGGCTTGGCCCACCCATCAAATTTGAGTGGCCCACTCCCGGAATCTTAAAAATTTAGTTTACCCACGTACGGAAGCGAGCTGAGACACCACCGGAATGGGCTTGGCCCACCCAACAAATTTGGGTGGCCCACTCCCGGAAATTTAAAAATTTAGTTTACCCACGTTCGGAAGCGAGCGGAGACACCACCGAAATGGGCTTGGCCCACCCATGAAATTTGGGTGGCCCACTCTCGGAAATTTAAAAATTTAGTTTACCCACATTCGGAAGCGAGCTGAGACACCACCGAAATGGGCTTGGCCCACCCATGAAATTCGGGCGGCCCACTCCCGGAAATTTAAAAATTTAGTTTACCCACGTTCGGAAGCGAGCTGAGACACCACCGAAGTGGGCTTGGCCCACCCAAGAAATTTGGGTGGCCCACTCCCGGAAATTTAAAAATTTAGTTTTTCCCACGTTCGGAAGCGAGCTGAGACACCACCAAAATGGGCTTGGCCCACCCATGACATTTTGGGTGGCCCACTCCAGGAAATTTTAAAATTTAGTTTGCCCACGTTCGGAAGCGAGCTTAGACACCACCGAAATGGCCTTGGCCCACCCATGAAATTTCGGTGGCCCACTCCCGGAAATTTAAAAATTTAGTTTACCCACGTTCGGAAGCGAGCTTAGACACCCTTGAAATGGGCTTGGCCCACCCATGAAATTTGGGTGGCCCACTCCCGGAAATTTAAAAATTTAGTTTACCCACGTTCGGGAGCGAGCGGAGACACCAGCAAAGTGGGCTTGGCCCACCCATGAAATTTGAGTGGCCCACTCCCGGAAATTTAAAAATTTAGTTTACCCACGTTCGGAAGCGAGCTGAGACACCAACGAAATGGGCTTGGCCCACCCAAGAAATTTGGGTGGCCCACTCCCGGAAATTTAAAAATTTAGTTTACCCACGTTCGGAAGCCAGCTGAGACACCACCGAAATGGGCTTGGCCCACCCATGAAATTCGGGTGGCCCACTCCCGGAAATTTAAAAATTTAGTTTACCCACGTTCGGAAGCGAGCTGAGACACCACCGAAGTGGGCTTGGCTCACCCATGAAATTTGGGCGGCCCACTCTAGGAAATTTAAAAATTTAGTTTGCCCACGTTCGGAAGCGAGCTTAGACACCACCGAAATGGGCTTGGCCCACCCATGAAATTTGGGTGGCCCACTCCCGGAAATTTAAAAATTTAGTTTACCCAGGTTCGGAAGCAAGCGGAGACACCACCAAAATGGGCTTGGCCCACCCATGAAATTTTTTTGGCCCACTCCCGGAAATTTAAAAATTTTGTTTACCCACGTTCGGAAGCGAGCTGAGACCACCGAAATGGGCTTGGCCCACCCATGAAATTTGGGTGGCCCATTCCCGGAAATTTAAAAATTTAGTTTTCCCACGTTCGGAAGCGAGCTTAGACACCCTTGAAATGGGCTTGGCCCACCCATGAAATTTGGGTGGCCCACTCCCGGAAATTTAAAAATTTAGTTTACCCACGTTCGGGAGCGAGCAGAGACACCAGCAAAATGGGCTTGGCCCACCCATGAAATTTGAGTGGCCCACTCCCGGAAATTTAAAAATTTAGTTTACTCACGTTCGGAAGCGAGCTGAGACACCACCGAAATGGGCTTGGCCCACCCAAGAAATTTGGGTGGCCCACTCCCGGAAATTTAAAAATTTAGTTTACCCACGTTCGGAAGCGAGCGGAGACACCACCAAAATGGGCTTGGCCCACCCATAAAATTTGGGTGGCCCACTCCCGGAAATTTAAAAATTTAGTTTGCCCACGTTCGGAAGCGAGCTTAGACCCCACCGAAATGGGCTTGCACCACCCATGAAATTTAGGTGGCCCACTCCCGGAAATTTAAAAATTTAGTTTACCCACATTTCGAAGCGAGCTGAGACACCACCGAAATGGGCTTGGCCCACCCATGAAATTTGGGTGGCCCAGTCCCGGAAATTTAAGAATTTAGTTTACCCACGTTCGGAAGCGAGCGGAGACACCACCGAAATGGGCTTGGCCCACCCATGAAATTTGGGTGGCCCACTCTCGGAAATTTAAAAGTTTAGTTTACCCACGTTCGGAAGCAAGCTGAGACACCACCGAAATGGGCTTGGCCCACCCATGAAATTCGGGTGGCCCACTCCCGGAAATCTAAAAATTTAGTTTACACACATTCGGAAGCAAGCTGAGACACCACCGAAATTGGCTTGGCCCACCCATGAAATTTGGGTGGCATACTCCCGGAAATTTTAAAATTTAGTTTACCCACGTTCGGAAGCGAGCGGAGACACCACCGAGATGGGCTTGGCCCGCCCATGAAATTTTTTTGGCCCACTCCCGGAAATTTAAAAATTTAGTTTACCCACGTTCGGAAGCGAGCTGAGACACCACCAAAATGGGCTTGGCCCACCCATGAAATTTGGGTGGCCCACTCCAGGAAATTTAAAAATTTAGTTTGCCGACGTTCGGAAGCGAGCTTAGACACCACCGAAATGGGCTTGGCCCACCCATGAAATTTCGGTGGCCCACTCCCGGAAATTTAAAAATTTAGTTTACCCACGTTCGGAAGCGAGCTGAGACACCACCGAAGTGGTCTTGGCACACCCATGAAATTTGGGCGGCCCACTCCAGGAAATTTAAATATTTAGTTTACCCACGTTCGGAAGCGAGCTTAGACACCACCGAAATGGGCTTGGCCCACCCATAAAATTGGGTTGCCCACTCCCGGAAATTTAAAAATTTAGTTTACACACATTCGGAAGCAAGCTGGGACACCACCGAAATTGACTTGGCCCACCCATGAAATTTGGGTGGCATACTCCCGGAAATTTTAAAATTTAGTTTACCCACGTTTGGAAGCGAGCGGAGACACCACCGAGATGGGCTTGGCCCACCCATGAAATTTTTTTGGCCCTCTCCCGGAAATTTAAAAATTTAGTTTACATACATTCGGAAGCAAGCTGAGACACCGCCGAAATTGGCTTGGCCCACCCATGAAATTTTTTTGGCCCACTACCGGAAATTTAAAAATTTTGTTTACCCACGTTCGGGAGCGAGCGGAGACACCAGGAAAATGGCCTTGGCCCACCCATGAAATTTGAGTGGCCCACTCCCGGAATTTTAAAAATTTAGTTTACCCACGTTCGGAAGCGAGCTGAGACACCACCGAAATGGGCTTGGCCCACCCAAGAAATTTAGGTGGCACACTCCCGGAAATTTAAAAATTTAGTTTACCCACGTTCGGAAGCGAGCGGAGACACCACCGAAATGGGCTTGGCCCACCCATGAAATTTGGGTGGCCCACTCTCGGAAATTTAAAAATTTAGTTTACCCACATTCGGAAACGAGCTGAGACACCACCGATATGGGCTTGGCCCACCCATGAAATTCGGGCGGCCCACTCCCGGAAATATAAAAATTTAGTTTACCCAGGTTCGGAAGCGAGCTGAGACCACCGAAATGGGCTTGGCCCACCCATGAAATTTGGGTGGCCCACTCCCGGAAATTTAAAAATTTAGTTTTCCCACGTTCGGGAGCGAGCGGAGACACCAGCAAAATGGGCTTGGCCCACCCATGAAATTTGAGTGGCCCACTCCCGGAAATTTAAAAATTTAGTTTACCCACGTTTGGAAGCGAGCTGAGACACCACCGAAATGGGCTTGGCCCACCAAAGAAATTTGGGTGGCCCACTCCCGGAAATTTAAAAATTTAGATTACCCACATTCGGACGCGAGCTGAGACACCACTGAAATGGGCTTGGCCCACCCATGAAATTCGGGCGGCCCACTCACGGAAATTTAAAAATTTAGTTTACCCACGTTCCGAAGCGAGCGGAGACACCACCGAAATGGGCTTGGCCCACCCATGAAATTTGGGTGGCCCACTCTCGGAAATTAAAAAATTTAGTTTACCCACGTTCGGAAGCGAGTTGAGACAGCACTGAAATGGGCTTGGCCCACCCATGAAATTTGGGTGGCCCACTCCCGGAAATTTAAAAATTTAGTTTACCCACGTTTGGAAGCGAGCTGAGACACCACCGAAATGGGCTTGGCCCACCCATGAAATTTGGGTGGCCCACTCCCGGAAATTTAAAAATTTAGTTTACCCACGTTCGGAAGCGAGCGGAGACACCACCGAAATGGGCTTGGCCCACCCATGAAATTTGGGTGGCCCACTCTCGGAAATTTAAAAGTTTAGTTTACCCACGTTCGGAAGCAAGCTGAGAAACCACCGAAATGGGCTTGTCCCACCCATGAAATTCGGGTGGCCCACTCCCGGAAATTTAAAAATTTAGTTTACCCACGTTCGGAAGCGAGCTGAGACACCACCGAAATGAGCTTGGCCCACCCATGAAATTTGGGTGGCATACTCCCGGAAATTTAAAAATTTAGTTTACCCACGTTCAGAAGCGAGCGGAGACACCACCGAAATGGGCTTGGCCCGCCCATGAAATTTTTTGGCCCACTCCCAGAAATTTAAAAATTTAGTTTACCCACGTTCGGAAGCGAGCTGAGACACCACCGAAGTGGGATTGGCCCACCCATGAAATTTGGGCGGCCCACTCCAGGAAATTTAAAAATTTAGTTTGCCCACGTTCGGAAGCGAGCTTAAACACCACCGAAATGGGCTTCGCCCACCCATGAAATTTGCGTGGCCCACTCCCGGAAATTTAAAAATTTAGTTTACCCACATTCGGAAGCGAGCGGAGACACCACCAAAATGGGCTTGGCCCACCCATGAAATTTTTTTGGCCCACTCCCGGAAATTTAAAAATTTTGTTTACCCACGTTCGGAAGCGAGCTGAGACACCACCGAAATGGGCTTGGCCCAACCATGAAATTTGGGTGGCCCACTTCCGGAAATTTAAAATTTTAGTTTGCCCACGTTCGGAAGCGATCTTAGACACCCTTGAAATGGGCTTGGCCCACCCATGAAATTTGGGTGGCCCATTCCCAGAAATTTAAAAATTTAGTTTACCCATGTTCGGGAGCGAGCGGAGACACCAGGAAAATGGGCTTGGCCCACCCATAAAATTTGAGTGGCCCACTCCCGGAATCTTAAAAATTTAGTTTACCCACGTTCGGAAGCGAGCTGAGACACCACCGAAATGGGCTTGGCCCACCCAAGAAATTTGGGTGGCCCACTCCCGGAAATTTAAAAATTTAGTTTACCCACGTTCGGAAGCGAGCGGAGACACCACCGAAATGGGCTGGGCCCACCCATGAAATTTGGGTGGCCCACTCTCGGAAATTTAAAAATTTAGTTTACCCACATTCGGAAGCCAGCTGAGACACCACCGAAATGGGCTTGGCCCACCCATGAAATTCGGGCGGCCCACTCCCGGAAATTTAAAAATTTAGTTTACCCACGTTCGGAAGCGAGCTGAGACACCACCGATGTGGGCTTGGCCCACCCATGAAATTTGGGCGGCCCACTCTAGGAAATTTAAAAATTTAGTTTGCCCACGTTCGGAAGCGAGCTTAGACACCACCGAAATGGGCTTGGCCCACCCATGAAATTTGGGTGGCCCACTCCCGGAAATTTAAAAATTTAGTTTACCCACGTTCGGAAGCAAGCGGAGACACCACCAAAATGGGCTTGGCCCACCCATGAAATTTTTTTGGCCCACTCCCGGAAATTTAAAAATTTTGTTTACCCACGTTCGGAAGCGAGCTGAGACACCACCGAAATGGGCTTGGCCCACCCATGAAATTTGGGTGGCCCACTCCCGGAAATTTAAAAATTTAGTTTACCCACATTCGGGAGCGAGCGGAGACACCAGCAAAATGGGCTTGGCCCACCCATGAAATTTGAGTGGCCCACTCCCGGAAATTTAAAAATTTAGTTTACCCACGTTGGAAGCGAGCTGAGACACCACCGAAATGGGCTTGGCCCACCCAAGAAATTTGGGTGGCCCACTCCCGGAAATTTAAAAATTTAGTTTACCCACGTTCGGAAGCGAGCGGAGACACCACCAAAATGGGCTTGGCCCACCCATAAAATTTGGATGGCCCACTCCCGGAAATTTAAAAATTTAGTTTGCCCACGTTCGGAAGTGAGCTTAGACCCCACCGAAATGGGCTTGCACCACCCATGAAATTTAGGTGGCCCACTCCCGGAAATTTAAAAATTTAGTTTACCCACATTTCGAAGCGAGCTGAGACACCACCGAAATGGGCTTGGCCCACCCATGAAATTTGGGTGGCCCAGTCCCGGAAATTTAAGAATTTAGTTTACCCACGTTCGGAAGCGAGCGGAGACACCACCGAAATGGGCTTGGCCCACCCATAAAATTTGGGTGGCCCACTCTCGGAAATTTAAAAGTTTAGTTTACCCACGTTCGGAAGCAAGCTGAGACACCACCGAAATGGGCTTGGCCCACCCATGAAATTCGGGTGGCCCACTCCCGGAAATCTAAAAATTTAGTTTACACACATTCGGAAGCAAGCTGAGACACCACCGAAATTGGCTTGGCCCACCCATGAAATTTGGGTGGCATACTCCCGGAAATTTTAAAATTTAGTTTACCCACGTTCGGAAGCGAGCGGAGACACCATCGAGATGGGCTTGGCCCGCCCATGAAATTTTTTTGGCCCACTCCCGGAAATTTAAAAATTTAGTTTACCCACGTTCGGAAGCGAGCTGAGACACCACCAAAATGGGCTTGGCCCACCCATGAAATTTGGGTGGCCCACTCCAGGAAATTTAAAAATTTAGTTTGCCCACGTTCGGAAGCGAGCTTAGACACCACCGAAATGGGCTTGGCCCACCCATGAAATTTCGGTGGCCCACTCCCGGAAATTTAAAAATTTAGTTTACCCACGTTCGGAAGCGAGCTGAGACACCACCGAAGTGGGCTTGGCACACCCATGAAATTTGGGGGGCCCACTCCAGGAAATTTAAATATTTAGTTTACCCACGTTCGGAAGCGAGCTTAGACACCACCGAAATGGGCTTGGCCCACCCATAAAATTTGGGTTGCCCACTCCCGGAAATTTAAAAATTTAGTTTACACACATTCGGAAGCAAGCTGGGACACCACCGAAATTGACTTGGCCCACCCATGAAATTTGGGTGGCATACTCCCGGAAATTTTAAAATTTAGTTTACCCACGTTCGGAAGCGAGCGGAGACACCACCGAGATGGGCTTGGCCCACCCATGAAATTTTTTTTGGCCCTCTCCCGGAAATTTAAAAATTTAGTTTACACACATTCGGAAGCAAGCTGAGACACCGCCGAAATTGGCTTGGCCCACCCATGAAATTTTTTTGGCCCACTACCAGAAATTTAAAAATTTTGTTTACCCACGTTCGGGAGCGAGCGGAGACACCAGGAAAATGGGCTTGGCCCACCCATGAAATTTGAGTGGCCCACTCCCGGAATTTTAAAAATTTAGTTTACCCACGTTCGGAAGCAAGCTGAGACACCACCAAAATGGGCTTGGCCCACCCATGAAATTTGGGTGGCCCACTCCAGGAAATTTAAAAATTTAGTTTGCCCACGTTCGGAAGCGAGCTTAGACACCACCGAAATGGGCTTGGCCCACCCATGAAATTTCGGTGGCCCACTCCCGGAAATTTAAAAATTTAGTTTACCCACGTTCGGAAGCGAGCTGAGACACCACCGAAGTGGTCTTGGCACACCCATGAAATTTGGGCGGCCCACTCCAGGAAATTTAAATATTTAGTTTACCCACGTTCGGAAGCGAGCTTAGACACCACCGAAATGGGCTTGGCCCACCCATAAAATTGGGTTGCCCACTCCCGGAAATTTAAAAATTTAGTTTACACACATTCGGAAGCAAGCTGGGACACCACCGAAATTGACTTGGCCCACCCATGAAATTTGGGTGGCATACTCCCGGAAATTTTAAAATTTAGTTTACCCACGTTCGGAAGCGAGCGGAGACACCACCGAGATGGGCTTGGCCCACCCATGAAATTTTTTTTGGCCCTCTCCCGGAAATTTAAAAATTTAGTTTACATACATTCGGAAGCAAGCTGAGACACCGCCGAAATTGGCTTGGCCCACCCATGAAATTTTTTTGGCCCACTACCGGAAATTTAAAAATTTTGTTTACCCACGTTCGGGAGCGAGCGGAGACACCAGGAAAATGGCCTTGGCCCACCCATGAAATTTGAGTGGCCCACTCCCGGAATTTTAAAAATTTAGTTTACCCACGTTCGGAAGCGAGCTGAGACACCACCGAAATGGGCTTGGCCCACCCAAGAAATTTAGGTGGCACACTCCCGGAAATTTAAAAATTTAGTTTACCCACGTTCGGAAGCGAGCGGAGACACCACCGAAATGGGCTTGGCCCACCCATGAAATTTGGGTGGCCCACTCTCGGAAATTTAAAAATTTAGTTTACCCACATTCGGAAACGAGCTGAGACACCACCGAAATGGGCTTGGCCCACCCATGAAATTCGGGCGGCCCACTCCCGGAAATATAAAAATTTAGTTTACCCAGGTTCGGAAGCGAGCTGAGACCACCGAAATGGGCTTGGCCCACCCATGAAATTTGGGTGGCCCACTCCCGGAAATTTAAAAATTTAGTTTTCCCACGTTCGGGAGCGAGCGGAGACACCAGCAAAATGGGCTTGGCCCACCCATGAAATTTGAGTGGCCCACTCCCGGAAATTTAAAAATTTTGTTTACCCACGTTTGGAAGCGAGCTGAGACACCACCGAAATGGGCTTGGCCCACCAAAGAAATTTGGGTGGCCCACTCCCGGAAATTTAAAAATTTAGTTTACCCACATTCGGACGCGAGCTGAGACACCACTGAAATGGGCTTGGCCCACCCATGAAATTCGGGCGGCCCACTCACGGAAATTTAAAAATTTAGTTTACCCACGTTCCGAAGCGAGCGGAGACACCACCGAAATGGGCTTGGCCCACCCATGAAATTTGGGTGGCCCACTCTCGGAAATTAAAAAATTTAGTTTACCCACGTTCGGAAGCGAGTTGAGACAGCACTGAAATGGGCTTGGCCCACCCATGAAATTTGGGTGGCCCACTCCCGGAAATTTAAAAATTTAGTTTACCCACGTTTGGAAGCGAGCTGAGACACCACCGAAATGGGCTTGGCCCACCCATGAAATTTGGGTGGCCCACTCCCGGAAATTTAAAAATTTAGTTTACCCACGTTCGGAAGCGAGCGGAGACACCACCGAAATGGGCTTGGCCCACCCATGAAATTTGGGTGGCCCACTCTCGGAAATTTAAAAGTTTAGTTTACCCACGTTCGGAAGCAAGCTGAGAAACCACCGAAATGGGCTTGTCCCACCCATGAAATTCGGGTGGCCCACTCCCGGAAATTTAAAAATTTAGTTTACCCACGTTCGGAAGCGAGCTGAGACACCACCGAAATGAGCTTGGCCCACCCATGAAATTTGGGTGGCATACTCCCGGAAATTTAAAAATTTAGTTTACCCACGTTCAGAAGCGAGCGGAGACACCACCGAAATGGGCTTGGCCCACCCATGAAATTTTTTGGCCCACTCCCAGAAATTTAAAAATTTAGTTTACCCACGTTCGGAAGCGAGCTGAGACACCACCGAAGTGGGATTGGCCCACCCATGAAATTTGGGCGGCCCACTCCAGGAAATTTAAAAATTTAGTTTGCCCACGTTCGGAAGCGAGCTTAAACACCACCGAAATGGGCTTCGCCCACCCATGAAATTTGCGTGGCCCACTCCCGGAAATTTAAAAATTTAGTTTACCCACATTCGGAAGCGAGCGGAGACACCACCAAAATGGGCTTGGCCCACCCATGAAATTTTTTTGGCCCACTCCCGGAAATTTAAAAATTTTGTTTACCCACGTTCGGAAGCGAGCTGAGACACCACCGAAATGGGCTTGGCCCAACCATGAAATTTGGGTGGCCCACTTCCGGAAATTTAAAATTTTAGTTTGCCCACGTTCGGAAGCGATCTTAGACACCCTTGAAATGGGCTTGGCCCACCCATGAAATTTGGGTGGCCCATTCCCAGAAATTTAAAAATTTAGTTTACCCATGTTCGGGAGCGAGCGGAGACACCAGGAAAATGGGCTTGGCCCACCCATAAAATTTGAGTGGCCCACTCCCGGAATCTTAAAAATTTAGTTTACCCACGTTCGGAAGCGAGCTGAGACACCACCGAAATGGGCTTGGCCCACCCAAGAAATTTGGGTGGCCCACTCCCGGAAATTTAAAAATTTAGTTTACCCACGTTCGGAAGCGAGCGGAGACACCACCGAAATGGGCTGGGCCCACCCATGAAATTTGGGTGGCCCACTCTCGGAAATTTAAAAATTTAGTTTACCCACATTCGGAAGCCAGCTGAGACACCACCGAAATGGGCTTGGCCCACCCATGAAATTCGGGCGGCCCACTCCCGGAAATTTAAAAATTTAGTTTACCCACGTTCGGAAGCGAGCTGAGACACCACCGAAGTGGGCTTGGCCCACCCATGAAATTTGGGCGGCCCACTCTAGGAAATTTAAAAATTTAGTTTGCCCACGTTCGGAAGCGAGCTTAGACACCACCGAAATGGGCTTGGCCCACCCATGAAATTTGGGTGGCCCACTCCCGGAAATTTAAAAATTTAGTTTACCCACGTTCGGAAGCAAGCGGAGACACCACCAAAATGGGCTTGGCCCACCCATGAAATTTTTTTGGCCCACTCCCGGAAATTTAAAAATTTTGTTTACCCACGTTCGGAAGCGAGCTGAGACACCACCGAAATGGGCTTGGCCCACCCATGAAATTTGGGTGGCCCACTCCCGGAAATTTAAAAATTTAGTTTACCCACATTCGGGAGCGAGCGGAGACACCAGCAAAATGGGCTTGGCCCACCCATGAAATTTGAGTGGCCCACTCCCGGAAATTTAAAAATTTAGTTTACCCACGTTGGAAGCGAGCTGAGACACCACCGAAATGGGCTTGGCCCACCCAAGAAATTTGGGTGGCCCACTCCCGGAAATTTAAAAATTTAGTTTACCCACGTTCGGAAGCGAGCGGAGACACCACCAAAATGGGCTTGGCCCACCCATAAAATTTGGATGGCCCAATCCCGGAAATTTAAAAATTTAGTTTGCCCACGTTCGGAAGTGATCTTAGACCCCACCGAAATGGACTTGCACCACCCATGAAATTTAGGTGGCCCACTCCCGGAAATTTAAAAATTTAGTTTACCCACATTTCGAAGCGAGCTGAGACACCACCGAAATGGGCTTGGCCCACCCATGAAATTTGGGTGGCCCAGTCCCGGAAATTTAAGAATTTAGTTTACCCACGTTCGGAAGCGAGCGGAGACACCACCGAAATGGGCTTGGCCCACCCATAAAATTTGGGTGGCCCACTCTCGGAAATTTAAAAGTTTAGTTTACCCACGTTCGGAAGCAAGCTGAGACACCACCGAAATGGGCTTGGCCCACCCATGAAATTCGGGTGGCCCACTCCCGGAAATCTAAAAATTTAGTTTACACACATTCGGAAGCAAGCTGAGACACCACCGAAATTGGCTTGGCCCACCCATGAAATTTGGGTGGCATACTCCCGGAAATTTTAAAATTTAGTTTACCCACGTTCGGAAGCGAGCGGAGACACCACCGAGATGGGCTTGGCCCGCCCATGAAATTTTTTTGGCCCACTCCCGGAAATTTAAAAATTTAGTTTACCCACGTTCGGAAGCGAGCTGAGACACCACCAAAATGGGCTTGGCCCACCCATGAAATTTGGGTGGCCCACTCCAGGAAATTTAAAAATTTAGTTTGCCCACGTTCGGAAGCGAGCTTAGACACCACCGAAATGGGCTTGGCCCACCCATGAAATTTCGGTGGCCCACTCCCGGAAATTTAAAAATTTAGTTTACCCACGTTCGGAAGCGAGCTGAGACACCACCGAAGTGGGCTTGGCACACCCATGAAATTTGGGGGGCCCACTCCAGGAAATTTAAATATTTAGTTTACCCACGTTCGGAAGCGAGCTTAGACACCACCGAAATGGGCTTGGCCCACCCATAAAATTTGGGTTGCCCACTCCCGGAAATTTAAAAATTTAGTTTACACACATTCGGAAGCAAGCTGGGACACCACCGAAATTGACTTGGCCCACCCATGAAATTTGGGTGGCATACTCCCGGAAATTTTAAAATTTAGTTTACCCACGTTCGGAAGCGAGCGGAGACACCACCGAGATGGGCTTGGCCCACCCATGAAATTTTTTTTGGCCCTCTCCCGGAAATTTAAAAATTTAGTTTACACACATTCGGAAGCAAGCTGAGACACCGCCGAAATTGGCTTGGCCCACCCATGAAATTTTTTTGGCCCACTACCAGAAATTTAAAAATTTTGTTTACCCACGTTCGGGAGCGAGCGGAGACACCAGGAAAATGGGCTTGGCCCAACCATGAAATTTGAGTGGCCCACTCCCGGAATTTTAAAAATTTAGTTTACCCACGTTCGGAAGCGAGCTGAGACACCACCGAAATGGGCTTGGCCCACCCAAGAAATTTAGGTGGCACACTCCCGGAAATTTAAAAATTTAGTTTACCCACGTTCGGAAGCGAGCGGAGACACCACCGAAATGGGCTTGGCCCACCCATGAAATTTGGGTAGCCCACTCTCGGAAATTTAAAAATTTAGTTTACCCACATTCGGAAACGAGCTGAGACACCACCGAAATGGGCTTGGCCCACCCATGAAATTCGGGCGGCCCACTCCCGGAAATATAAAAATTTAGTTTACCCAGGTTCGGAAGCGAGCTGAGACCACCGAAATGGGCTTGGCCCACCCATGAAATTTGGGTGGCCCACTGCCGGAAATTTAAAAATTTAGTTTACCCACGTTCAGGAGTGAGCTGAGACACCACCGAAATGGGCTTGGCCCACCCATGAAATTTGGGTGGCCCACTCCCGGAAATTTTAAAAAATTTAGTTTACCCACGTTCGGAAGTGAGCTTAGACACCACTGAAATGGGCTTGGCCCACCCATGAAATTTGGGTGGCCCACTCCCAGAAATTTAAAAATTTAGTTTGCCCACGTTCGGAAGCGAGCTTAGACACCACCGAAATGGGCTTGGCCCACCGATGAAATTTAGGTGGCCCACTCCCGGAAATTTAAAAATTTATTTTACCCACGTTCGGAAGCTGGCGGAGACACCACCGAAATGGGCTTGGCCCACCCATGAAATTTGGGTGGCCCACTCTCGGAAATTTAAAAGTTTAGTTTACCCACGTTCGGAAGCAAGCTGAGACACCACCGAAATGGGCTTGGCCCACCCATGAAATTCGGGTGGCCCACTCCCGGAAATTTAAAAATTTAGTTTACCCACGTTTGGAAGCGAGCTGAGACACCACCGAAATGAGCTTGGCCCACCCATGAAATTTGGGTGGCCCACTCCCGGAAATTTAAAAATTTAGTTTACCCACGTTCAGAAGCGAGCGGAGACACCACCGAGATGGGCTTGGCCCACCCATGAAACTTGAGTGGGCCACTCTCGGAAATTAAAAAATTTAGTTTACCCACGTTCGGAAGCGAGTTGAGACACCACTGAAATGGGCTTGGCCCACCCATGAAATTTGAGTGGCCCACTCCCGGAAATTTAAAAATTTAGTTTACCCACGTTCGGAAGCGAGCTGAGACACCACCTAAATGGGCTTGGCCCACCCATGAAATTTGGGTGGCCCACTCCCGGAAATTTAAAAATTTAGTTTAGAAACGTTCGGAGGTTAGCTGAGACACCACAGAAATGGGCTTGGCCCACTCATGAAATTTGGGTGGCCCACTCTCGGAAATTTAAAAATTTAGTTTACCCAGGTTCGGAAGCGAGCTGAGACCGCCGAAATGGGCTTGGCCCACCCATGAAATTTGGGTGGTCCCCTCCCGGAAATTTAAAAATTTAGTTAACCCACGTTCGGAAGTGAGCTGAGACACCACCGAAATGGGCTTGGCCCACCCATGAAATTTGGGTGGCCCACTCCCGGAAATTTAAAAATTAAGTTTACCCACGTTCGGAAGCGAGATTAGACACCACCGAAATGGGCTTGGCCCACCCATGAAATTTGGGTGGCCCACTCCCGGAAATTTAAAAATTTAGTTTACCCAGGTTCGGAAGCGAGCTGAGACCACTGAAATGGGCTTGGCCCACCCATGAAATTTGAGTGGCCCACTCCCGGAAATTTAAAAATTTAGTTTACCCACGTTCGGAAGCGAGCTGAGACACCACCTAAATGGGCTTGGCCCACCCATGAAATTTGGGTGGCCCACTACCGGAAATTTAAAAATTTAGTTTACAAACGTTCGGAAGTTAGCTGAGACACCACAGAAATGGGATTGGCCCACCCATGAAATTTTGGTGGCCCACTCCCGGAAATTTAAAAATTTAGTTTACCCACGTTCGGAAGCGAGCGGAGACACCACCAAAATGGGCTTGGCCCACCCATGAAATTTTTTTGGCCCACTCCCGGAAATTTAAAAATTTTGTTTACCCACGTTCGGAAGAGAGCTGAGACACCACCGAAATGGGCTTGGCCCACCCATGAAATTTGGGTGGCCCACTCCCGGAAATTTAAAACTTTAGTTTGCCCACGTTCGGAAGCGAGCTTAGACACCCTTGAAATGGGCTTGGCCCACCCATGAAATTTGGGTGGCCCACTCCCGGAAATTTAAAAATTTAGTTTACCCAGGTTCGGAAGCGAGCTGAGACCACCGAAATGGGCTTGGCCCACCCATGAAATTTGAGTGGCCCACTCCCGGAAATTTAAAAATTTTGTTTACCCACGTTCGGAAGCGAGCTGAGACACCACCGAAATGGGCTTGGCCCACCCATGAAATTTGGGTGGCCCATTCCCGGAAATTTAAAAATTTAGTTTTCCCACGTTCGGAAGCGAGCTTAGACACCCTTGAAATGGGCTTGGCCCACCCATGAAATTTGGGTGGCCCACTCCCGGAAATTTAAAAATTTAGTTTACCCACGTTCGGGAGCGAGCGGAGACACCAGCAAAATGGGCTTGGCCCACCCATGAAATTTGAGTGGCCCACTCCCGGAAATTTAAAAATTTAGTTTACCCACGTTCGGAAGCGAGCTGAGACACCACCGAAATGGGCTTGGCCCACCCAAGAAACTTGGGTGGCCCACTCCCGGAAATTTAAAAATTTAGTTTACCCACGTTCGGAAGCGAGCGGAGACACCACCAAAATGGGCTTGGCCCACCCATAAAATTTGGGTGGCCCACTCCCGGAAATTTAAAAATTTAGTTTGCCCACGTTCGGAAGCGAGCTTAGACCCCACCGAAATGGGCTTGCACCACCCATGAAATTTAGGTGGCCCACTCCCGGAAATTTAAAAATTTAGTTTACCCACATTTCGAAGCGAGCTGAGACACCACCGAAATGGGCTTGGCCCACCCATGAAATTTGGGTGGCCCAGTCCCGGAAATTTAAGAATTTAGTTTACCCACGTTCGGAAGCGAGCGGACACACCACCGAAATGGGCTTGGCCCACCCATGAAATTTGGGTGGCCCACTCTCGGAAATTTAAAAGTTTAGTTTACCCACGTTCGGAAGCAAGCTGAGACACCACCGAAATGGGCTTGGCCCACCCATGAAATTCGGGTGGCCCACTCCCGGAAATCTAAAAATTTAGTTTACACACATTCGGAAGCAAGCTGAGACACCACCGAAATTGGCTTGGCCCACCCATGAAATTTGGGTGGCATACTCCCGGAAATTTTAAAATTTAGTTTACCCACGTTCGGAAGCGAGCGGAGACACCACCGAGATGGGCTTGGCCCGCCCATGAAATTTTTTTGGCCCACTCCCGGAAATTTAAAAATTTAGTTTACCCACGTTCGGAAGCGCGCTGAGACACCACCAAAATGGGCTTGGCCCACCCATGAAATTTGGGTGGCCCACTCCAGGAAATTTAAAAATTTAGTTTGCCCACGTTCGGAAGCGAGCTTAGACACCACCGAAATGGGCTTGGCCCACCCATGAAATTTCGGTGGCCCACTCCCGGAAATTTAAAAATTTAGTTTACCCACGTTCGGAAGCGAGCTGAGACACCACCGAAGTGGGCTTGGCACACCCATGAAATTTGGGCGGCCCACTCCAGGAAATTTAAATATTTAGTTTACCCACGTTCGGAAGCGAGCTTAGACACCACCGAAATGGGCTTGGCCCACCCATAAAATTTGGGTTGCCCACTCCCGGAAATTTAAAAATTTAGTTTACACTCATTCGGAAGCAAGCTGGGACACCACCGAAATTGACTTGGCCCACCCATGAAATTCGGGTGGCCCACTCCCGGAAATATAAAAATTTAGTTTACCCAGGTTCGGAAGCGAGCTGAGACCACCGAAATGGGCTTGGCCCACCCATGAAATTTGGGTGGCCCACTGCGGGAAATTTAAAAATTTAGTTTACCCACGTTCGGAAGTGAGCTGAGACACCACCGAAATGGGCTTGGCCCACCCATGAAATTTGGGTGGCCCACTCCCGGAAATTTAAAAAAATTTAGTTTACCCACGTTCGGAAGTGAGCTTAGACACCACTGAAATGGGCTTGGCCCACCCATGAAATTTGGGTGGCCCACTCCCAGAAATTTAAAAATTTAGTTTGCCCACGTTCGGAAGCGAGCTTAGACACCACCGAAATGGGCTTGGCCCACCCATGAAATTTAGGTGGCCCACTCCCGGAAATTTAAAAATTTAGTTTACCCACGTTCAGAAGCTGGCGGAGACACCACCGAAATGGGCTTGGCCCACCCATGAAATTTGGGTGGCCCACTCTCGGAAATTTAAAAGTTTAGTTTACCCACGTTCGGAAGCAAGCTGAGACACCACCGAAATGGGCTTGGCCCACCCATGAAATTCGGGTGGCCCACTCCCGGAAATTTAAAAATTTAGTTTACCCACGTTTGGAAGCGAGCTGAGACACCACCGAAATGAGCTTGGCCCACCCATGAAATTTGGGTGGCCCACTCCCGGAAATTTAAAAATTTAGTTTACCCACGTTCAGAAGCGAGCGGAGACACCACCGAGATGCGCTTGGCCCACCCATGAAACTTGAGTGGCCCACTCTCGGAAATTAAAAAATTTAGTTTACCCACGTTCGGAAGCGAGTTGAGACACCACTGAAATGGGCTTGGCCCACCCATGAAATTTGAGTGGCCCACTCCCGGAAATTTAAAAATTTAGTTTACCCACGTTCGGAAGCGAGCTGAGACACCACCTAAATGGGCTTGGCCCACCCATGAAATTTGGGTGGCCCACTCCCGGAAATTTAAAAATTTAGTTTAGAAACGTTCGGAAGTTAGCTGAGACACCACAGAAATGGGCTTGGCCCACCCATGAAATTTGGGTGGCCCACTCCCGGAAATTTAAAAATTTAGTTTACCCAGGTTCGGAAGCGAGCTGAGACCGCCGAAATGGGCTTGGCCCACCCATGAAATTTGGGTGGTCCACTCCCGGAAATTTAAAAATTTAGTTAACCCACGTTCGGAAGTGAGCTCAGACACCACCGAAATGGGCTTGGCCCACCCATGAAATTTGGGTGGCCCAGTCCCGGAAATTTAAGAATTTAGTTTACCCACGTTCGGAAGCGAGCGGAGACACCACCGAAATGGGCTTGGCCCACCCATGAAATTTGGGTGGCCCACTCTCGGAAATTTAAAAGTTTAGTTTACCCACGTTCGGAAGCAAGCTGAGACACCACCGAAATGGGCTTGGCCCACCCATGAAATTCGGGTGGCCCACTCCCGGAAATCTAAAAATTTAGTTTACACACATTCGGAAGCAAGCTGAGACACCACCGAAATTGGCTTGGCCCACCCATGAAATTTGGGTGGCATACTCCCGGAAATTTTAAAATTTAGTTTACCCACGTTCGGAAGCGAGCGGAGACACCACCGAGATGGGCTTGGCCCGCCCATGAAATTTTTTTGGCCCACTCCCGGAAATTTAAAAATTTAGTTTACCCACGTTCGGAAGCGAGCTGAGACACCACCAAAATGGGCTTGGCCCACCCATGAAATTTGGGTGGCCCACTCCAGGAAATTTAAAAATTTAGTTTGCCCACGTTCGGAAGCGAGCTTAGACACCACCGAAATGGGCTTGGCCCACCCATGAAATTTCGGTGGCCCACTCCCGGAAATTTAAAAATTTAGTTTACCCACGTTCGGAAGCGAGCTGAGACACCACCGAAGTGGTCTTGGCACACCCATGAAATTTGGGCGGCCCACTCCAGGAAATTTAAATATTTAGTTTACCCACGTTCGGAAGCGAGCTTAGACACCACCGAAATGGGCTTGGCCCACCCATAAAATTTGGGTTGCCCACTCCCGGAAATTTAAAAATTTAGTTTACACACATTCGGAAGCAAGCTGGGACACCACCGAAATTGACTTGGCCCACCCATGAAATTTGGGTGGCATACTCCCAGAAATTTTAAAATTTAGTTTACCCACGTTCGGAAGCGAGCGGAGACACCACCGAGATGGGCTTGGCCCACCCATGAAATTTTTTTTGGCCCTCTCCCGGAAATTTAAAAATTTAGTTTACATACATTCGGAAGCAAGCTGAGACACCGCCGAAATTGGCTTGGCCCACCCATGAAATTTTTTTGGCCCACTACCGGAAATTTAAAAATTTTGTTTACCCACGTTCGGGAGCGAGCGGAGACACCAGGAAAATGGCCTTGGCCCACCCATGAAATTTGAGTGGCGCACTCCCGGAATTTTAAAAATTTAGTTTACCCACGTTCGGAAGCGAGCTGAGACACCACCGAAATGGGCTTGGCCCACCCAAGAAATTTAGGTGGCACACTCCCGGAAATTTAAAAATTTAGTTTACCCACGTTCGGAAGCGAGCGGAGACACCACCGAAATGGGCTTGGCCCACCCATGAAATTTGGGTGGCCCACTCTCGGAAATTTAAAAATTTAGTTTACCCACATTCGGAAACGAGCTGAGACACCACCGAAATGGGCTTGGCCCACCCATGAAATTCGGGCGGCCCACTCCCGGAAATTTAAAAATTTAGTTTACCCACGTTCGGAAGCGAGCTGAGACACCACCGAAGTGGGCTTGGCCCACCCATGAAATTTGGGCGGCCCACTCTAGGAAATTTAAAAATTTAGTTTGCCCACGTTCGGAAGCGAGCTTAGACACCACCGAAATGGGCTTGGCCCAACCATGAAATTTGGGTGGCCCACTCCCGGAAATTTAAAAATTTAGTTTACCCACGTTCGGAAGCAAGCGGAGACACCACCAAAATGGGCTTGGCCCACCCATGAAATTTTTTGGCCCACTCCCGGAAATTTAAAAATTTTGTTTACCCACATTCGGAAGCGAGCTGAGACACCACCGAAATGGGCTTGGCCCACCCATGAAATTTGGGTGGCCCATTCCCGGAAATTTAAAAATTTAGTTTTCCCACGTTCGGAAGCGAGCTTAGACACCCTTGAAATGGGCTTGGCCCTCCCATGAAATTTGGGTGGCCCACTCCCGGAAATTTAAAAATTTAGTTTACCCACGTTCGGGAGCAAGCGGAGACACCAGCAAAATGGGCTTGGCCCACCCATGAAATTTGAGTGGCCCACTCCCGGAAATTTAAAAATTTAGTTTACCCACGTTCGGAAGCGAGCTGAGACACCACCGAAATGGGCTTGGCCCACCCAAGAAATTTGGGTGGCCCACTCCCGGAAATTTAAAAATTTAGTTTACCCACGTTCGGAAGCGAGCGGAGACACCACCAAAATGGGCTTGGCCCACCCATAAAATTTGGGTGGCCCACTCCCGGAAATTTAAAAATTTAGTTTGCCCACGTTCGGAAGCGAGCTTAGACCCCACCGAAATTGGCTTGGCCCACCCATGAAATTTGGGTGGCATACTCCCGGAAATTTTAAAATTTAGTTTACCCACGTTCGGAAGCGAGCGGAGACACCACCGAGATGGGCTTGGCCCGCCCATGAAATTTTTTTGGCCCACTCCCGGAAATTTAAAAATTTAGTTTACCCACGTTCGGAAGCGAGCTGAGACACCACCAAAATGGGCTTGGCCCACCCATGAAATTTGGGTGGCCCACTCCAGGAAATTTAAAAATTTAGTTTGCCCACGTTCGGAAGCGAGCTTAGACACCACCGAAATGGGCTTGGCCCACCCATGAAATTTCGGTGGCCCACTCCCGGAAATTTAAAAATTTAGTTTACCCACGTTCGGAAGCGAGCTGAGACACCACCGAAGTGGGCTTGGCACACCCATGAAATTTGGGCGGCCCACTCCAGGAAATTTAAATATTTAGTTTACCCACGTTCGGAAGCGAGCTTAGACACCACCGAAATGGGCTTGGCCCACCCATAAAATTTGGGTTGCCCACTCCCGGAAATTTAAAAATTTAGTTTACACACATTCGGAAGCAAGCTGGGACACCACCGAAATTGACTTGGCCCAACCATGAAATTTGGGTGGCATACTCCCGGAAATTTTAAAATTTAGTTTACCCACGTTCGGAAGCGAGCGGAGACACCACCGAGATGGCTTGGCCCACCCATGAAATTTTTTTTGGCCCTCTCCCGGAAATTTAAAAATTTAGTTTACACACATTCGGAAGCAAGCTGAGACACCGCCGAAATTGGCTTGGCCCACCCATGAAATTTTTTTGGCCCACTACCGGAAATTTAAAAATTTTGTTTACCCACGTTCGGGAGCGAGCGGAGACACCAGGAAAATGGGCTTGGCCCACCCATGAAATTTGAGTGGCCCACTCCCGGAATTTTAAAAATTTAGTTTACCCACGTTCGGAAGCGAGCTGAGACACCACCGAAATGGGCTTGGCCCACCCAAGAAATTTAGGTGGCACACTCCCGGAAATTTAAAAATTTAGTTTACCCACGTTCGGAAGCGAGCGGAGACACCACCGAAATGGCCTTGGCCCACCCATAAAATTTGGGTGGCCCACTCTCGGAAATTTAAAAATTTAGTTTACCCACATTCGGAAACGAGCTGAGACACCACCGAAATGGGCTTGGCCCACCCATGAAATTCGGGCGGCCCACTCCCGGAAATATAAAAATTTAGTTTACCCAGGTTCGGAAGCGAGCTGAGACCACCGAAATGGGCTTGGCCCACCCATGAAATTTGGGTGGCCCACTGCGGGAAATTTAAAAATTTAGTTTACCCACGTTCGGAAGTGAGCTGAGACACCACCGAAATGGGCTTGGCCCACCCATGAAATTTGGGTGGTGCACTCCCGGAAATTTAAAAAAATTTAGTTTACCCACGTTCGGAACTGAGCTTAGACACCACTGAAATGGGCTTGGCCCACCCATGAAATTTGGGTGGCCCACTCCCAGAAATTTAAAAATTTAGTTTGCCCACGTTCGGAAGCGAGCTTAGACACCACCGAAATGGGCTTGGCCCACCCATGAAATTTAGGTGGCCCACTCCCGGAAATTTAAAAATTTAGTTTACCCACGTTCAGAAGCTGGCGGAGACACCACCGAAATGGGCTTGGCCCACCCATGAAATTTGGGTGGCCCACTCTCGGAAATTTAAAAGTTTAGTTTACCCACGTTCGGAAGCAAGCTGAGACACCACCGAAATGGGCTTGGCCCACCCATGAAATTCGGGTGGCCCACTCCCGGAAATTTAAAAATTTAGTTTACCCACGTTTGGAAGCGAGCTGAGACACCACCGAAATGAGCTTGGCCCACCCATGAAATTTGGGTGGCCCACTCCCGGAAATTTAAAAATTTAGTTTACCCACATTCAGAAGCGAGCGGAGACACCACCGAGATGGGCTTGGCCCACCCATGAAACTTGAGTGGCCCACTCTCGGAAATTAAAAAATTTAGTTTACCCACGTTCGGAAGCGAGTTGAGACACCACTGAAATGGGCTTGGCCCACCCATGAAATTTGAGTGGCCCACTCCCGGAAATTTAAAAATTTAGTTTACCCACGTTCGGAAGCGAGCTGAGACACCACCTAAATGGGCTTGGCCCACCCATGAAATTTGGGTGGCCCACTCCCGGAAATTTAAAAATTTAGTTTAGAAACGTTCGGAAGTTAGCTGAGACACCACAGAAATGGGCTTGGCCCACCCATGAAATTTGGGTGGCCCACTCCCGGAAATTTAAAAATTTAGTTTACCCAGGTTCGGAAGCGAGCTGAGACCGCCGAAATGGGCTTGGCCCACCCATGAAATTTGGGTGGTCCACTCCCGGAAATTAAAAAATTTAGTTAACCCACGTTCGGAAGTGAGCTGAGACACCACCGAAATGGGCTTGGCCCACCCATGAAATTTGGGTGGCCCACTCCCGGAAATTTAAAAATTAAGTTTACCCACGTTCGGAAGCGAGCTTAGACACCACCGAAATGGGCTTGGCCCACCCATGAAATTTGGGTGGCCCACTCCCGGAAATTTAAAAATTTAGTTTACCCAGGTTCGGAAGCGAGCTGAGACCACTGAAATGGGCTTGGCCCACCCGTGAAATTTGAGTGGCCCACTCCCGGAAATTTAAAAATTTAGTTTACCCACGTTCGGAAGCGAGCTGAGACACCACCTAAATGGGCTTGGCCCACCCATGAAATTTGGGTGGCCCACTACCGGAAATTTAAAAATTTTGTTTACAAACGTTCGGAAGTTAGCTGAGACACCACAGAAATGGGATTGGCCCACCCATGAAGTTTGGGTGGCCCACTCCCGGAAATTTAAAAATTTAGTTTGCCCACGTTCGGAAGCGAGCTTAGACACCCTTGAAATGGGCTTGGCCCACCCATGAAATTTGGGTGGCCCACTCCCGGAAATTTAAAAATTTAGTTTACCCAGGTTCGGAAGCGAGCTGAGACCACCGAAATGGGCTTGGCCCACCCATGAAATTTGAGTGGCCCACTCCCGGAAATTTAAAAATTTAGTTTACCCACGTTTGGAAGCGAGCTGAGACACCACCTAAATGGGCTTGGCCCACCCATGAAATTTGGGTGGCCCACTACCGGAAATTTAAAAATTTAGTTTACAAACGTTCGGAAGTTAGCTGAGACACCACAGAAATGGGATTGGCCCACCCATGAATTTTGGGTGGCCCACTCCCGGAAATTTAAAAATTTAGTTTACCCACGTTCGGAAGCGAGCGGAGACACCAGGAAAATGGGCTTGGCCCACCCATAAAATTTGAGTGGCCCACTCCCGGAATCTTAAAAATTTAGTTTACCCACGTACGGAAGCGAGCTGAGACACCACCGGAATGGGCTTGGCCCACCCAAGAAATTTGGGTGGCCCACTCCCGGAAATTTAAAAATTTAGTTTACCCACGTTCGGAAGCGAGCGGAGACACCACCGAAATGGGCTTGGCCCACCCATGAAATTTGGGTGGCCCACTCTCGGAAATTTAAAAATTTAGTTTACCCACATTCGGAAGCGAGCTGAGACACCACCGAAATGGGCTTGGCCCACCCATGAAATTCGGGCGGCCCAGTCCCGGAAATTTAAGAATTTAGTTTACCCACGTTCGGAAGCGAGCGGAGACACCACCGAAATGGGCTTGGCCCACCCATAAAATTTGGGTGGCCCACTCTCGGAAATTTAAAAGTTTAGTTTACCCACGTTCGGAAGCAAGCTGAGACACCACCGAAATGGGCTTGGCCCACCCATGAAATTCGGGTGGCCCACTCCCGGAAATCTAAAAATTTAGTTTACACACATTCGGAAGCAAGCTGAGACACCACCGAAATTGGCTTGGCCCACCCATGAAATTTGGGTGGCATACTCCCGGAAATTTTAAAATTTAGTTTACCCACGTTCGGAAGCGAGCGGAGACACCACCGAGATGGGCTTGGCCCGCCCATGAAATTTTTTTGGCCCACTCCCGGAAATTTAAAAATTTAGTTTACCCACGTTCGGAAGCGAGCTGAGACACCACCAAAATGGGCTTGGCCCACCCATGAAATTTGGGTGGCCCACTCCAGGAAATTTAAAAATTTAGTTTGCCCACGTTCGGAAGCGAGCTTAGACACCACCGAAATGGGCTTGGCCCACCCATGAAATTTCGGTGGCCCACTCCCGGAAATTTAAAAATTTAGTTTACCCACGTTCGGAAGCGAGCTGAGACACCACCGAAGTGGGCTTGGCACACCCATGAAATTTGGGGGGCCCACTCCAGGAAATTTAAATATTTAGTTTACCCACGTTCGGAAGCGAGCTTAGACACCACCGAAATGGGCTTGGCCCACCCATAAAATTTGGGTTGCCCACTCCCGGAAATTTAAAAATTTAGTTTACACACATTCGGAAGCAAGCTGGGACACCACCGAAATTGACTTGGCCCACCCATGAAATTTGGGTGGCATACTCCCGGAAATTTTAAAATTTAGTTTACCCACGTTCGGAAGCGAGCGGAGACACCACCGAGATGGGCTTGGCCCACCCATGAAATTTTTCTTGGCCCTCTCCCGGAAATTTAAAAATTTAGTTTACACACATTCGGAAGCAAGCTGAGACACCGCCGAAATTGGCTTGGCCCACCCATGAAATTTTTTTGGCCCACTACCAGAAATTTAAAAATTTTGTTTACCCACGTTCGGGAGCGAGCGGAGACACCAGGAAAATGGGCTTGGCCCAACCATGAAATTTGAGTGGCCCACTCCCGGAATTTTAAAAATTTAGTTTACCCACGTTCGGAAGCGAGCTGAGACACCACCGAAATGGGCTTGGCCCACCCAAGAAATTTAGGTGGCACACTCCCGGAAATTTAAAAATTTAGTTTACCCACGTTCGGAAGCGAGCGGAGACACCACCGAAATGGGCTTGGCCCACCCATGAAATTTGGGTGGCCCACTCTCGGAAATTTAAAAATTTAGTTTACCCACATTCGGAAACGAGCTGAGACACCACCGAAATGGGCTTGGCCCACCCATGAAATTCGGGCGGCCCACTCCCGGAAATATAAAAATTTAGTTTACCCAGGTTCGGAAGCGAGCTGAGACCACCGAAATGGGCTTGGCCCACCCATGAAATTTGGGTGGCCCACTGCCGGAAATTTAAAAATTTAGTTTACCCACGTTCAGGAGTGAGCTGAGACACCACCGAAATGGGCTTGGCCCACCCATGAAATGTGGGTGGCCCACTCCCGGAAATTTTAAAAAATTTAGTTTACCCACGTTCGGAAGTGAGCTTAGACACCACTGAAATGGGCTTGGCCCACCCATGAAATTTGGGTGGCCCACTCCCAGAAATTTAAAAATTTAGTTTGCCCACGTTCGGAAGCGAGCTTAGACACCACCGAAATGGGCTTGGCCCACCGATGAAATTTAGGTGGCCCACTCCCGGAAATTTAAAAATTTAGTTTACCCACGTTCGGAAGCTGGCGGAGACACCACCGAAATGGGCTTGGCCCACCCATGAAATTTGGGTGGCCCACTCTCGGAAATTTAAAAGTTTAGTTTACCCACGTTCGGAAGCAAGCTGAGACACCACCGAAATGGGCTTGGCCCACCCATGAAATTCGGGTGGCCCACTCCCGGAAATTTAAAAATTTAGTTTACCCACGTTTGGAAGCGAGCTGAGACACCACCGAAATGAGCTTGGCCCACCCATGAAATTTGGGTGGCCCACTCCCGGAAATTTAAAAATTTAGTTTACCCACGTTCAGAAGCGAGCGGAGACACCACCGAGATGGGCTTGGCCCACCCATGAAACTTGAGTGGGCCACTCTCGGAAATTAAAAAATTTAGTTTACCCACGTTCGGAATCGAGTTGAGACACCACTGAAATGGGCTTGGCCCACCCATGAAATTTGAGTGGCCCACTCCCGGAAATTTAAAAATTTAGTTTACCCACGTTCGGAAGCGAGCTGAGACACCACCTAAATGGGCTTGGCCCACCCATGAAATTTGGGTGGCCCACTCCCGGAAATTTAAAAATTTAGTTTAGAAACGTTCGGAGGTTAGCTGAGACACCACAGAAATGGGCTTGGCCCACTCATGAAATTTGGGTGGCCCACTCTCGGAAATTTAAAAATTTAGTTTACCCAGGTTCGGAAGCGAGCTGAGACCGCCGAAATGGGCTTGGCCCACCCATGAAATTTGGGTGGTCCCCTCCCGGAAATTTAAAAATTTAGTTAACCCACGTTCGGAAGTGAGCTGAGACACCACCGAAATGGGCTTGGCCCACCCATGAAATTTGGGTGGCCCACTCCCGGAAATTTAAAAATTAAGTTTACCCACGTTCGGAAGCGAGATTAGACACCACCGAAATGGGCTTGGCCCACCCATGAAATTTGGGTGGCCCACTCCCGGAAATTTAAAAATTTAGTTTACCCAGGTTCGGAAGCGAGCTGAGACCACTGAAATGGGCTTGGCCCACCCATGAAACTTGAGTGGCCCACTCCCGGAAATTTAAAAATTTAGTTTACCCACGTTCGGAAGCGAGCTGAGACACCACCTAAATGGGCTTGGCCCACCCATGAAATTTGGGTGGCCCACTACCGGAAATTTAAAAATTTAGTTTACAAACGTTCGGAAGTTAGCTGAGACACCACAGAAATGGGATTGGCCCACCCATGAAATTTTGGTGGCCCACTCCCGGAAATTTAAAAATTTAGTTTACCCACGTTCGGAAGCGAGCGGAGACACCACCAAAATGGGCTTGGCCCACCCATGAAATTTTTTTGGCCCACTCCCGGAAATTTAAAAATTTTGTTTACCCACGTTCGGAAGAGAGCTGAGACACCACCGAAATGGGCTTGGCCCACCCATGAAATTTGGGTGGCCCACTCCCGGAAATTTAAAACTTTAGTTTGCCCACGTTCGGAAGCGAGCTTAGACACCCTTGAAATGGGCTTGGCCCACCCATGAAATTTGGGTGGCCCACTCCCGGAAATTTAAAAATTTAGTTTACCCAGGTTCGGAAGCGAGCTGAGACCACCGAAATGGGCTTGGCCCACCCATGAAATTTGAGTGGCCCACTCCCGGAAATTTAAAAATTTTGTTTACCCACGTTCGGAAGCGAGCTGAGACACCACCGAAATGGGCTTGGCCCACCCATGAAATTTGGGTGGCCCATTCCCGGAAATTTAAAAATTTAGTTTTCCCACGTTCGGAAGCGAGCTTAGACACCCTTGAAATGGGCTTGGCCCACCCATGAAATTTGGGTGGCCCACTCCCGGAAATTTAAAAATTTAGTTTACCCACGTTCGGGAGCGAGTGGAGACACCACCGAAATGAGCTTGGCCCACCCATGAAATTTGGGTGGCATACTCCCGGAAATTTAAAAATTTAGTTTACCCACGTTCAGAAGCGAGCGGAGACACCACCGAAATGGGCTTGGCCCACCCATGAAATTTTTTGGCCCACTCCCAGAAATTTAAAAATTTAGTTTACCCACGTTCGGAAGCGAGCTGAGACACCACCGAAGTGGGATTGGCCCACCCATGAAATTTGGGCGGCCCACTCCAGGAAATTTAAAAATTTAGTTTGCCCACGTTCGGAAGCGAGCTTAAACACCACCGAAATGGGCTTCGCCCACCCATGAAATTTGCGTGGCCCACTCCCGGAAATTTAAAAATTTAGTTTACCCACATTCGGAAGCGAGCGGAGACACCACCAAAATGGGCTTGGCCCACCCATGAAATTTTTTTTACCCACTCCCGGAAATTTAAAAATTTTGTTTACCCACGTTCGGAAGCGAGCTGAGACACCACCGAAATGGGCTTGGCCCAACCATGAAATTTGGGTGGCCCACTTCCGGAAATTTAAAATTTTAGTTTGCCCACGTTCGGAAGCGATCTTAGACACCCTTGAAATGGGCTTGGCCCACCCATGAAATTTGGGTGGCCCATTCCCAGAAATTTAAAAATTTAGTTTACCCATGTTCGGGAGCGAGCGGAGACACCAGGAAAATGGGCTTGGCCCACCCATAAAATTTGAGTGGCCCACTCCCGGAATCTTAAAAATTTAGTTTACCCACGTTCGGAAGCGAGCTGAGACACCACCGAAATTGGCTTGGCCCACCCAAGAAATTTGGGTGGCCCACTCCCGGAAATTTAAAAATTTAGTTTACCCACGTTCGGAAGCGAGCGGAGACACCACCGAAATGGGCTTGGCCCACCCATGAAATTTGGGTGGCCCACTCTCGGAAATTTAAAAATTTAGTTTACCCACATTCGGAAGCCAGCTGAGACACCACCGAAATGGGCTTGGCCCACCCATGAAATTCGGGCGGCCCACTCCCGGAAATTTAAAAATTTAGTTTACCCACGTTCGGAAGCGAGCTGAGACACCACCGAAGTGGGCTTGGCCCACCCATGAAATTTGGGCGGCCCACTCTAGGAAATTTAAAAATTTAGTTTGCCCACGTTCGGAAGCGAGCTTAGACACCACCGAAATGGGCTTGGCCCACCCATGAAATTTGGGTGGCCCACTCCCGGAAATTTAAAAATTTAGTTTACCCACGTTCGGAAGCAAGCGGAGACACCACCAAAATGGGCTTGGCCCACCCATGAAATTTTTTTGGCCCACTCCCGGAAATTTAAAAATTTTGTTTACCCACGTTCGGAAGCGAGCTGAGACACCACCGAAATGGGCTTGGCCCACCCATGAAATTTGGGTGGCCCACTCCCGGAAATTTAAAAATTTAGTTTACTACATTCGGGAGCGAGCGGAGACACCAGCAAAATGGGCTTGGCCCACCCATGAAATTTGAGTGGCCCACTCCCGGAAATTTAAAAATTTAGTTTACCCACGTTGGAAGCGAGCTGAGACACCACCGAAATGGGCTTGGCCCACCCAAGAAATTTGGGTGGCCCACTCCCGGAAATTTAAAAATTTAGTTTACCCACGTTCGGAAGCGAGCGGAGACACCACCAAAATGGGCTTGGCCCACCCATAAAATTTGGGTGGCCCACTCCCGGAAATTTAAAAATTTAGTTTGCCCACGTTCGGAAGTGAGCTTAGACCCCACCGAAATGGGCTTGCACCACCCATGAAATTTAGGTGGCCCACTCCCGGAAATTTAAAAATTTAGTTTACCCACATTTCGAAGCGAGCTGAGACACCACCGAAATGGGCTTGGCCCACCCATGAAATTTGGGTGGCCCAGTCCCGGAAATTTAAGAATTTAGTTTACCCACGTTCGGAAGCGAGCGGAGACACCACCGAAATGGGCTTGGCCCACCCATAAAATTTGGGTGGCCCACTCTCGGAAATTTAAAAGTTTAGTTTACCCACGTTCGGAAGCAAGCTGAGACACCACCGAAATGGGCTTGGCCCACCCATGAAATTCGGGTGGCCCACTCCCGGAAATCTAAAAATTTAGTTTACACACATTCGGAAGCAAGCTGAGACACCACCGAAATTGGCTTGGCCCACCCATGAAATTTGGGTGGCATACTCCCGGAAATTTTAAAATTTAGTTTACCCACGTTCGGAAGCGAGCGGAGACACCACCGAGATGGGCTTGGCCCGCCCATGAAATTTTTTTGGCCCACTCCCGGAAATTTAAAAATTTAGTTTACCCACGTTCGGAAGCGAGCTGAGACACCACCAAAATGGGATTGGCCCACCCATGAAATTTGGGTGGCCCACTCCAGGAAATTTAAAAATTTAGTTTGCCCACGTTCGGAAGCGAGCTTAGACACCACCGAAATGGGCTTGGCCCACCCATGAAATTTCGGTGGCCCACTCCCGGAAATTTAAAAATTTAGTTTACCCACGTTCGGAAGCGAGCTGAGACACCACCGAAGTGGGCTTGGCACACCCATGAAATTTGGGGGGCCCACTCCAGGAAATTTAAATATTTAGTTTACCCACGTTCGGAAGCGAGCTTAGACACCACCGAAATGGGCTTGGCCCACCCATAAAATTTGGGTTCCCCACTCCCGGAAATTTAAAAATTTAGTTTACACACATTCGGAAGCAAGCTGGGACACCACCGAAATTGACTTGGCCCACCCATGAAATTTGGGTGGCATACTCCCGGAAATTTTAAAATTTAGTTTACCCACGTTCGGAAGCGAGCGGAGACACCACCGAGATGGGCTTGGCCCACCCATGAAATTTTTTTTGGCCCTCTCCCGGAAATTTAAAAATTTAGTTTACACACATTCGGAAGCAAGCTGAGACACCGCCGAAATTGGCTTGGCCCACCCATGAAATTTTTTTGGCCCACTACCGGAAATTTAAAAATTTTGTTTACCCACGTTCGGGAGCGAGCGGAGACACCAGGAAAATGGCCTTGGCCCACCCATGAAATTTGAGTGGCGCACTCCCGGAATTTTAAAAATTTAGTTTACCCACGTTCGGAAGCGAGCTGAGACACCACCGAAATGGGCTTGGCCCACCCAAGAAATTTAGGTGGCACACTCCCGGAAATTTAAAAATTTAGTTTACCCACGTTCGGAAGCGAGCGGAGACACCACCGAAATGGGCTTGGCCCACCCATGAAATTTGGGTGGCCCACTCTCGGAAATTTAAAAATTTAGTTTACCCACATTCGGAAACGAGCTGAGACACCACCGAAATGGGCTTGGCCCACCCATGAAATTCGGGCGGCCCACTCCCGGAAATTTAAAAATTTAGTTTACCCACGTTCGGAAGCGAGCTGAGACACCACCGAAGTGGGCTTGGCCCACCCATGAAATTTGGGCGGCCCACTCTAGGAAATTTAAAAATTTAGTTTGCCCACGTTCGGAAGCGAGCTTAGACACCACCGAAATGGGCTTGGCCCACCCATGAAATTTGGGTGGCCCACTCCCGGAAATTTAAAAATTTAGTTTACCCACGTTCGGAAGCAAGCGGAGACACCACCAAAATGGGCTTGGCCCACCCATGAAATTTTTTGGCCCACTCCCGGAAATTTAAAAATTTTGTTTACCCACATTCGGAAGCGAGCTGAGACACCACCGAAATGGGCTTGGCCCACCCATGAAATTTGGGTGGCCCATTCCCGGAAATTTAAAAATTTAGTTTTCCCACGTTCGGAAGCGAGCTTAGACACCCTTGAAATGGGCTTGGCCCTCCCATGAAATTTGGGTGGCCCACTCCCGGAAATTTAAAAATTTAGTTTACCCACGTTCGGGAGCAAGCGGAGACACCAGCAAAATGGGCTTGGCCCACCCATGAAATTTGAGTGGCCCACTCCCGGAAATTTAAAAATTTAGTTTACCCACGTTCGGAAGCGAGCTGAGACACCACCGAAATGGGCTTGGCCCACCCAAGAAATTTGGGTGGCCCACTCCCGGAAATTTAAAAATTTAGTTTACCCACGTTCGGAAGCGAGCGGACACACCACCAAAATGGGCTTGGCCCACCCATAAAATTTGGGTGGCCCACTCCCGGAAATTTAAAAATTTAGTTTGCCCACGTTCGGAAGCGAGCTTAGACCCCACCGAAATGGGCTTGCACCACCCATGAAATTTAGGTGGCCCACTCCCGGAAATTTAAAAATTTAGTTTACCCACATTTCGAAGTGAGCTGAGACACCACCGAAATGGGCTTGGCCCACCCATGAAATTTGGGTGGCCCAGTCCCGGAAATTTAAGAATTTAGTTTACCCACGTTCGGAAGCGAGCGGAGACACCACCGAAATGGGCTTGGCCCACCCATGAAATTTGGGTGGCCCACTCTCGGAAATTTAAAAGTTTAGTTTAGAAACGTTCGGAAGTTAGCTGAGACACCACAGAAATGGGCTTGGCCCACCCATGAAATTCGGGTGGCCCACTCCCGGAAATCTAAAAATTTAGTTTACACACATTCGGAAGCAAGCTGAGACACCACCGAAATTGGCTTGGCCCACCCATGAAATTTGGGTGGCATACTCCCGGAAATTTTAAAATTTAGTTTACCCACGTTCGGAAGCGAGCGGAGACACCACCGAGATGGGCTTGGCCCGCCCATGAAATTTTTTTGGCCCACTCCCGGAAATTTAAAAATTTAGTTTACCCACGTTCGGAAGCGAGCTGAGACACCACCAAAATGGGCTTGGCCCACCCATGAAATTTGGGTGGCCCACTCCAGGAAATTTAAAAATTTAGTTTGCCCACGTTCGGAAGCGAGCTTAGACACCACCGAAATGGGCTTGGCCCACCCATGAAATTTCGGTGGCCCACTCCCGGAAATTTAAAAATTTAGTTTACCCACGTTCGGAAGCGAGCTGAGACACCACCGAAGTGGGCTTGGCACACCCATGAAATTTGGGCGGCCCACTCCAGGAAATTTAAATATTTAGTTTACCCACGTTCGGAAGCGAGCTTAGACACCACCGAAATGGGCTTGGCCCACCCATAAAATTTGGGTTGCCCACTCCCGGAAATTTAAAAATTTAGTTTACACACATTCGGAAGCAAGCTGGGACACCACCGAAATTGACTTGGCCCAACCATGAAATTTGGGTGGCATACTCCCGGAAATTTTAAAATTTAGTTTACCCACGTTCGGAAGCGAGCGGAGACACCACCGAGATGGGCTTGGCCCACCCATGAAATTTTTTTTGGCCCTCTCCCGGAAATTTAAAAATTTAGTTTACACACATTCGGAAGCAAGCTGAGACACCGCCGAAATTGGCTTGGCCCACCCATGAAATTTTTTTGGCCCACTACCGGAAATTTAAAAATTTTGTTTACCCACGTTCGGGAGCGAGCGGAGACACCAGGAAAATGGGCTTGGCCCACCCATGAAATTTGAGTGGCCCACTCCCGGAATTTTAAAAATTTAGTTTACCCACGTTCGGAAGCGAGCTGAGACACCACCGAAATGGGCTTGGCCCACCCAAGAAATTTAGGTGGCACACTCCCGGAAATTTAAAAATTTAGTTTACCCACGTTCGGAAGCGAGCGGAGACACCACCGAAATGGCCTTGGCCCACCCATAAAATTTGGGTGGCCCACTCTCGGAAATTTAAAAATTTAGTTTACCCACATTCGGAAACGAGCTGAGACACCACCGAAATGGGCTTGGCCCACCCATGAAATTCGGGCGGCCCACTCCCGGAAATATAAAAATTTAGTTTACCCAGGTTCGGAAGCGAGCTGAGACCACCGAAATGGGCTTGGCCCACCCATGAAATTTGGGTGGCCCACTGCGGGAAATTTAAAAATTTAGTTTACCCACGTTCGGAAGTGAGCTGAGACACCACCGAAATGGGCTTGGCCCACCCATGAAATTTGGGTGGCGCACTCCCGGAAATTTAAAAAAATTTAGTTTACCCACGTTCGGAAGTGAGCTTAGACACCACTGAAATGGGCTTGGCCCACCCATGAAATTTGGGTGGCCCACTCCCAGAAATTTAAAAATTTAGTTTGCCCACGTTCGGAAGCGAGCTTAGACACCACCGAAATGGGCTTGGCCCACCCATGAAATTTAGGTGGCCCACTCCCGGAAATTTAAAAATTTAGTTTACCCACGTTCAGAAGCTGGCGGAGACACCACCGAAATGGGCTTGGCCCACCCATGAAATTTGGGTGGCCCACTCTCGGAAATTTAAAAGTTTAGTTTACCCACGTTCGGAAGCAAGCTGAGACACCACCGAAATGGGCTTGGCCCACCCATGAAATTCGGGTGGCCCACTCCCGGAAATTTAAAAATTTAGTTTACCCACGTTTGGAAGCGAGCTGAGACACCACCGAAATGAGCTTGGCCCACCCATGAAATTTGGGTGGCCCACTCCCGGAAATTTAAAAATTTAGTTTACCCACGTTCAGAAGCGAGCGGAGACACCACCGAGATGGGCTTGGCCCACCCATGAAACTTGAGTGGCCCACTCTCGGAAATTAAAAAATTTAGTTTACCCACGTTCGGAAGCGAGTTGAGACACCACTGAAATGGGCTTGGCCCACCCATGAAATTTGAGTGGCCCACTCCCGGAAATTTAAAAATTTAGTTTACCCACATTCGGAAGCGAGCTGAGACACCACCTAAATGGGCTTGGCCCACCCATGAAATTTGGGTGGCCCACTCCCGGAAATTTAAAAATTTAGTTTAGAAACGTTCGGAAGTTAGCTGAGACACCACAGAAATGGGCTTGGCCCACCCATGAAATTTGGGTGGCCCACTCCCGGAAATTTAAAAATTTAGTTTACCCAGGTTCGGAAGCGAGCTGAGACCGCCGAAATGGGCTTGGCCCACCCATGAAATTTGGGTGGTCCACTCCCGGAAATTTAAAAATTTAGTTAACCCACGTTCGGAAGTGAGCTGAGACACCACCGAAATGGGCTTGGCCCACCCATGAAATTTGGGTGGCCCACTCCCGGAAATTTAAAAATTAAGTTTACCCACGTTCGGAAGCGAGCTTAGACACCACCGAAATGGGCTTGGCCCACCCATGAAATTTGGGTGGCCCACTCCCGGAAATTTAAAAATTTAGTTTACCCAGGTTCGGAAGCGAGCTGAGACCACTGAAATGGGCTTGGCCCACCCGTGAAATTTGAGTGGCCCACTCCCGGAAATTTAAAAATTTAGTTTACCCACGTTCGGAAGCGAGCTGAGACACCACCTAAATGGGCTTGGCCCACCCATGAAATTTGGGTGGCCCACTACCGGAAATTTAAAAATTTTGTTTACAAACGTTCGGAAGTTAGCTGAGACACCACAGAAATGGGATTGGCCCACCCATGAAGTTTGGGTGGCCCACTCCCGGAAATTTAAAAATTTAGTTTGCCCACGTTCGGAAGCGAGCTTAGACACCCTTGAAATGGGCTTGGCCCACCCATGAAATTTGGGTGGCCCACTCCCGGAAATTTAAAAATTTAGTTTACCCAGGTTCGGAAGCGAGCTGAGACCACCGAAATGGGCTTGGCCCACCCATGAAATTTGAGTGGCCCACTCCCGGAAATTTAAAAATTTAGTTTACCCACGTTTGGAAGCGAGCTGAGACACCACCTAAATGGGCTTGGCCCACCCATGAAATTTGGGTGGCCCACTACCGGAAATTTAAAAATTTAGTTTACAAACGTTCGGAAGTTAGCTGAGACACCACAGAAATGGGATTGGCCCACCCATGAAATTTGGGTGGCCCACTCCCGGAAATTTAAAAATTTAGTTTACCCACGTTCGGAAGCGAGCGGAGACACCAGGAAAATGGGCTTGGCCCACCCATAAAATTTGAGTGGCCCACTCCCGGAATCTTAAAAATTTAGTTTACCCACGTACGGAAGCGAGCTGAGACACCACCGGAATGGGCTTGGCCCACCCAAGAAATTTGGGTGGCCCACTCCCGGAAATTTAAAAATTTAGTTTACCCACGTTCGGAAGCGAGCGGAGACACCACCGAAATGGGCTTGGCCCACCCATGAAATTTGGGTGGCCCACTCTCGGAAATTTAAAAATTTAGTTTACCCACATTCGGAAGCGAGCTGAGACACCACCGAAATGGGCTTGGCCCACCCATGAAATTCGGGCGGCCCACTCCCGGAAATTTAAAAATTTAGTTTACCCACGTTCGGAAGCGAGCTGAGACACCACCGAAGTGGGCTTGGCCCACCCAAAAAATTTGGGTGGCCCACTCCCGGAAATTTAAAAATTTAGTTTTCCCACGTTCGGAAGCGAGCTGAGACACCACCAAAATGGGCTTGGCCCACCCATGACATTTTGGGTGGCCCACTCCAGGAAATTTTAAAATTTAGTTTGCCCACGTTCGGAAGCGAGCTTAGACACCACCGAAATGGGCTTGGCCCACCCATGAAATTTCGGTGGCCCACTCCCGGAAATTTAAAAATTTAGTTTACCCACGTTCGGAAGCGAGCTTAGACACCCTTGAAATGGGCTTGGCCCACCCATGAAATTTGGGTGGCCCACTCCCGGAAATTTAAAAATTTAGTTTACCCACGTTCGGGAGCGAGCGGAGACACCAGCAAAATGGGCTTGGCCCACCCATGAAATTTGAGTGGCCCACTCCCGGAAATTTAAAAATTTAGTTTACCCACGTTCGGAAGCGAGCTGAGACACCAACGAAATGGGCTTGGCCCAGCCAAGAAATTTGGGTGGCCCACTCCCGGAAATTTAAAAATTTAGTTTACCCACGTTCGGAAGCCAGCTGAGACACCACCGAAATGGGCTTGGCCCACCCATGAAATTCGGGTGGCCCACTCCCGGAAATTTAAAAATTTAGTTTACCCACGTTCGGAAGCGAGCTGAGACACCACCGAAGTGGGCTTGGCCCACCCATGAAATTTGGGCGGCCCACTCTAGGAAATTTAAAAATTTAGTTTGCCCACGTTCGGAAGCGAGCTTAGACACCACCGAAATGGGCTTGGCCCACCCATGAAATTTGGGTGGCCCACTCCCGGAAATTTAAAAATTTAGTTTACCCAGGTTCGGAAGCAAGCGGAGACACCACCAAAATGGGCTTGGCCCACCCATGAAATTTTTTTGGCCCACTCCCGGAAATTTAAAAATTTTGTTTACCCACGTTCGGAAGCGAGCTGAGACCACCGAAATGGGCTTGGCCCACCCATGAAATTTGGGTGGCCCATTCCCGGAAATTTAAAAATTTAGTTTTCCCACGTTCGGAAGCGAGCTTAGACACCCTTGAAATGGGCTTGGCCCACCCATGAAATTTGGGTTTCCCACTCCCGGAAATTTAAAAATTTAGTTTACCCACGTTCGGGAGCGAGCAGAGACACCAGCAAAATGGGCTTGGCCCACCCATGAAATTTGAGTGGCCCACTCCCGGAAATTTAAAAATTTAGTTTACCCACGTTCGGAAGCGAGCTGAGACACCACCGAAATGGGCTTGGCCCACCCAAGAAATTTGGGTGGCCCACTCCCGGAAATTTAAAAATTTAGTTTACCCACGTTCGGAAGCGAGCGGAGACACCACCAAAATGGGCTTGGCCCACCCATAAAATTTGGGTGGCCCACTCCCGGAAATTTAAAAATTTACTTTGCCCACGTTCGGAAGCGAGCTTAGACCCCACCGAAATGGGCTTGCACCACCCATGAAATTTAGGTGGCCCACTCCCGGAAATTTAAAAATTTAGTTTACCCACATTTCGAAGCGAGCTGAGACACCACCGAAATGGGCTTGGCCCACCCATGAAATTTGGGTGGCCCAGTCCCGGAAATTTAAGAATTTAGTTTACCCACGTTCGGAAGCGAGCGGAGACACCACCGAAATGGGCTTGGCCCACCCATGAAATTTGGGTGGCCCACTCTCGGAAATTTAAAAGTTTAGTTTACCCACGTTCGGAAGCAAGCTGAGACACCACCGAAATGGGCTTGGCCCACCCATGAAATTCGGGTGGCCCACTCCCGGAAATCTAAAAATTTTGTTTACACACATTCGGAAGCAAGCTGAGACACCACCGAAATTGGCTTGGCCCACCCATGAAATTTGGGTGGCATACTCCCGGAAATTTTAAAATTTAGTTTACCCACGTTCGGAAGCGAGCGGAGACACCACCGAGATGGGCTTGGCCCGCCCATGAAATTTTTTTGGCCCACTCCCGGAAATTTAAAAATTTAGTTTACCCACGTTCGGAAGCGAGCTGAGACACCACCAAAATGGGCTTGGCCCACCCATGAAATTTGGGTGGCCCACTCCAGGAAATTTAAAAATTTAGTTTGCCCACGCTCGGAAGCGAGCTTAGACACCACCGAAATGGGCTTGGCCCACCCATGAAATTTCGGTGGCCCACTCCCGGAAATTTAAAAATTTAGTTTACCCACGTTCGGAAGCGAGCTGAGACACCACCGAAGTGGTCTTGGCACACCCATGAAATTTGGGCGGCCCACTCCAGGAAATTTAAATATTTAGTTTACCCACGTTCGGAAGCGAGCTTAGACACCACCGAAATGGGCTTGGCCCACCCATAAAATTGGGTTGCCCACTCCCGGAAATTTAAAAATTTAGTTTACACACATTCGGAAGCAAGCTGGGACACCACCGAAATTGACTTGGCCCACCCATGAAATTTGGGTGGCATACTCCCGGAAATTTTAAAATTTAGTTTACCCACGTTCGGAAGCGAGCGGAGACACCACCGAGATGGGCTTGGCCCACCCATGAAATTTTTTTTGGCCCTCTCCCGGAAATTTAAAAATTTAGTTTACATACATTCGGAAGCAAGCTGAGACACCGCCGAAATTGGCTTGGCCCACCCATGAAATTTTTTTGGCCCACTACCGGAAATTTAAAAATTTTGTTTACCTACGTTCGGGAGCGAGCGGAGACACCAGGAAAATGGCCTTGGCCCACCCATGAAATTTGAGTGGCCCACTCCCGGAATTTTAAAAATTTAGTTTACCCACGTTCGGAAGCGAGCTGAGACACCACCGAAATGGGCTTGGCCCACCCAAGAAATTTAGGTGGCACACTCCCGGAAATTTAAAAATTTAGTTTACCCACGTTCGGAAGCGAGCGGAGACACCACCGAAATGGGCTTGGCCCACCCATGAAATTTGGGTGGCCCACTCTCGGAAATTTAAAAATTTAGTTTACCCACATTCGGAAACGAGCTGAGACACCACCGAAATGGGCTTGGCCCACCCATGAAATTCGGGCGGCCCACTCCCGGAAATATAAAAATTTAGTTTACCCAGGTTCGGAAGCGAGCTGAGACCACCGAAATGGGCTTGGCCCACCCATGAAATTTGGGTGGCCCACTCCCGGAAATTTAAAAATTTAGTTTTCCCACGTTCGGGAGCGAGCGGAGACACCAGCAAAATGGGCTTGGCCCACCCATGAAATTTGAGTGGCCCACTCCCGGAAATTTAAAAATTTAGTTTACCCACGTTTGGAAGCGAGCTGAGACACCACCGAAATGGGCTTGGCCCACCAAAGAAATTTGGGTGGCCCACTCCCGGAAATTTAAAAATTTAGTTTACCCACATTCGGACGCGAGCTGAGACACCACTGAAATGGGCTTGGCCCACCCATGAAATTCGGGCGGCCCACTCACGGAAATTTAAAAATTTAGTTTACCCACGTTCCGAAGCGAGCGGAGACACCACCGAAATGGGCTTGGCCCACCCATGAAATTTGGGTGGCCCACTCTCGGAAATTAAAAAATTTAGTTTACCCACGTTCGGAAGCGAGTTGAGACAGCACTGAAATGGGCTTGGCCCACCCATGAAATTTGGGTGGCCCACTCCCGGAAATTTAAAAATTTAGTTTACCCACGTTTGGAAGCGAGCTGAGACACCACCGAAATGGGCTTGGCCCACCCATGAAATTTGGGTGGCCCACTCCCGGAAATTTAAAAATTTAGTTTACCCACGTTCGGAAGCGAGCGGAGACACCACCGAAATGGGCTTGGCCCACCCATGAAATTTGGGTGGCCCACTCTCGGAAATTTAAAAGTTTAGTTTACCCACGTTCGGAAGCAAGCTGAGAAACCACCGAAATGGGCTTGTCCCACCCATGAAATTCGGGTGGCCCACTCCCGGAAATTTAAAAATTTAGTTTACCCACGTTCGGAAGCGAGCTGAGACACCACCGAAATGAGCTTGGCCCACCCATGAAATTTGGGTGGCATACTCCCGGAAATTTAAAAATTTAGTTTACCCACGTTCAGAAGCGAGCGGAGACACCACCGAAATGGGCTTGGCCCACCCATGAAATTTTTTGGCCCACTCCCAGAAATTTAAAAATTTAGTTTACCCACGTTCGGAAGCGAGCTGAGACACCACCGAAGTGGGATTGGCCCACCCATGAAATTTGGGCGGCCCACTCCAGGAAATTTAAAAATTTAGTTTGCCCACGTTCGGAAGCGAGCTTAAACACCACCGAAATGGGCTTCGCCCACCCATGAAATTTGCGTGGCCCACTCCCGGAAATTTAAAAATTTAGTTTACCCACATTCGGAAGCGAGCGGAGACACCACCAAAATGGGCTTGGCCCACCCATGAAATTTTTTTGGCCCACTCCCGGAAATTTAAAAATTTTGTTTACCCACGTTCGGAAGCGAGCTGAGACACCACCGAAATGGGCTTGGCCCAACCATGAAATTTGGGTGGCCCACTTCCGGAAATTTAAAATTTTAGTTTGCCCACGTTCGGAAGCGATCTTAGACACCCTTGAAATGGGCTTGGCCCACCCATGAAATTTGGGTGGCCCATTCCCAGAAATTTAAAAATTTAGTTTACCCATGTTCGGGAGCGAGCGGAGACACCAGGAAAATGGGCTTGGCCCACCCATAAAATTTGAGTGGCCCACTCCCGGAATCTTAAAAATTTAGTTTACCCACGTTCGGAAGCGAGCTGAGACACCACCGAAATTGGCTTGGCCCACCCAAGAAATTTGGGTGGCCCACTCCCGGAAATTTAAAAATTTAGTTTACCCACGTTCGGAAGCGAGCGGAGACACCACCGAAATGGGCTTGGCCCACCCATGAAATTTGGGTGGCCCACTCTCGGAAATTTAAAAATTTAGTTTACCCACATTCGGAAGCCAGCTGAGACACCACCGAAATGGGCTTGGCCCACCCATGAAATTCGGGCGGCCCACTCCCGGAAATTTAAAAATTTAGTTTACCCACGTTCGGAAGCGAGCTGAGACACCACCGAAGTGGGCTTGGCCCACCCATGAAATTTGGGCGGCCCACTCTAGGAAATTTAAAAATTTAGTTTGCCCACGTTCGGAAGCGAGCTTAGACACCACCGAAATGGGCTTGGCCCACCCATGAAATTTGGGTGGCCCACTCCCGGAAATTTAAAAATTTAGTTTACCCACGTTCGGAAGCAAGCGGAGACACCACCAAAATGGGCTTGGCCCACCCATGAAATTTTTTTGGCCCACTCCCGGAAATTTAAAAATTTTGTTTACCCACGTTCGGAAGCGAGCTGAGACACCACCGAAATGGGCTTGGCCCACCCATGAAATTTGGGTGGCCCACTCCCGGAAATTTAAAAATTTAGTTTACTACATTCGGGAGCGAGCGGAGACACCAGCAAAATGGGCTTGGCCCACCCATGAAATTTGAGTGGCCCACTCCCGGAAATTTAAAAATTTAGTTTACCCACGTTGGAAGCGAGCTGAGACACCACCGAAATGGGCTTGGCCCACCCAAGAAATTTGGGTGGCCCACTCCCGGAAATTTAAAAATTTAGTTTACCCACGTTCGGAAGCGAGCGGAGACACCACCAAAATGGGCTTGGCCCACCCATAAAATTTGGGTGGCCCACTCCCGGAAATTTAAAAATTTAGTTTGCCCACGTTCGGAAGTGAGCTTAGACCCCACCGAAATGGGCTTGCACCACCCATGAAATTTAGGTGGCCCACTCCCGGAAATTTAAAAATTTAGTTTACCCACATTTCGAAGCGAGCTGAGACACCACCGAAATGGGCTTGGCCCACCCATGAAATTTGGGTGGCCCAGTCCCGGAAATTTAAGAATTTAGTTTACCCACGTTCGGAAGCGAGCGGAGACACCACCGAAATGGGCTTGGCCCACCCATAAAATTTGGGTGGCCCACTCTCGGAAATTTAAAAGTTTAGTTTACCCACGTTCGGAAGCAAGCTGAGACACCACCGAAATGGGCTTGGCCCACCCATGAAATTCGGGTGGCCCACTCCCGGAAATCTAAAAATTTAGTTTACACACATTCGGAAGCAAGCTGAGACACCACCGAAATTGGCTTGGCCCACCCATGAAATTTGGGTGGCATACTCCCGGAAATTTTAAAATTTAGTTTACCCACGTTCGGAAGCGAGCGGAGACACCACCGAGATGGGCTTGGCCCGCCCATGAAATTTTTTTGGCCCACTCCCGGAAATTTAAAAATTTAGTTTACCCACGTTCGGAAGCGAGCTGAGACACCACCAAAATGGGCTTGGCCCACCCATGAAATTTGGGTGGCCCACTCCAGGAAATTTAAAAATTTAGTTTGCCCAGGTTCGGAAGCGAGCTTAGACACCACCGAAATGGGCTTGGCCCACCCATGAAATTTCGGTGGCCCACTCCCGGAAATTTAAAAATTTAGTTTACCCACGTTCGGAAGCGAGCTGAGACACCACCGAAGTGGGCTTGGCACACCCATGAAATTTGGGGGGCCCACTCCAGGAAATTTAAATATTTAGTTTACCCACGTTCGGAAGCGAGCTTAGACACCACCGAAATGGGCTTGGCCCACCCATAAAATTTGGGTTCCCCACTCCCGGAAATTTAAAAATTTAGTTTACACACATTCGGAAGCAAGCTGGGACACCACCGAAATTGACTTGGCCCACCCATGAAATTTGGGTGGCATACTCCCGGAAATTTTAAAATTTAGTTTACCCACGTTCGGAAGCGAGCGGAGACACCACCGAGATGGGCTTGGCCCACCCATGAAATTTTTTTTGGCCCTCTCCCGGAAATTTAAAAATTTAGTTTACACACATTCGGAAGCAAGCTGAGACACCGCCGAAATTGGCTTGGCCCACCCATGAAATTTTTTTGGCCCACTACCAGAAATTTAAAAATTTTGTTTACCCACGTTTGGGAGCGAGCGGAGACACCAGGAAAATGGGCTTGGCCCACCCATGAAATTTGAGTGGCCCACTCCCGGAATTTTAAAAATTTAGTTTACCCACGTTCGGAAGCGGGCTGAGACACCACCGAAATGGGCTTGGCCCACCCAAGAAATTTAGGTGGCACACTCCCGGAAATTTAAAAATTTAGTTTACCCACGTTCGGAAGCGAGCGGAGACACCACCGAAATGGGCTTGGCCCACCCATGAAATTTGGGTGGCCCACTCTCGGAAATTTAAAAATTTAGTTTACCCACGTTCGGAAGCGAGCTGAGACACCACCGAAGTGGGCTTGGCCCACCCATGAAATTTGGGCGGCCCACTCTAGGAAATTTAAAAATTTAGTTTGCCCACGTTCGGAAGCGAGCTTAGACACCACCGAAATGGGCTTGGCCCACCCATGAAATTTGGGTGGCCCACTCCCGGAAATTTAAAAATTTAGTTTACCCACGTTCGGAAGCAAGCGGAGACACCACCAAAATGGGCTTGGCCCACCCATGAAATTTTTTTGGCCCACTCCCGGAAATTTAAAAATTTTGTTTACCCACGTTCGGAAGCGAGCTGAGACACCACCGAAATGGGCTTGGCCCACCCATGAAATTTGGGTGGCCCACTCCCGGAAATTTAAAAATTTAGTTTACTACATTCGGGAGCGAGCGGAGACACCAGCAAAATGGGCTTGGCCCACCCATGAAATTTGAGTGGCCCACTCCCGGAAATTTAAAAATTTAGTTTACCCACGTTGGAAGCGAGCTGAGACACCACCGAAATGGGCTTGGCCCACCCAAGAAATTTGGGTGGCCCACTCCCGGAAATTTAAAAATTTAGTTTACCCACGTTCGGAAGCGAGCGGAGACACCACCAAAATGGGCTTGGCCCACCCATAAAATTTGGGTGGCCCACTCCCGGAAATTTAAAAATTTAGTTTGCCCACGTTCGGAAGTGAGCTTAGACCCCACCGAAATGGGCTTGCACCACCCATGAAATTTAGGTGGCCCACTCCCGGAAATTTAAAAATTTAGTTTACCCACATTTCGAAGCGAGCTGAGACACCACCGAAATGGGCTTGGCCCACCCATGAAATTTGGGTGGCCCAGTCCCGGAAATTTAAGAATTTAGTTTACCCACGTTCGGAAGCGAGCGGAGACACCACCGAAATGGGCTTGGCCCACCCATAAAATTTGGGTGGCCCACTCTCGGAAATTTAAAAGTTTAGTTTACCCACGTTCGGAAGCAAGCTGAGACACCACCGAAATGGGCTTGGCCCACCCATGAAATTCGGGTGGCCCACTCCCGGAAATCTAAAAATTTAGTTTACACACATTCGGAAGCAAGCTGAGACACCACCGAAATTGGCTTGGCCCACCCATGAAATTTGGGTGGCATACTCCCGGAAATTTTAAAATTTAGTTTACCCACGTTCGGAAGCGAGCGGAGACACCACCGAGATGGGCTTGGCCCGCCCATGAAATTTTTTTGGCCCACTCCCGGAAATTTAAAAATTTAGTTTACCCACGTTCGGAAGCGAGCTGAGACACCACCAAAATGGGCTTGGCCCACCCATGAAATTTGGGTGGCCCACTCCAGGAAATTTAAAAATTTAGTTTGCCCAGGTTCGGAAGCGAGCTTAGACACCACCGAAATGGGCTTGGCCCACCCATGAAATTTCGGTGGCCCACTCCCGGAAATTTAAAAATTTAGTTTACCCACGTTCGGAAGCGAGCTGAGACACCACCGAAGTGGGCTTGGCACACCCATGAAATTTGGGGGGCCCACTCCAGGAAATTTAAATATTTAGTTTACCCACGTTCGGAAGCGAGCTTAGACACCACCGAAATGGGCTTGGCCCACCCATAAAATTTGGGTTCCCCACTCCCGGAAATTTAAAAATTTAGTTTACACACATTCGGAAGCAAGCTGGGACACCACCGAAATTGACTTGGCCCACCCATGAAATTTGGGTGGCATACTCCCGGAAATTTTAAAATTTAGTTTACCCACGTTCGGAAGCGAGCGGAGACACCACCGAGATGGGCTTGGCCCACCCATGAAATTTTTTTTGGCCCTCTCCCGGAAATTTAAAAATTTAGTTTACACACATTCGGAAGCAAGCTGAGACACCGCCGAAATTGGCTTGGCCCACCCATGAAATTTTTTTGGCCCACTACCAGAAATTTAAAAATTTTGTTTACCCACGTTTGGGAGCGAGCGGAGACACCAGGAAAATGGGCTTGGCCCACCCATGAAATTTGAGTGGCCCACTCCCGGAATTTTAAAAATTTAGTTTACCCACGTTCGGAAGCGGGCTGAGACACCACCGAAATGGGCTTGGCCCACCCAAGAAATTTAGGTGGCACACTCCCGGAAATTTAAAAATTTAGTTTACCCACGTTCGGAAGCGAGCGGAGACACCACCGAAATGGGCTTGGCCCACCCATGAAATTTGGGTGGCCCACTCTCGGAAATTTAAAAATTTAGTTTACCCACATTCGGAAACGAGCTGAGACACCACCGAAATGGGCTTGGCCCACCCATGAAATTCGGGCGGCCCACTCCCGGAAATATAAAAATTTAGTTTACCCAGGTTCGGAAGCGAGCTGAGACCACCGAAATGGGCTTGGCCCACCCATGAAATTTGGGTGGCCCACTGCCGGAAATTTAAAAATTTAGTTTACCCACGTTCAGGAGTGAGCTGAGACACCACCGAAATGGGCTTGGTCCACCCATGAAATTTGGGTGGCCCACTCCCGGAAATTTTAAAAAATTTAGTTTACCCACGTTCGGAAGTGAGCTTAGACACCACTGAAATGGGCTTGGCCCACCCATGAAATTTGGGTGGCCCACTCCCAGAAATTTAAAAATTTAGTTTGCCCACGTTCGGAAGCGAGCTTAGACACCACCGAAATGGGCTTGGCCCACCGATGAAATTTAGGTGGCCCACTCCCGGAAATTTAAAAATTTAGTTTACCCACGTTCGGAAGCTGGCGGAGACACCACCGAAATGGGCTTGGCCCACCCATGAAATTTGGGTGGCCCACTCTCGGAAATTTAAAAGTTTAGTTTACCCACGTTCGGAAGCAAGCTGAGACACCACCGAAATGGGCTTGGCCCACCCATGAAATTCGGGTGGCCCACTCCCGGAAATTTAAAAATTTAGTTTACCCACGTTTGGAAGCGAGCTGAGACACCACCGAAATGAGCTTGGCCCACCCATGAAATTTGGGTGGCCCACTCCCGGAAATTTAAAAATTTAGTTTACCCACGTTCAGAAGCGAGCGGAGACACCACCGAGATGGGCTTGGCCCACCCATGAAACTTGAGTGGGCCACTCTCGGAAATTAAAAAATTTAGTTTACCCACGTTCGGAAGCGAGTTGAGACACCACTGAAATGGGCTTGGCCCACCCATGAAATTTGAGTGGCCCACTCCCGGAAATTTAAAAATTTAGTTTACCCACGTTCGGAAGCGAGCTGAGACACCACCTAAATGGGCTTGGCCCACCCATGAAATTTGGGTGGCCCACTCCCGGAAATTTAAAAATTTAGTTTAGAAACGTTCGGAGGTTAGCTGAGACACCACAGAAATGGGCTTGGCCCACTCATGAAATTTGGGTGGCCCACTCTCGGAAATTTAAAAATTTAGTTTACCCAGGTTCGGAAGCGAGCTGAGACTGCCGAAATGGGCTTGGCCCACCCATGAAATTTGGGTGGTCCCCTCCCGGAAATTTAAAAATTTAGTTAACCCACGTTCGGAAGTGAGCTGAGACACCACCGAAATGGGCTTGGCCCACCCATGAAATTTGGGTGGCCCACTCCCGGAAATTTAAAAATTAAGTTTACCCACGTTCGGAAGCGAGCTTAGACACCACCGAAATGGGCTTGGCCCACCCATGAAATTTGGGTGGCCCACTCCCGGAAATTTAAAAATTTTGTTTACCCAGGTTCGGAAGCGAGCTGAGACCACTGAAATGGGCTTGGCCCACCCATGAAATTTGAGTGGCCCACTCCCGGAAATTTAAAAATTTAGTTTACCCACGTTCGGAAGCGAGCTGAGACACCACCTAAATGGGCTTGGCCCACCCATGAAATTTGGGTGGCCCACTACCGGAAATTTAAAAATTTAGTTTACAAACGTTCGGAAGTTAGCTGAGACACCACAGAAATGGGATTGGCCCACCCATGAAATTTTGGTGGCCCACTCCCGGAAATTTAAAATTTTAGTTTACCCACGTTCGGAAGCGAGCGGAGACACCACCAAAATGGGCTTGGCCCACCCATGAAATTTTTTTGGCCCACTCCCGGAAATTTAAAAATTTTGTTTACCCACGTTCGGAAGCGAGCTGAGACACCACCGAAATGGGCTTGGCCCACCCATGAAATTTGGGTGGCCCACTCCCGGAAATTTAAAACTTTAGTTTGCCCACGTTCGGAAGCGAGCTTAGACACCCTTGAAATGGGCTTGGCCCACCCATGAAATTTGGGTGGCCCACTCCAGGAAATTTAAAAATTTAGTTTGCCCACGTTCGGAAGCGAGCTTAGACACCACCGAAATGGGCTTGGCCCACCCATGAAATTTCGGTGGCCCACTCCCGGAAATTTAAAAATTTAGTTTACCCACGTTCGGAAGCGAGCTGAGACACCACCGAAGTGGTCTTGGCACACCCATGAAATTTGGGCGGCCCACTCCAGGAAATTTAAATATTTAGTTTACCCACGTTCGGAAGCGAGCTTAGACACCACCGAAATGGGCTTGGCCCACCCATAAAATTGGGTTGCCCACTCCCGGAAATTTAAAAATTTAGTTTACACACATTCGGAAGCAAGCTGGGACACCACCGAAATTGACTTGGCCCACCCATGAAATTTGGGTGGCATACTCCCGGAAATTTTAAAATTTAGTTTACCCACGTTCGGAAGCGAGCGGAGACACCACCGAGATGGGCTTGGCCCACCAATGAAATTTTTTTTGGCCCTCTCCCGGAAATTTAAAAATTTAGTTTACATACATTCGGAAGCAAGCTGAGACACCGCCGAAATTGGCTTGGCCCACCCATGAAATTTTTTTGGCCCACTACCGGAAATTTAAAAATTTTGTTTACCCACGTTCGGGAGCGAGCGGAGACACCAGGAAAATGGCCTTGGCCCACCCATGAAATTTGAGTGGCCCACTCCCGGAATTTTAAAAATTTAGTTTACCCACGTTCGGAAGCGAGCTGAGACACCACCGAAATGGGCTTGGCCCACCCAAGAAATTTAGGTGGCACACTCCCGGAAATTTAAAAATTTAGTTTACCCACGTTCGGAAGCGAGCAGAGACACCACCGAAATGGGCTTGGCCCACCCATGAAATTTGGGTGGCCCACTCTCGGAAATTTAAAAATTTAGTTTACCCACATTCGGAAACGAGCTGAGACACCACCGAAATGGGCTTGGCCCACCCATGAAATTCGGGCGGCCCACTCCCGGAAATATAAAAATTTAGTTTACCCAGGTTCGGAAGCGAGCTGAGACCACCGAAATGGGCTTGGCCCACCCATGAAATTTGGGTGGCCCACTCCCGGAAATTTAAAAATTTAGTTTTCCCACGTTCGGGAGCGAGCGGAGACACCAGCAAAATGGGCTTGGCCCACCCATGAAATTTGAGTGGCCCACTCCCGGAAATTTAAAAATTTAGTTTACCCACGTTTGGAAGCGAGCTGAGACACCACCGAAATGGGCTTGGCCCACCAAAGAAATTTGGGTGGCCCACTCCCGGAAATTTAAAAATTTAGTTTACCCACATTCGGACGCGAGCTGAGACACCACTGAAATGGGCTTGGCCCACCCATGAAATTCGGGCGGCCCACTCACGGAAATTTAAAAATTTAGTTTACCCACGTTCCGAAGCGAGCGGAGACACCACCGAAATGGGCTTGGCCCACCCATGAAATTTGGGTGGCCCACTCTCGGAAATTAAAAAATTTAGTTTACCCACGTTCGGAAGCGAGTTGAGACAGCACTGAAATGGGCTTGGCCCACCCATGAAATTTGGGTGGCCCACTCCCGGAAATTTAAAAATTTAGTTTACCCACGTTTGGAAGCGAGCTGAGACACCACCGAAATGGGCTTGGCCCACTCATGAAATTTGGGTGGCCCACTCCCGGAAATTTAAAAATTTAGTTTACCCACGTTCGGAAGCGAGCGGAGACACCACCGAAATGGGCTTGGCCCACCCATGAAATTTGGGTGGCCCACTCTCGGAAATTTAAAAGTTTAGTTTACCCACGTTCGGAAGCAAGCTGAGAAACCACCGAAATGGGCTTGTCCCACCCATGAAATTCGGGTGGCCCACTCCCGGAAATTTAAAAATTTAGTTTACCCACGTTCGGAAGCGAGCTGAGACACCACCGAAATGAGCTTGGCCCACCCATGAAATTTGGGTGGCATACTCCCGGAAATTTAAAAATTTAGTTTACCCACGTTCAGAAGCGAGCGGAGACACCACCGAAATGGGCTTGGCCCACCCATGAAATTTTTTGGCCCACTCCCAGAAATTTAAAAATTTAGTTTACCCACGTTCGGAAGCGAGCTGAGACACCACCGAAGTGGGATTGGCCCACCCATGAAATTTGGGCGGCCCACTCCAGGAAATTTAAAAATTTAGTTTGCCCACGTTCGGAAGCGAGCTTAAACACCACCGAAATGGGCTTCGCCCACCCATGAAATTTGCGTGGCCCACTCCCGGAAATTTAAAAATTTAGTTTACCCACATTCGGAAGCGAGCGGAGACACCACCAAAATGGGCTTGGCCCACCCATGAAATTTTTTTGGCCCACTCCCGGAAATTTAAAAATTTTGTTTACCCACGTTCGGAAGCGAGCTGAGACACCACCGAAATGGGCTTGGCCCAACCATGAAATTTGGGTGGCCCACTTCCGGAAATTTAAAATTTTAGTTTGCCCACGTTCGGAAGCGATCTTAGACACCCTTGAAATGGGCTTGGCCCACCCATGAAATTTGGGTGGCCCATTCCCAGAAATTTAAAAATTTAGTTTACCCATGTTCGGGAGCGAGCGGAGACACCAGGAAAATGGGCTTGGCCCACCCATAAAATTTGAGTGGCCCACTCCCGGAATCTTAAAAATTTAGTTTACCCACGTTCGGAAGCGAGCTGAGACACCACCGAAATTGGCTTGGCCCACCCAAGAAATTTGGGTGGCCCACTCCCGGAAATTTAAAAATTTAGTTTACCCACGTTCGGAAGCGAGCGGAGACACCACCGAAATGGGCTTGGCCCACCCATGAAATTTGGGTGGCCCACTCTCGGAAATTTAAAAATTTAGTTTACCCACATTCGGAAGCCAGCTGAGACACCACCGAAATGGGCTTGGCCCACCCATGAAATTCGGGCGGCCCACTCCCGGAAATTTAAAAATTTAGTTTACCCACGTTCGGAAGCGAGCTGAGACACCACCGAAGTGGGCTTGGCCCACCCATGAAATTTGGGCGGCCCACTCTAGGAAATTTAAAAATTTAGTTTGCCCACGTTCGGAAGCGAGCTTAGACACCACCGAAATGGGCTTGGCCCACCCATGAAATTTGGGTGGCCCACTCCCGGAAATTTAAAAATTTAGTTTACCCACGTTCGGAAGCAAGCGGAGACACCACCAAAATGGGCTTGGCCCACCCATGAAATTTTTTTGGCCCACTCCCGGAAATTTAAAAATTTTGTTTACCCACGTTCGGAAGCGAGCTGAGACACCACCGAAATGGGCTTGGCCCACCCATGAAATTTGGGTGGCCCACTCCCGGAAATTTAAAAATTTAGTTTACTACATTCGGGAGCGAGCGGAGACACCAGCAAAATGGGCTTGGCCCACCCATGAAATTTGAGTGGCCCACTCCCGGAAATTTAAAAATTTAGTTTACCCACGTTGGAAGCGAGCTGAGACACCACCGAAATGGGCTTGGCCCACCCAAGAAATTTGGGTGGCCCACTCCCGGAAATTTAAAAATTTAGTTTACCCACGTTCGGAAGCGAGCGGAGACACCACCAAAATGGGCTTGGCCCACCCATAAAATTTGGGTGGCCCACTCCCGGAAATTTAAAAATTTAGTTTGCCCACGTTCGGAAGTGAGCTTAGACCCCACCGAAATGGGCTTGCACCACCCATGAAATTTAGGTGGCCCACTCCCGGAAATTTAAAAATTTAGTTTACCCACATTTCGAAGCGAGCTGAGACACCACCGAAATGGGCTTGGCCCACCCATGAAATTTGGGTGGCCCAGTCCCGGAAATTTAAGAATTTAGTTTACCCACGTTCGGAAGCGAGCGGAGACACCACCGAAATGGGCTTGGCCCACCCATAAAATTTGGGTGGCCCACTCTCGGAAATTTAAAAGTTTAGTTTACCCACGTTCGGAAGCAAGCTGAGACACCACCGAAATGGGCTTGGCCCACCCATGAAATTCGGGTGGCCCACTCCCGGAGATCTAAAAATTTAGTTTACACACATTCGGAAGCAAGCTGAGACACCACCGAAATTGGCTTGGCCCACCCATGAAATTTGGGTGGCATACTCCCGGAAATTTAAAAATTTAGTTTACCCACGTTCGGAAGCGAGCTGAGACACCACCAAAATGGGCTTGGCCCACCCATGAAATTTGGGTGGCCCACTCCAGGAAATTTAAAAATTTAGTTTGCCCACGTTCGGAAGCGAGCTTAGACACCACCGAAATGGGCTTGGCCCACCCATGAAATTTCGGTGGCCCACTCCCGGAAATTTAAAAATTTAGTTTACCCACGTTCGGAAGCGAGCTGAGACACCACCGAAGTGGGCTTGGCACACCCATGAAATTTGGGGGGCCCACTCCAGGAAATTTAAATATTTAGTTTACCCACGTTCGGAAGCGAGCTTAGACACCACCGAAATGGGCTTGGCCCACCCATAAAATTTGGGTTCCCCACTCCCGGAAATTTAAAAATTTAGTTTACACACATTCGGAAGCAAGCTGGGACACCACCGAAATTGACTTGGCCCACCCATGAAATTTGGGTGGCATACTCCCGGAAATTTTAAAATTTAGTTTACCCACGTTCGGAAGCGAGCGGAGACACCACCGAGATGGGCTTGGCCCACCCATGAAATTTTTTTTGGCCCTCTCCCGGAAATTTAAAAATTTAGTTTACACACATTCGGAAGCAAGCTGAGACACCGCCGAAATTGGCTTGGCCCACCCATGAAATTTTTTTGGCCCACTACCAGAAATTTAAAAATTTTGTTTACCCACGTTTGGGAGCGAGCGGAGACACCAGGAAAATGGGCTTGGCCCACCCATGAAATTTGAGTGGCCCACTCCCGGAATTTTAAAAATTTAGTTTACCCACGTTCGGAAGCGGGCTGAGACACCACCGAAATGGGCTTGGCGCACCCAAGAAATTTAGGTGGCACACTCCCGGAAATTTAAAAATTTAGTTTACCCACGTTCGGAAGCGAGCGGAGACACCACCGAAATGGGCTTGGCCCACCCATGAAATTTGGGTGGCCCACTCCCGGAAATTTAAAAATTTAGTTTACCCACGTTTGGAAGCGAGCTGAGACACCACCGAAATGGGCTTGGCCCACCAAAGAAATTTGGGTGGCCCACTCCCGGAAATTTAAAAATTTAGTTTACCCACATTCGGACGCGAGCTGAGACACCACTGAAATGGGCTTGGCCCACCCATGAAATTCGGGCGGCCCACTCACGGAAATTTAAAAATTTAGTTTACCCACGTTCCGAAGCGAGCGGAGACACCACCGAAATGGGCTTGGCCCACCCATGAAATTTGGGTGGCCCACTCTCGGAAATTAAAAAATTTAGTTTACCCACGTTCGGAAGCGAGTTGAGACAGCACTGAAATGGGCTTGGCCCACCCATGAAATTTGGGTGGCCCACTCCCGGAAATTTAAAAATTTAGTTTACCCACGTTTGGAAGCGAGCTGAGACACCACCGAAATGGGCTTGGCCCACTCATGAAATTTGGGTGGCCCACTCCCGGAAATTTAAAAATTTAGTTTACCCACGTTCGGAAGCGAGCGGAGACACCACCGAAATGGGCTTGGCCCACCCATGAAATTTGGGTGGCCCACTCTCGGAAATTTAAAAGTTTAGTTTACCCACGTTCGGAAGCAAGCTGAGAAACCACCGAAATGGGCTTGTCCCACCCATGAAATTCGGGTGGCCCACTCCCGGAAATTTAAAAATTTAGTTTACCCACGTTCGGAAGCGAGCTGAGACACCACCGAAATGAGCTTGGCCCACCCATGAAATTTGGGTGGCATACTCCCGGAAATTTAAAAATTTAGTTTACCCACGTTCAGAAGCGAGCGGAGACACCACCGAAATGGGCTTGGCCCACCCATGAAATTTTTTGGCCCACTCCCAGAAATTTAAAAATTTAGTTTACCCACGTTCGGAAGCGAGCTGAGACACCACCGAAGTGGGATTGGCCCACCCATGAAATTTGGGCGGCCCACTCCAGGAAATTTAAAAATTTAGTTTGCCCACGTTCGGAAGCGAGCTTAAACACCACCGAAATGGGCTTCGCCCACCCATGAAATTTGCGTGGCCCACTCCCGGAAATTTAAAAATTTAGTTTACCCACATTCGGAAGCGAGCGGAGACACCACCAAAATGGGCTTGGCCCACCCATGAAATTTTTTTGGCCCACTCCCGGAAATTTAAAAATTTTGTTTACCCACGTTCGGAAGCGAGCTGAGACACCACCGAAATGGGCTTGGCCCAACCATGAAATTTGGGTGGCCCACTTCCGGAAATTTAAAATTTTAGTTTGCCCACGTTCGGAAGCGATCTTAGACACCCTTGAAATGGGCTTGGCCCACCCATGAAATTTGGGTGGCCCATTCCCAGAAATTTAAAAATTTAGTTTACCCATGTTCGGGAGCGAGCGGAGACACCAGGAAAATGGGCTTGGCCCACCCATAAAATTTGAGTGGCCCACTCCCGGAATCTTAAAAATTTAGTTTACCCACGTTCGGAAGCGAGCTGAGACACCACCGAAATTGGCTTGGCCCACCCAAGAAATTTGGGTGGCCCACTCCCGGAAATTTAAAAATTTAGTTTACCCACGTTCGGAAGCGAGCGGAGACACCACCGAAATGGGCTTGGCCCACCCATGAAATTTGGGTGGCCCACTCTCGGAAATTTAAAAATTTAGTTTACCCACATTCGGAAGCCAGCTGAGACACCACCGAAATGGGCTTGGCCCACCCATGAAATTCGGGCGGCCCACTCCCGGAAATTTAAAAATTTAGTTTACCCACGTTCGGAAGCGAGCTGAGACACCACCGAAGTGGGCTTGGCCCACCCATGAAATTTGGGCGGCCCACTCTAGGAAATTTAAAAATTTAGTTTGCCCACGTTCGGAAGCGAGCTTAGACACCACCGAAATGGGCTTGGCCCACCCATGAAATTTGGGTGGCCCACTCCCGGAAATTTAAAAATTTAGTTTACCCACGTTCGGAAGCAAGCGGAGACACCACCAAAATGGGCTTGGCCCACCCATGAAATTTTTTTGGCCCACTCCCGGAAATTTAAAAATTTTGTTTACCCACGTTCGGAAGCGAGCTGAGACACCACCGAAATGGGCTTGGCCCACCCATGAAATTTGGGTGGCCCACTCCCGGAAATTTAAAAATTTAGTTTACTACATTCGGGAGCGAGCGGAGACACCAGCAAAATGGGCTTGGCCCACCCATGAAATTTGAGTGGCCCACTCCCGGAAATTTAAAAATTTAGTTTACCCACGTTGGAAGCGAGCTGAGACACCACCGAAATGGGCTTGGCCCACCCAAGAAATTTGGGTGGCCCACTCCCGGAAATTTAAAAATTTAGTTTACCCACGTTCGGAAGCGAGCGGAGACACCACCAAAATGGGCTTGGCCCACCCATAAAATTTGGGTGGCCCACTCCCGGAAATTTAAAAATTTAGTTTGCCCACGTTCGGAAGTGAGCTTAGACCCCACCGAAATGGGCTTGCACCACCCATGAAATTTAGGTGGCCCACTCCCGGAAATTTAAAAATTTAGTTTACCCACATTTCGAAGCGAGCTGAGACACCACCGAAATGGGCTTGGCCCACCCATGAAATTTGGGTGGCCCAGTCCCGGAAATTTAAGAATTTAGTTTACCCACGTTCGGAAGCGAGCGGAGACACCACCGAAATGGGCTTGGCCCACCCATAAAATTTGGGTGGCCCACTCTCGGAAATTTAAAAGTTTAGTTTACCCACGTTCGGAAGCAAGCTGAGACACCACCGAAATGGGCTTGGCCCACCCATGAAATTCGGGTGGCCCACTCCCGGAGATCTAAAAATTTAGTTTACACACATTCGGAAGCAAGCTGAGACACCACCGAAATTGGCTTGGCCCACCCATGAAATTTGGGTGGCATACTCCCGGAAATTTAAAAATTTAGTTTACCCACGTTCGGAAGCGAGCTGAGACACCACCAAAATGGGCTTGGCCCACCCATGAAATTTGGGTGGCCCACTCCAGGAAATTTAAAAATTTAGTTTGCCCACGTTCGGAAGCGAGCTTAGACACCACCGAAATGGGCTTGGCCCACCCATGAAATTTCGGTGGCCCACTCCCGGAAATTTAAAAATTTAGTTTACCCACGTTCGGAAGCGAGCTGAGACACCACCGAAGTGGGCTTGGCACACCCATGAAATTTGGGGGGCCCACTCCAGGAAATTTAAATATTTAGTTTACCCACGTTCGGAAGCGAGCTTAGACACCACCGAAATGGGCTTGGCCCACCCATAAAATTTGGGTTCCCCACTCCCGGAAATTTAAAAATTTAGTTTACACACATTCGGAAGCAAGCTGGGACACCACCGAAATTGACTTGGCCCACCCATGAAATTTGGGTGGCATACTCCCGGAAATTTTAAAATTTAGTTTACCCACGTTCGGAAGCGAGCGGAGACACCACCGAGATGGGCTTGGCCCACCCATGAAATTTTTTTTGGCCCTCTCCCGGAAATTTAAAAATTTAGTTTACACACATTCGGAAGCAAGCTGAGACACCGCCGAAATTGGCTTGGCCCACCCATGAAATTTTTTTGGCCCACTACCAGAAATTTAAAAATTTTGTTTACCCACGTTTGGGAGCGAGCGGAGACACCAGGAAAATGGGCTTGGCCCACCCATGAAATTTGAGTGGCCCACTCCCGGAATTTTAAAAATTTAGTTTACCCACGTTCGGAAGCGGGCTGAGACACCACCGAAATGGGCTTGGCCCACCCAAGAAATTTAGGTGGCACACTCCCGGAAATTTAAAAATTTAGTTTACCCACGTTCGGAAGCGAGCGGAGACACCACCGAAATGGGCTTGGCCCACCCATGAAATTTGGGTGGCCCACTCTCGGAAATTTAAAAATTTAGTTTACCCACATTCGGAAACGAGCTGAGACACCACCGAAATGGGCTTGGCCCACCCATGAAATTCGGGCGGCCCACTCCCGGAAATATAAAAATTTAGTTTACCCAGGTTCGGAAGCGAGCTGAGACCACCGAAATGGGCTTGGCCCACCCATGAAATTTGGGTGGCCCACTGCCGGAAATTTAAAAATTTAGTTTACCCACGTTCAGGAGTGAGCTGAGACACCACCGAAATGGGCTTGGCCCACCCATGAAATTTGGGTGGCCCACTCCCGGAAATTTTAAAAAATTTAGTTTACCCACGTTCGGAAGTGAGCTTAGACACCACTGAAATGGGCTTGGCCCACCCATGAAATTTGGGTGGCCCACTCCCAGAAATTTAAAAATTTAGTTTGCCCACGTTCGGAAGCGAGCTTAGACACCACCGAAATGGGCTTGGCCCACCGATGAAATTTAGGTGGCCCACTCCCGGAAATTTAAAAATTTAGTTTACCCACGTTCGGAAGCTGGCGGAGACACCACCGAAATGGGCTTGGCCCACCCATGAAATTTGGGTGGCCCACTCTCGGAAATTTAAAAGTTTAGTTTACCCACGTTCGGAAGCAAGCTGAGACACCACCGAAATGGGCTTGGCCCACCCATGAAATTCGGGTGGCCCACTCCCGGAAATTTAAAAATTTAGTTTACCCACGTTTGGAAGCGAGCTGAGACACCACCGAAATGAGCTTGGCCCACCCATGAAATTTGGGTGGCCCACTCCCGGAAATTTAAAAATTTAGTTTACCCACGTTCAGAAGCGAGCGGAGACACCACCGAGATGGGCTTGGCCCACCCATGAAACTTGAGTGGGCCACTCTCGGAAATTAAAAAATTTAGTTTACCCACGTTCGGAAGCGAGTTGAGACACCACTGAAATGGGCTTGGCCCACCCATGAAATTTGAGTGGCCCACTCCCGGAAATTTAAAAATTTAGTTTACCCACGTTCGGAAGCGAGCTGAGACACCACCTAAATGGGCTTGGCCCACCCATGAAATTTGGGTGGCCCACTCCCGGAAATTTAAAAATTTAGTTTAGAAACGTTCGGAGGTTAGCTGAGACACCACAGAAATGGGCTTGGCCCACTCATGAAATTTGGGTGGCCCACTCTCGGAAATTTAAAAATTTAGTTTACCCAGGTTCGGAAGCGAGCTGAGACTGCCGAAATGGGCTTGGCCCACCCATGAAATTTGGGTGGTCCCCTCCCGGAAATTTAAAAATTTAGTTAACCCACGTTCGGAAGTGAGCTGAGACACCACCGAAATGGGCTTGGCCCACCCATGAAATTTGGGTGGCCCACTCCCGGAAATTTAAAAATTAAGTTTACCCACGTTCGGAAGCGAGCTTAGACACCACCGAAATGGGCTTGGCCCACCCATGAAATTTGGGTGGCCCACTCCCGGAAATTTAAAAATTTTGTTTACCCAGGTTCGGAAGCGAGCTGAGACCACTGAAATGGGCTTGGCCCACCCATGAAATTTGAGTGGCCCACTCCCGGAAATTTAAAAATTTAGTTTACCCACGTTCGGAAGCGAGCTGAGACACCACCTAAATGGGCTTGGCCCACCCATGAAATTTGGGTGGCCCACTACCGGAAATTTAAAAATTTAGTTTACAAACGTTCGGAAGTTAGCTGAGACACCACAGAAATGGGATTGGCCCACCCATGAAATTTTGGTGGCCCACTCCCGGAAATTTAAAATTTTAGTTTACCCACGTTCGGAAGCGAGCGGAGACACCACCAAAATGGGCTTGGCCCACCCATGAAATTTTTTTGGCCCACTCCCGGAAATTTAAAAATTTTGTTTACCCACGTTCGGAAGCGAGCTGAGACACCACCGAAATGGGCTTGGCCCACCCATGAAATTTGGGTGGCCCACTCCCGGAAATTTAACACTTTAGTTTGCCCACGTTCGGAAGCGAGCTTAGACACCCTTGAAATGGGCTTGGCCCACCCATGAAATTTGGGTGGCCCACTCCAGGAAATTTAAAAATTTAGTTTGCCCACGTTCGGAAGCGAGCTTAGACACCACCGAAATGGGCTTGGCCCACCCATGAAATTTCGGTGGCCCACTCCCGGAAATTTAAAAATTTAGTTTACCCACGTTCGGAAGCGAGCTGAGACACCACCGAAGTGGTCTTGGCACACCCATGAAATTTGGGCGGCCCACTCCAGGAAATTTAAATATTTAGTTTACCCACGTTCGGAAGCGAGCTTAGACACCACCGAAATGGGCTTGGCCCACCCATAAAATTGGGTTGCCCACTCCCGGAAATTTAAAAATTTAGTTTACACACATTCGGAAGCAAGCTGGGACACCACCGAAATTGACTTGGCCCACCCATGAAATTTGGGTGGCATACTCCCGGAAATTTTAAAATTTAGTTTACCCACGTTCGGAAGCGAGCGGAGACACCACCGAGATGGGCTTGGCCCACCAATGAAATTTTTTTTGGCCCTCTCCCGGAAATTTAAAAATTTAGTTTACATACATTCGGAAGCAAGCTGAGACACCGCCGAAATTGGCTTGGCCCACCCATGAAATTTTTTTGGCCCACTACCGGAAATTTAAAAATTTTGTTTACCCACGTTCGGGAGCGAGCGGAGACACCAGGAAAATGGCCTTGGCCCACCCATGAAATTTGAGTGGCCCACTCCCGGAATTTTAAAAATTTAGTTTACCCACGTTCGGAAGCGAGCTGAGACACCACCGAAATGGGCTTGGCCCACCCAAGAAATTTAGGTGGCACACTCCCGGAAATTTAAAAATTTAGTTTACCCACGTTCGGAAGCGAGCAGAGACACCACCGAAATGGGCTTGGCCCACCCATGAAATTTGGGTGGCCCACTCTCGGAAATTTAAAAATTTAGTTTACCCACATTCGGAAACGAGCTGAGACACCACCGAAATGGGCTTGGCCCACCCATGAAATTCGGGCGGCCCACTCCCGGAAATATAAAAATTTAGTTTACCCAGGTTCGGAAGCGAGCTGAGACCACCGAAATGGGCTTGGCCCACCCATGAAATTTGGGTGGCCCACTCCCGGAAATTTAAAAATTTAGTTTTCCCACGTTCGGGAGCGAGCGGAGACACCAGCAAAATGGGCTTGGCCCACCCATGAAATTTGAGTGGCCCACTCCCGGAAATTTAAAAATTTAGTTTACCCACGTTTGGAAGCGAGCTGAGACACCACCGAAATGGGCTTGGCCCACCAAAGAAATTTGGGTGGCCCACTCCCGGAAATTTAAAAATTTAGTTTACCCACATTCGGACGCGAGCTGAGACACCACTGAAATGGGCTTGGCCCACCCATGAAATTCGGGCGGCCCACTCACGGAAATTTAAAAATTTAGTTTACCCACGTTCCGAAGCGAGCGGAGACACCACCGAAATGGGCTTGGCCCACCCATGAAATTTGGGTGGCCCACTCTCGGAAATTAAAAAATTTAGTTTACCCACGTTCGGAAGCGAGTTGAGACAGCACTGAAATGGGCTTGGCCCACCCATGAAATTTGGGTGGCCCACTCCCGGAAATTTAAAAATTTAGTTTACCCACGTTTGGAAGCGAGCTGAGAAACACCGAAATGGGCTTGGCCCACCCATGAAATTTGGGTGGCCCACTCCCGGAAATTTAAAAATTTAGTTTACCCACGTTCGGAAGCGAGCGGAGACACCACCGAAATGGGCTTGGCCCACCCATGAAATTTGGGTGGCCCACTCTCGGAAATTTAAAAGTTTAGTTTACCCACGTTCGGAAGCAAGCTGAGAAACCACCGAAATGGGCTTGTCCCACCCATGAAATTCGGGTGGCCCACTCCCGGAAATTTAAAAATTTAGTTTACCCACGTTCGGAAGCGAGCTGAGACACCACCGAAATGAGCTTGGCCCACCCATGAAATTTGGGTGGCATACTCCCGGAAATTTAAAAATTTAGTTTACCCACGTTCAGAAGCGAGCGGAGACACCACCGAAATGGGCTTGGCCCACCCATGAAATTTTTTGGCCCACTCCCAGAAATTTAAAAATTTAGTTTACCCACGTTCGGAAGCGAGCTGAGACACCACCGAAGTGGGATTGGCCCACCCATGAAATTTGGGCGGCCCACTCCAGGAAATTTAAAAATTTAGTTTGCCCACGTTCGGAAGCGAGCTTAAACACCACCGAAATGGGCTTCGCCCACCCATGAAATTTGCGTGGCCCACTCCCGGAAATTTAAAAATTTAGTTTACCCACATTCGGAAGCGAGCGGAGACACCACCAAAATGGGCTTGGCCCACCCATGAAATTTTTTTGGCCCACTCCCGGAAATTTAAAAATTTTGTTTACCCACGTTCGGAAGCGAGCTGAGACACCACCGAAATGGGCTTGGCCCAACCATGAAATTTGGGTGGCCCACTTCCGGAAATTTAAAATTTTAGTTTGCCCACGTTCGGAAGCGATCTTAGACACCCTTGAAATGGGCTTGGCCCACCCATGAAATTTGGGTGGCCCATTCCCAGAAATTTAAAAATTTAGTTTACCCATGTTCGGGAGCGAGCGGAGACACCAGGAAAATGGGCTTGGCCCACCCATAAAATTTGAGTGGCCCACTCCCGGAATCTTAAAAATTTAGTTTACCCACGTTCGGAAGCGAGCTCAGACACCACCGAAATTGGCTTGGCCCACCCAAGAAATTTGGGTGGCCCACTCCCGGAAATTTAAAAATTTAGTTTACCCACGTTCGGAAGCGAGCGGAGACACCACCGAAATGGGCTTGGCCCACCCATGAAATTTGGGTGGCCCACTCTCGGAAATTTAAAAATTTAGTTTACCCACATTCGGAAGCCAGCTGAGACACCACCGAAATGGGCTTGGCCCACCCATGAAATTCGGGCGGCCCACTCCCGGAAATTTAAAAATTTAGTTTACCCACGTTCGGAAGCGAGCTGAGACACCACCGAAGTGGGCTTGGCCCACCCATGAAATTTGGGCGGCCCACTCTAGGAAATTTAAAAATTTAGTTTGCCCACGTTCGGAAGCGAGCTTAGACACCACCGAAATGGGCTTGGCCCACCCATGAAATTTGGGTGGCCCACTCCCGGAAATTTAAAAATTTAGTTTACCCACGTTCGGAAGCAAGCGGAGACACCACCAAAATGGGCTTGGCCCACCCATGAAATTTTTTTGGCCCACTCCCGGAAATTTAAAAATTTTGTTTACCCACGTTCGGAAGCGAGCTGAGACACCACCGAAATGGGCTTGGCCCACCCATGAAATTTGGGTGGCCCACTCCCGGAAATTTAAAAATTTAGTTTACTACATTCGGGAGCGAGCGGAGACACCAGCAAAATGGGCTTGGCCCACCCATGAAATTTGAGTGGCCCACTCCCGGAAATTTAAAAATTTAGTTTACCCACGTTGGAAGCGAGCTGAGACACCACCGAAATGGGCTTGGCCCACCCAAGAAATTTGGGTGGCCCACTCCCGGAAATTTAAAAATTTAGTTTACCCACGTTCGGAAGCGAGCGGAGACACCACCAAAATGGGCTTGGCCCACCCATAAAATTTGGGTGGCCCACTCCCGGAAATTTAAAAATTTAGTTTGCCCACGTTCGGAAGTGAGCTTAGACCCCACCGAAATGGGCTTGCACCACCCATGAAATTTAGGTGGCCCACTCCCGGAAATTTAAAAATTTAGTTTACCCACATTTCGAAGCGAGCTGAGACACCACCGAAATGGGCTTGGCCCACCCATGAAATTTGGGTGGCCCAGTCCCGGAAATTTAAGAATTTAGTTTACCCACGTTCGGAAGCGAGCGGAGACACCACCGAAATGGGCTTGGCCCACCCATAAAATTTGGGTGGCCCACTCTCGGAAATTTAAAAGTTTAGTTTACCCACGTTCGGAAGCAAGCTGAGACACCACCGAAATGGGCTTGGCCCACCCATGAAATTCGGGTGGCCCACTCCCGGAAATCTAAAAATTTAGTTTACACACATTCGGAAGCAAGCTGAGACACCACCGAAATTGGCTTGGCCCACCCATGAAATTTGGGTGGCATACTCCCGGAAATTTTAAAATTTAGTTTACCCACGTTCGGAAGCGAGCGGAGACACCACCGAGATGGGCTTGGCCCGCCCATGAAATTTTTTTGGCCCACTCCCGGAAATTTAAAAATTTAGTTTACCCACGTTCGGAAGCGAGCTGAGACACCACCAAAATGGGCTTGGCCCACCCATGAAATTTGGGTGGCCCACTCCAGGAAATTTAAAAATTTAGTTTGCCCACGTTCGGAAGCGAGCTTAGACACCACCGAAATGGGCTTGGCCCACCCATGAAATTTCGGTGGCCCACTCCCGGAAATTTAAAAATTTAGTTTACCCACGTTCGGAAGCGAGCTGAGACACCACCGAAGTGGGCTTGGCACACCCATGAAATTTGGGGGGCCCACTCCAGGAAATTTAAATATTTAGTTTACCCACGTTCGGAAGCGAGCTTAGACACCACCGAAATGGGCTTGGCCCACCCATAAAATTTGGGTTCCCCACTCCCGGAAATTTAAAAATTTAGTTTACACACATTCGGAAGCAAGCTGGGACACCACCGAAATTGACTTGGCCCACCCATGAAATTTGGGTGGCATACTCCCGGAAATTTTAAAATTTAGTTTACCCACGTTCGGAAGCGAGCGGAGACACCACCGAGATGGGCTTGGCCCACCCATGAAATTTTTTTTGGCCCTCTCCCGGAAATTTAAAAATTTAGTTTACACACATTCGGAAGCAAGCTGAGACACCGCCGAAATTGGCTTGGCCCACCCATGAAATTTTTTTGGCCCACTACCAGAAATTTAAAAATTTTGTTTACCCACGTTTGGGAGCGAGCGGAGACACCAGGAAAATGGGCTTGGCCCACCCATGAAATTTGAGTGGCCCACTCCCGGAATTTTAAAAATTTAGTTTACCCACGTTCGGAAGCGGGCTGAGACACCACCGAAATGGGCTTGGCCCACCCAAGAAATTTAGGTGGCACACTCCCGGAAATTTAAAAATTTAGTTTACCCACGTTCGGAAGCGAGCGGAGACACCACCGAAATGGGCTTGGCCCACCCATGAAATTTGGGTGGCCCACTCTCGGAAATTTAAAAATTTAGTTTACCCACATTCGGAAACGAGCTGAGACACCACCGAAATGGGCTTGGCCCACCCATGAAATTCGGGCGGCCCACTCCCGGAAATATAAAAATTTAGTTTACCCAGGTTCGGAAGCGAGCTGAGACCACCGAAATGGGCTTGGCCCACCCATGAAATTTGGGTGGCCCACTGCCGGAAATTTAAAAATTTAGTTTACCCACGTTCAGGAGTGAGCTGAGACACCACCGAAATGGGCTTGGCCCACCCATGAAATTTGGGTGGCCCACTCCCGGAAATTTTAAAAAATTTAGTTTACCCACGTTCGGAAGTGAGCTTAGACACCACTGAAATGGGCTTGGCCCACCCATGAAATTTGGGTGGCCCACTCCCAGAAATTTAAAAATTTAGTTTGCCCACGTTCGGAAGCGAGCTTAGACACCACCGAAATGGGCTTGGCCCACCGATGAAATTTAGGTGGCCCACTCCCGGAAATTTAAAAATTTAGTTTACCCACGTTCGGAAGCTGGCGGAGACACCACCGAAATGGGCTTGGCCCACCCATGAAATTTGGGTGGCCCACTCTCGGAAATTTAAAAGTTTAGTTTACCCACGTTCGGAAGCAAGCTGAGACACCACCGAAATGGGCTTGGCCCACCCATGAAATTCGGGTGGCCCACTCCCGGAAATTTAAAAATTTAGTTTACCCACGTTTGGAAGCGAGCTGAGACACCACCGAAATGAGCTTGGCCCACCCATGAAATTTGGGTGGCCCACTCCCGGAAATTTAAAAATTTAGTTTACCCACGTTCAGAAGCGAGCGGAGACACCACCGAGATGGGCTTGGCCCACCCATGAAACTTGAGTGGGCCACTCTCGGAAATTAAAAAATTTAGTTTACCCACGTTCGGAAGCGAGTTGAGACACCACTGAAATGGGCTTGGCCCACCCATGAAATTTGAGTGGCCCACTCCCGGAAATTTAAAAATTTAGTTTACCCACGTTCGGAAGCGAGCTGAGACACCACCTAAATGGGCTTGGCCCACCCATGAAATTTGGGTGGCCCACTCCCGGAAATTTAAAAATTTAGTTTAGAAACGTTCGGAGGTTAGCTGAGACACCACAGAAATGGGCTTGGCCCTCTCATGAAATTTGGGTGGCCCACTCTCGGAAATTTAAAAATTTAGTTTACCCAGGTTCGGAAGCGAGCTGAGACTGCCGAAATGGGCTTGGCCCACCCATGAAATTTGGGTGGTCCCCTCCCGGAAATTTAAAAATTTAGTTAACCCACGTTCGGAAGTGAGCTGAGACACCACCGAAATGGGCTTGGCCCACCCATGAAATTTGGGTGGCCCACTCCCGGAAATTTAAAAATTAAGTTTACCCACGTTCGGAAGCGAGCTTAGACACCACAGAAATGGGATTGGCCCACCCATGAAATTTTGGTGGCCCACTCCCGGAAATTTAAAAATTTAGTTTACCCACGTTCGGAAGCGAGCGGAGACACCACCAAAATGGGCTTGGCCCACCCATGAAATTTTTTTGGCCCACTCCCGGAAATTTAAAAATTTTGTTTACCCACGTTCGGAAGCGAGCTGAGACACCACCGAAATGGGCTTGGCCCACCCATGAAATTTGGGTGGCCCACTCCCGGAAATTTAAAACTTTAGTTTGCCCACGTTCGGAAGCGAGCTTAGACACCCTTGAAATGGGCTTGGCCCACCCATGAAATTTGGGTGGCCCACTCCCGGAAATTTAAAAATTTAGTTTACCCAGGTTCGGAAGCGAGCTGAGACCACCGAAATGGGCTTGGCCCACCCATGAAATTTGAGTGGCCCACTCCCGGAAATTTAAAAATTTTGTTTACCCACGTTCGGAAGCGAGCTGAGACACCACCGAAATGGGCTTGGCCCACCCATGAAATTTGGGTGGCCCATTCCCGGAAATTTAAAAATTTAGTTTTCCCACGTTCGGAAGCGAGCTTAGACACCCTTGAAATGGGCTTGGCCCACCCATGAAATTTGGGTGGCCCACTCCCGGAAATTTAAAAATTTAGTTTACCCACGTTCGGGAGCGAGCGGAGACACCAGCAAAATGGGCTTGGCCCACCCATGAAATTTGAGTGGCCCACTCCCGGAAATTTAAAAATTTAGTTTACCCACGTTCGGAAGCGAGCGGAGACACCACCAAAATGGGCTTGCACCACCCATGAAATTTAGGTGGCCCACTCCCGGAAATTTAAAAATTTAGTTTACCCACATTTCGAAGCGAGCTGAGACACCACCGAAATGGGCTTGGCCCACCCATGAAATTTGGGTGGCCCAGTCCCGGAAATTTAAGAATTTAGTTTACCCACGTTCGGAAGCGAGCGGACACACCACCGAAATGGGCTTGGCCCACCCATGAAATTTGGGTGGCCCACTCTCGGAAATTTAAAAGTTTAGTTCACCCACGTTCGGAAGCAAGCTGAGACACCACCGAAATGGGCTTGGCCCACCCATGAAATTCGGGTGGCCCACTCCCGGAAATCTAAAAATTTAGTTTACACACATTCGGAAGCAAGCTGAGACACCACCGAAATTGGCTTGGCCCACCCATGAAATTTGGGTGGCATACTCCCGGAAATTTTAAAATTTAGTTTACCCACGTTCGGAAGCGAGCGGAGACACCACCGAGATGGGCTTGGCCCGCCCATGAAATTTTTTTGGCCCACTCCCGGAAATTTAAAAATTTAGTTTACCCACGTTCGGAAGCGAGCTGAGACACCACCAAAATGGGCTTGGCCCACCCATGAAATTTGGGTGGCCCACTCCAGGAAATTTAAAAATTTAGTTTGCCCACGTTCGGAAGCGAGCTTAGACACCACCGAAATGGGCTTGGCCCACCCATGAAATTTCGGTGGCCCACTCCAGGAAATTTAAAAATTTAGTTTACCCACGTTCGGAAGCGAGCTGAGACACCACCGAAGTGGGCTTGGCACACCCATGAAATTTGGGCGGCCCACTCCAGGAAATTTAAATATTTAGTTTACCCACGTTCGGAAGCGAGCTTAGACACCACCGAAATGGGCTTGGCCCACCCATAAAATTTGGGTTGCCCACTCCCGGAAATTTAAAAATTTAGTTTACACTCATTCGGAAGCAAGCTGGGACACCACCGAAATTGACTTGGCCCACCCATGAAATTCGGGCGGCCCACTCCCGGAAATATAAAAATTTAGTTTACCCAGGTTCGGAAGCGAGCTGAGACCACCGAAATGGGCTTGGCCCACCCATGAAATTTGGGTGGCCCACTGCGGGAAATTTAAAAATTTAGTTTACCCACGTTCAGGAGTGAGCTGAGACACCACCGAAATGGGCTTGGCCCACCCATGAAATTTGGGTGGCCCACTCCCGGAAATTTTAAAAAATTTAGTTTACCCACGTTCGGAAGTGAGCTTAGACACCACTGAAATGGGCTTGGCCCACCCATGAAATTTGGGTGGCCCACTCCCAGAAATTTAAAAATTTAGTTTGCCCACGTTCGGAAGCGAGCTTAGACACCACCGAAATGGGCTTGGCCCACCGATGAAATTTAGGTGGCCCACTCCCGGAAATTTAAAAATTTAGTTTACCCACGTTCGGAAGCTGGCGGAGACACCACCGAAATGGGCTTGGCCCACCCATGAAATTTGGGTGGCCCACTCTCGGAAATTTAAAAGTTTAGTTTACCCACGTTCGGAAGCAAGCTGAGACACCACCGAAATGGGCTTGGCCCACCCATGAAATTCGGGTGGCCCACTCCCGGAAATTTAAAAATTTAGTTTACCCACGTTTGGAAGCGAGCTGAGACACCACCGAAATGAGCTTGGCCCACCCATGAAATTTGGGTGGCCCACTCCCGGAAATTTAAAAATTTAGTTTACCCACGTTCAGAAGCGAGCGGAGACACCACCGAGATGGGCTTGGCCCACCCATGAAACTTGAGTGGGCCACTCTCGGAAATTAAAAAATTTAGTTTACCCACGTTCGGAAGCGAGTTGAGACACCACTGAAATGGGCTTGGCCCACCCATGAAATTTGAGTGGCCCACTCCCGGAAATTTAAAAATTTAGTTTACCCACGTTCGGAAGCGAGCTGAGACACCACCTAAATGGGCTTGGCCCACCCATGAAATTTGGGTGGCCCACTCCCGGAAATTTAAAAATTTAGTTTAGAAACGTTCGGAGGTTAGCTGAGACACCACAGAAATGGGCTTGGCCCACTCATGAAATTTGGGTGGCCCACTCTCGGAAATTTAAAAATTTAGTTTACCCAGGTTCGGAAGCGAGCTGAGACTGCCGAAATGGGCTTGGCCCACCCATGAAATTTGGGTGGTCCCCTCCCAGAAATTTAAAAATTTAGTTAACCCACGTTCGGAAGTGAGCTGAGACACCACCGAAATGGGCTTGGCCCACCCATGAAATTTGGGTGGCCCACTCCCGGAAATTTAAAAATTTAGTTTACAAACGTTCGGAAGTTAGCTGAGACACCACAGAAATGGGATTGGCCCACCCATGAAATTTTGGTGGCCCACTCCCGGAAATTTAAAAATTTAGTTTACCCACGTTCGGAAGCGAGCGGAGACACCACCAAAATGGGCTTGGCCCACCCATGAAATTTTTTTGGCCCACTCCCGGAAATTTAAAAATTTTGTTTACCCACGTTCGGAAGCGAGCTGAGACACCACCGAAATGGGCTTGGCCCACCCATGAAATTTGGGTGGCCCACTCCCGGAAATTTAAAACTTTAGTTTGCCCACGTTCGGAAGCGAGCTTAGACACCCTTGAAATGGGCTTGGCCCACCCATGAAATTTGGGTGGCCCACTCCCGGAAATTTAAAAATTTAGTTTACCCAGGTTCGGAAGCGAGCTGAGACCACCGAAATGGGCTTGGCCCACCCATGAAATTTGAGTGGCCCACTCCCGGAAATTTAAAAATTTTGTTTACCCACGTTCGGAAGCGAGCTGAGACACCACCGAAATGGGCTTGGCCCACCCATGAAATTTGGGTGGCCCATTCCCGGAAATTTAAAAATTTAGTTTTCCCACGTTCGGAAGCGAGCTTAGACACCCTTGAAATGGGCTTGGCCCACCCATGAAATTTGGGTGGCCCACTCCCGGAAATTTAAAAATTTAGTTTACCCACGTTCGGGAGCGAGCGGAGACACCAGCAAAATGGGCTTGGCCCACCCATGAAATTTGAGTGGCCCACTCCCGGAAATTTAAAAATTTAGTTTACCCACGTTCGGAAGCGAGCGGAGACACCACCAAAATGGGCTTGGCCCACCCATAAAATTTGGGTGGCCCACACCCGGAAATTTAAAAATTTAGTTTGCCCACGTTCGGAAGCGAGCTTAGACCCCACCGAAATGGGCTTGCACCACCCATGAAATTTAGGTGGCCCACTCCCGGAAATTTAAAAATTTAGTTTACCCACATTTCGAAGCGAGCTGAGACACCACCGAAATGGGCTTGGCCCACCCATGAAATTTGGGTGGCCCAGTCCCGGAAATTTAAGAATTTAGTTTACCCACGTTCGGAAGCGAGCGGACACACCACCGAAATGGGCTTGGCCCACCCATGAAATTTGGGTGGCCCACTCTCGGAAATTTAAAAGTTTAGTTCACCCACGTTCGGAAGCAAGCTGAGACACCACCGAAATGGGCTTGGCCCACCCATGAAATTCGGGTGGCCCACTCCCGGAAATCTAAAAATTTAGTTTACACACATTCGGAAGCAAGCTGAGACACCACCGAAATTGGCTTGGCCCACCCATGAAATTTGGGTGGCATACTCCCGGAAATTTTAAAATTTAGTTTACCCACGTTCGGAAGCGAGCGGAGACACCACCGAGATGGGCTTGGCCCGCCCATCAAATTTTTTTGGCCCACTCCCGGAAATTTAAAAATTTAGTTTACCCACGTTCGGAAGCGAGCTGAGACACCACCAAAATGGGCTTGGCCCACCCATGAAATTTGGGTGGCCCACTCCAGGAAATTTAAAAATTTAGTTTGCCCACGTTCGGAAGCGAGCTTAGACACCACCGAAATGGGCTTGGCCCACCCATGAAATTTCGGTGGCCCACTCCAGGAAATTTAAAAATTTAGTTTACCCACGTTCGGAAGCGAGCGGAGACACCACCGAAGTGGGCTTGGCACACCCATGAAATTTGGGCGGCCCACTCCAGGAAATTTAAATATTTAGTTTACCCACGTTCGGAAGCGAGCTTAGACACCACCGAAATGGGCTTGGCCCACCCATAAAATTTGGGTTGCCCACTCCCGGAAATTTAAAAATTTAGTTTACACTCATTCGGAAGCAAGCTGGGACACCACCGAAATTGACTTGGCCCACCCATGAAATTCGGGCGGCCCACTCCCGGAAATATAAAAATTTAGTTTACCCAGGTTCGGAAGCGAGCTGAGACCACCGAAATGGGCTTGGCCCACCTATGAAATTTGGGTGGCCCACTGCGGGAAATTTAAAAATTTAGTTTACCCACGTTCGGAAGTGAGCTGAGACACCACCGAAATGGGCTTGGCCCACCCATGAAATTTGGGTGGCCCACTCCCGGAAATTTAAAAAAATTTAGTTTACCCACGTTCGGAAGTGAGCTTAGACACCACTGAAATGGGCTTGGCCCACCCATGAAATTTGGGTGGCCCACTCCCAGAAATTTAAAAATTTAGTTTGCCCACGTTCGGAAGCGAGCTTAGACACCACCGAAATGGGCTTGGCCCACCCATGAAATTTAGGTGGCCCACTCCCGGAAATTTAAAAATTTAGTTTACCCACGTTCAGAAGCTGGCGGAGACACCACCGAAATGGGCTTGGCCCACCCATGAAATTTGGGTGGCCCACTCTCGGAAATTTAAAAGTTTAGTTTACCCACGTTCGGAAGCGAGCTGAGACACCACCTAAATGGGCTTGGCCCACCCATGAAATTTGGGTGGCCCACTACCGGAAATTTAAAAATTTAGTTTACAAACGTTCGGAAGTTAGCTGAGACACCACAGAAATGGGATTGGCCCACCCATGAAATTTGGGTGGCCCACTCCCGGAAATTTAAAAATTTAGTTTGCCCACGTTCGGAAGCGAGCTTAGACACCCTTGAAATGGGCTTGGCCCACCCATGAAATTTGGGTGGCCCACTCCCGGAAATTTAAAAATTTAGTTTACCCAGGTTCGGAAGCGAGCTGTGACCACCGAAATGGGCTTGGCCCACCCATGAAATTTGAGTGGCCCACTCCCGGAAATTTAAAAATTTAGTTTACCCACGTTTGGAAGCGAGCTGAGACACCACCTAAATGGGCTTGGCCCACCCATGAAATTTGGGTGGCCCACTACCGGAAATTTAAAAATTTAGTTTACAAACGTTCGGAAGTTAGCTGAGACACCACAGAAATGGGATTGGCCCACCCATGAAATTTGGGTGGCCCACTCCCGGAAATTTAAAAATTTAGTTTACCCACGTTCGGAAGCGAGCGGAGACACCAGGAAAATGGGCTTGGCCCACCCATAAAATTTGAGTGGCCCACTCCCGGAATCTTAAAAATTTAGTTTACCCACGTACGGAAGCGAGCTGAGACACCACCGGAATGGGCTTGGCCCACCCAAGAAATTTGGGTGGCCCACTCCCGGAAATTTAAAAATTTAGTTTACCCACGTTCGGAAGCGAGCGGAGACACCACCGAAATGGGCTTGGCCCACCCATGAAATTTGGGTGGCCCACTCTCGGAAATTTAAAAATTTAGTTTACCCACATTCGGAAGCGAGCTGAGACACCACCGAAATGGGCTTGGCCCACCCATGAAATTCGGGCGGCCCACTCCCGGAAATTTAAAAATTTAGTTTACCCACGTTTGGAAGCGAGCTGAGACACCACCGAAGTGGGCTTGGCCCACCCAAGAAATTTGGGTGGCCCACTCCCGGAAATTTAAAAATTTAGTTTTCCCACGTTCGGAAGCGAGCTGAGACACCACCAAAATGGGCTTGGCCCACCCATGACATTTTGGGTGGCCCACTCCAGGAAATTTTAAAATTTAGTTTGCCCACGTTCGGAAGCGAGCTTAGACACCACCGAAATGGGCTTGGCCCACCCATGAAATTTCGGTGGCCCACTCCCGGAAATTTAAAAATTTAGTTTACCCACGTTCGGAAGCGAGCTTAGACACCCTTGAAATGGGCTTGGCCCACCCATGAAATTTGGGTGGCCCACTCCCGGAAATTTAAAAATTTAGTTTACCCACGTTCGGGAGCGAGCGGAGACACCAGCAAAATGGGCTTGGCCCACCCATGAAATTTGAGTGGCCCACTCCCGGAAATTTAAAAATTTAGTTTACCCACGTTCGGAAGCGAGCTGAGATACCAACGAAATGGGCTTGGCCCACCCAAGAAATTTGGGTGGCCCACTCCTGGAAATTTAAAAATTTAGTTTACCCACGTTCGGAAGCGAGCTGAGACACCACCGAAGTGGGCTTGGCCCACCCATGAAATTTGGGCGGCCCACTCTAGGAAATTTAAAAATTTAGTTTGCCCACGTTCGGAAGCGAGCTTAGACACCACCGAAATGGGCTTGGCCCACCCATGAAATTTGGGTGGCCCACTCCCGGAAATTTAAAAATTTAGTTTACCCAGGTTCGGAAGCAAGCGGAGACACCACCAAAATGGGCTTGGCCCACCCATGAAATTTTTTTGGCCCACTCCCGGAAATTTAAAAATTTTGTTTACCCACGTTCGGAAGCGAGCTGAGACACCACCGAAATGGGCTTGGCCCACCCATGAAATTTGGGTGGCCCATTCCCGGAAATTTAAAAATTTAGTTTTCCCACGTTCGGAAGCGAGCTTAGACACCCTTGAAATGGGCTTGGCCCACCCATGAAATTTGGGTGGCCCACTCCCGGAAATTTAAAAATTTAGTTTACCCACGTTCGGGAGCGAGCAGAGACACCAGCAAAATGGGCTTGGCCCACCCATGAAATTTGAGTGGCCCACTCCCGGAAATTTAAAAATTTAGTTTACCCACGTTCGGAAGCGAGCTGAGACACCACCGAAATGGGCTTGGCCCACCCAAGAAATTTGGGTGGCCCACTCCCGGAAATTTAAAAATTTAGTTTACCCACGTTCGGAAGCGAGCGGAGACACCACCAAAATGGGCTTGGCCCACCCATAAAATTTGGGTGGCCCACTCCCGGAAATTTAAAAATTTAGTTTGCCCACGTTCGGAAGCGAGCTTAGACCCCACCGAAATGGGCTTGCACCACCCATGAAATTTAGGTGGCCCACTCCCGGAAATTTAAAAATTTAGTTTACCCACATTTCGAAGCGAGCTGAGACACCACCGAAATGGGCTTGGCCCACCCATGAAATTTGGGTGGCCCAGTCCCGGAAATTTAAGAATTTAGTTTACCCACGTTCGGAAGCGAGCGGAGACACCACCGAAATGGGCTTGGCCCACCCATGAAATTTGGGTGGCCCACTCTCGGAAATTTAAAAGTTTAGTTTACCCACGTTCGGAAGCAAGCTGAGACACCACCGAAATGGGCTTGGCCCACCCATGAAATTCGGGTGGCCCACTCCCGGAAATCTAAAAATTTAGTTTACACACATTCGGAAGCAAGCTGAGACACCACCGAAATTGGCTTGGCCCACCCATGAAATTTGGGTGGCATACTCCCGGAAATTTTAAAATTTAGTTTACCCACGTTCGGAAGCGAGCGGAGACACCACCGAGATGGGCTTGGCCCGCCCATGAAATTTTTTTGGCCCACTCCCGGAAATTTAAAAATTTAGTTTACCCACGTTCGGAAGCGAGCTGAGACACCACCAAAATGGGCTTGGCCCACCCATGAAATTTGGGTGGCCCACTCCAGGAAATTTAAAAATTTAGTTTGCCCACGTTCGGAAGCGAGCTTAGACACCACCGAAATGGGCTTGGCCCACCCATGAAATTTCGGTGGCCCACTCCCGGAAATTTAAAAATTTAGTTTACCCACGTTCGGAAGCGAGCTGAGACACCACCGAAGTGGTCTTGGCACACCCATGAAATTTGGGCGGCCCACTCCAGGAAATTTAAATATTTAGTTTACCCACATTCGGAAGCGAGCTTAGACACCACCGAAATGGGCTTGGCCCACCCATAAAATTGGGTTGCCCACTCCCGGAAATTTAAAAATTTAGTTTACACACATTCGGAAGCAAGCTGGGACACCACCGAAATTGACTTGGCCCACCCATGAAATTTGGGTGGCATACTCCCGGAAATTTTAAAATTTAGTTTACCCACGTTCGGAAGCGAGCGGAGACACCACCGAGATGGGCTTGGCCCACCCATGAAATTTTTTTTGGCCCTCTCCCGGAAATTTAAAAATTTAGTTTACATACATTCGGAAGCAAGCTGAGACACCGCCGAAATTGGCTTGGCCCACCCATGAAATTGGGTTGCCCACTCCCGGAAATTTAAAAATTTAGTTTACACACATTCGGAAGCAAGCTGGGACACCACCGAAATTGACTTGGCCCACCCATGAAATTTGGGTGGCATACTCCCGGAAATTTTAAAATTTAGTTTACCCACGTTCGGAAGCGAGCGGAGACACCACCGAGATGGGCTTGGCCCACCCATGAAATTTTTTTTGGCCCTCTCCCGGAAATTTAAAAATTTAGTTTACATACATTCGGAAGCAAGCTGAGACACCGCCGAAATTGGCTTGGCCCACCCATGAAATTTTTTTGGCCCACTACCGGAAATTTAAAAATTTTGTTTACCCACGTTCGGGAGCGAGCGGAGACACCAGGAAAATGGCCTTGGCCCACCCATGAAATTTGAGTGGCCCACTCCCGGAATTTTAAAAATTTAGTTTACCCACGTTCGGAAGCGAGCTGAGACACCACCGAAATGGGCTTGGCCCACCCAAGAAATTTAGGTGGCACACTCCCGGAAATTTAAAAATTTAGTTTACCCACGTTCGGAAGCGAGCGGAGACACCACCGAAATGGGCTTGGCCCACCCATGAAATTTGGGTGGCCCACTCTCGGAAATTTAAAAATTTAGTTTACCCACATTCGGAAACGAGCTGAGACACCACCGAAATGGGCTTGGCCCACCCATGAAATTCGGGCGGCCCACTCCCGGAAATATAAAAATTTAGTTTACCCAGGTTCGGAAGCGAGCTGAGACCACCGAAATGGGCTTGGCCCACCCATGAAATTTGGGTGGCCCACTCCCGGAAATTTAAAAATTTAGTTTTCCCACGTTCGGGAGCGAGCGGAGACACCAGCAAAATGGGCTTGGCCCACCCATGAAATTTGAGTGGCCCACTCCCGGAAATTTAAAAATTTAGTTTACCCACGTTTGGAAGCGAGCTGAGACACCACCGAAATGGGCTTGGCCCACCAAAGAAATTTGGGTGGCCCACTCCCGGAAATTTAAAAATTTAGTTTACCCACATTCGGACGCGAGCTGAGACACCACTGAAATGGGCTTGGCCCACCCATGAAATTCGGGCGGCCCACTCACGGAAATTTAAAAATTTAGTTTACCCACGTTCCGAAGCGAGCGGAGACACCACCGAAATGGGCTTGGCCCACCCATGAAATTTGGGTGGCCCACTCTCGGAAATTAAAAAATTTAGTTTACCCACGTTCAGAAGCGAGTTGAGACAGCACTGAAATGGGCTTGGCCCACCCATGAAATTTGGGTGGCCCACTCCCGGAAATTTAAAAATTTAGTTTACCCACGTTTGGAAGCGAGCTGAGACACCACCGAAATGGGCTTGGCCCACCCATGAAATTTGGGTGGCCCACTCCCGGAAATTTAAAAATTTAGTTTACCCACGTTCGGAAGCGAGCGGAGACACCACCGAAATGGGCTTGGCCCACCCATGAAATTTGGGTGGCCCACTCTCGGAAATTTAAAAGTTTAGTTTACCCACGTTCGGAAGCAAGCTGAGAAACCACCGAAATGGGCTTGTCCCACCCATGAAATTCGGGTGGCCCACTCCCGGAAATTTAAAAATTTAGTTTACCCACGTTCGGAAGCGAGCTGAGACACCACCGAAATGAGCTTGGCCCACCCATGAAATTTGGGTGGCATACTCCCGGAAATTTAAAAATTTAGTTTACCCACGTTCAGAAGCGAGCGGAGACACCACCGAAATGGGCTTGGCCCACCCATGAAATTTTTTGGCCCACTCCCAGAAATTTAAAAATTTAGTTTACCCACGTTCGGAAGCGAGCTGAGACACCACCGAAGTGGGATTGGCCCACCCATGAAATTTGGGCGGCCCACTCCAGGAAATTTAAAAATTTAGTTTGCCCACGTTCGGAAGCGAGCTTAAACACCACCGAAATGGGCTTCGCCCACCCATGAAATTTGCGTGGCCCACTCCCGGAAATTTAAAAATTTAGTTTACCCACATTCGGAAGCGAGCGGAGACACCACCAAAATGGGCTTGGCCCACCCATGAAATTTTTTTGGCCCACTCCCGGAAATTTAAAAATTTTGTTTACCCACGTTCGGAAGCGAGCTGAGACACCACCGAAATGGGCTTGGCCCAACCATGAAATTTGGGTGGCCCACTTCCAGAAATTTAAAATTTTAGTTTGCCCACGTTCGGAAGCGATCTTAGACACCCTTGAAATGGGCTTGGCCCACCCATGAAATTTGGGTGGCCCATTCCCAGAAATTTAAAAATTTAGTTTACCCATGTTCGGGAGCGAGCGGAGACACCAGGAAAATGGGCTTGGCCCACCCATAAAATTTGAGTGGCCCACTCCCGGAATCTTAAAAATTTAGTTTACCCACGTTCGGAAGCGAGCTGAGACACCACCGAAATGGGCTTGGCCCACCCAAGAAATTTGGGTGGCCCACTCCCGGAAATTTAAAAATTTAGTTTACCCACGTTCGGAAGCGAGCGGAGACACCACCGAAATGGGCTTGGCCCACCCATGAAATTTGGGTGGCCCACTCTCGGAAATTTAAAAATTTAGTTTACCCACATTCGGAAGCCAGCTGAGACACCACCGAAATGGGCTTGGCCCACCCATGAAATTCGGGCGGCCCACTCCCGGAAATTTAAAAATTTAGTTTACCCACGTTCGGAAGCGAGCTGAGACACCACCGAAGTGGGCTTGGCCCACCCATGAAATTTGGGCGGCCCACTCTAGGAAATTTAAAAATTTAGTTTACCCACGTTCGGAAGCAAGCGGAGACACCACCAAAATGGGCTTGGCCCACCCATGAAATTTTTTTGGCCCACTCCCGGAAATTTAAAAATTTTGTTTACCCACGTTCGGAAGCGAGCTGAGACACCACCGAAATGGGCTTGGCCCACCCATGAAATTTGGGTGGCCCACTCCCGGAAATTTAAAAATTTAGTTTACCCACATTCGGGAGCGAGCGGAGACACCAGCAAAATGGGCTTGGCCCACCCATGAAATTTGAGTGGCCCACTCCCGGAAATTTAAAAATTTAGTTTACCCACGTTGGAAGCGAGCTGAGACACCACCGAAATGGGCTTGGCCCACCCAAGAAATTTGGGTGGCCCACTCCCGGAAATTTAAAAATTTAGTTTACCCACGTTCGGAAGCGAGCGGAGACACCACCAAAATGGGCTTGGCCCACCCATAAAATTTGGGTGGCCCACTCCCGGAAATTTAAAAATTTAGTTTGCCCACGTTCGGAAGTGAGCTTAGACCCCACCGAAATGGGCTTGCACCACCCATGAAATTTAGGTGGCCCACTCCCGGAAATTTAAAAATTTAGTTTACCCACATTTCGAAGCGAGCTGAGACACCACCGAAATGGGCTTGGCCCACCCATGAAATTTGGGTGGCCCAGTCCCGGAAATTTAAGAATTTAGTTTACCCACGTTCGGAAGCGAGCGGAGACACCACCGAAATGGGCTTGGCCCACCCATAAAATTTGGGTGGCCCACTCTCGGAAATTTAAAAGTTTAGTTTACCCACGTTCGGAAGCAAGCTGAGACACCACCGAAATGGGCTTGGCCCACCCATGAAATTCGGGTGGCCCACTCCCGGAAATCTAAAAATTTAGTTTACACACATTCGGAAGCAAGCTGAGACACCACCGAAATTGGCTTGGCCCACCCATGAAATTTGGGTGGCATACTCCCGGAAATTTTAAAATTTAGTTTACCCACGTTCGGAAGCGAGCGGAGACACCACCGAGATGGGCTTGGCCCGCCCATGAAATTTTTTTGGCCCACTCCCGGAAATTTAAAAATTTAGTTTACCCACGTTCGGAAGCGAGCTGAGACACCACCAAAATGGGCTTGGCCCACCCATGAAATTTGGGTGGCCCACTCCAGGAAATTTAAAAATTTAGTTTGCCCACGTTCGGAAGCGAGCTTAGACACCACCGAAATGGGCTTGGCCCACCCATGAAATTTCGGTGGCCCACTCCCGGAAATTTAAAAATTTAGTTTACCCACGTTCGGAAGCGAGCTGAGACACCACCGAAGTGGGCTTGGCACACCCATGAAATTTGGGGGGCCCACTCCAGGAAATTTAAATATTTAGTTTACCCACGTTCGGAAGCGAGCTTAGACACCACCGAAATGGGCTTGGCCCACCCATAAAATTTGGGTTGCCCACTCCCGGAAATTTAAAAATTTAGTTTACACACATTCGGAAGCAAGCTGGGACACCACCGAAATTGACTTGGCCCACCCATGAAATTTGGGTGGCATACTCCCGGAAATTTTAAAATTTAGTTTACCCACGTTCGGAAGCGAGCGGAGACACCACCGAGATGGGCTTGGCCCACCCATGAAATTTTTTTTGGCCCTCTCCCGGAAATTTAAAAATTTAGTTTACACACATTCGGAAGCAAGCTGAGACACCGCCGAAATTGGCTTGGCCCACCCATGAAATTTTTTTGGCCCACTACCAGAAATTTAAAAATTTTGTTTACCCACGTTCGGGAGCGAGCGGAGATACCAGGAAAATGGGCTTGGCCCACCCATGAAATTTGAGTGGCCCACTCCCGGAATTTTAAAAATTTAGTTTACCCACGTTCGGAAGCGAGCTGAGACACCACCGAAATGGGCTTGGCCCACCCAAGAAATTTAGGTGGCACACTCCCGGAAATTTAAAAATTTAGTTTACCCACGTTCGGAAGCGAGCGGAGACACCACCGAAATGGGCTTGGCCCACCCATGAAATTTGGGTGGCCCACTCTCGGAAATTTAAAAATTTAGTTTACCTACATTCGGAAACGAGCTGAGACACCACCGAAATGGGCTTGGCCCACCCATGAAATTCGGGCGGCCCACTCCCGGAAATATAAAAATTTAGTTTACCCAGGTTCGGAAGCGAGCTGAGACCACCGAAATGGGCTTGGCCCACCCATGAAATTTGGGTGGCCCACTGCCGGAAATTTAAAAATTTAGTTTACCCACGTTCAGGAGTGAGCTGAGACACCACCGAAATGGGCTTGGCCCACCCATGAAATTTGGGTGGCCCACTCCCGGAAATTTTAAAAAATTTTGTTTACCCACGTTCGGAAGCGAGCTGAGACACCACCGAAATGGGCTTGGCCCACCCATGAAATTTGGGTGGCCCACTCCCGGAAATTTAAAACTTTAGTTTGCCCACGTTCGGAAGCGAGCTTAGACACCCTTGAAATGGGCTTGGCCCACCCATGAAATTTGGGTGGCCCACTCCCGGAAATTTAAAAATTTTGTTTACCCACGTTCGGAAGCGAGCTGAGACACCACCGAAATGGGCTTGGCCCACCCATGAAATTTGGGTGGCCCATTCCCGGAAGTTTAAAAATTTAGTTTTCCCACGTTCGGAAGCGAGCTTAGACACCCTTGAAATGGGCTTGGCCCACCCATGAAATTTGGGTGGCCCACTCCCGGAAATTTAAAAATTTAGTTTACCCACGTTTGGAAGCGAGCTGAGACACCACCGAAATGAGCTTGGCCCACCCATGAAATTTGGGTGGCCCACTCCCGGAAATTTAAAAATTTAGTTTACCCACGTTCAGAAGCGAGCGGAGACACCACCGAGATGGGCTTGGCCCACCCATGAAACTTGAGTGGGCCACTCTCGGAAATTAAAAAATTTAGTTTACCCACGTTCGGAAGCGAGTTGAGACACCACTGAAATGGGCTTGGCCCACCCATGAAATTTGAGTGGCCCACTCCCGGAAATTTAAAAATTTAGTTTACCCACGTTCGGAAGCGAGCTGAGACACCACCTAAATGGGCTTGGCCCACCCATGAAATTTGGGTGGCCCACTCCCGGAAATTTAAAAATTTAGTTTAGAAACGTTCGGAGGTTAGCTGAGACACCACAGAAATGGGCTTGGCCCACCCATGAAATTTGGGTGGCCCACTCTCGGAAATTTAAAAATTTAGTTTACCCAGGTTCGGAAGCGAGCTGAGACCGCCGAAATGGGCTTGGCCCACCCATGAAATTTGGGTGGTCCCCTCCCGGAAATTTAAAAATTTAGTTAACCCACGTTCGGAAGTGAGCTGAGACACCACCGAAATGGGCTTGGCCCACCCATGAAATTTGGGTGGCCCACTCCCGGAAATTTAAAAATTAAGTTTACCCACGTTCGGAAGCGAGCTTAGACACCACCGAAATGGGCTTGGCCCACCCATGAAATTTGGGTGGCCCACTCCCGGAAATTTAAAAATTTAGTTTACCCAGGTTCGGAAGCGAGCTGAGACCACTGAAATGGGCTTGGCCCACCCATGAAATTTGAGTGGCCCACTCCCGGAAATTTAAAAATTTAGTTTACCCACGTTCGGAAGCGAGCTGAGACCACTGAAATGGGCTTGGCCCACCCATGAAATTTGAGTGGCCCACTCCCGGAAATTTAAAAATTTAGTTTACCCACGTTCGGAAGCGAGCTGAGACACCACCTAAATGGGCTTGGCCCACCCATAAAATTTGGGTGGCCCACTCCCGGAAATTTAAAAATTTAGTTTACCCACGTTCGGAAGCGAGCGGAGACACCACCGAAATGGGCTTGGCCCACCCATGCAATTTTTTGGCCCACTCCCGGAAATTTAAAAATTTAGTTTACCCACGTTTGGAAGCGAGCTGAGACACCACCGAAGTGGGCTTGGCCCACCCATGAAATTTGGGTGGCCCACTCCCGGAAATTTAAAAATTTAGTTTACCCAGGTTCGGAAGCGAGCTGAGACCACCGAAATGGGCTTCGCCCACCCATGAAATTTGAGTGGCCCACTCCCGGAAATTTAAAAATTTTGTTTACCCACGTTCGGAAGCGAGCTGAGACACCACCGAAATGGGCTTGGCCCACCCATGAAATTTGGGTGGTCCCCTCCCGGAAATTTAAAAATTTAGTTAACCCACGTTCGGAAGTGAGCTGAGACACCACCGAAATGGGCTTGGCCCACCCATGAAATTTGGGTGGCCCACTCCCGGAAATTTAAAAATTAAGTTTACCCACGTTCGGAAGCGAGCTTAGACACCACCGAAATGGGCTTGGCCCACCCATGAAATTTGGGTGGCCCACTCCCGGAAATTTAAAAATTTAGTTTACCCAGGTTCGGAAGCGAGCTGAGACCACTGAAATGGGCTTGGCCCACCCATGAAATTTGAGTGGCCCACTCCCGGAAATTTAAAAATTTAGTTTACCCACGTTCGGAAGCGAGCTGAGACACCACCTAAATGGGCTTGGCCCACCCATGAAATTTGGGTGGCCCACTACCGGAAATTTAAAAATTTAGTTTACAAACGTTCGGAAGTTAGCTGAGACACCACAGAAATGGGATTGGCCCACCCATGAAATTTTGGTGGCCCACTCCCGGAAATTTAAAAATTTAGTTTACCCACGTTCGGAAGCGAGCGGAGACACCACCAAAATGGGCTTGGCCCACCCATGAAATTTTTTTGGCCCACTCCCGGAAATTTAAAAATTTTGTTTACCCACGTTCGGAAGCGAGCTGAGACACCACCGAAATGGGCTTGGCCCACCCATGAAATTTGGGTGGCCCACTCCCGGAAATTTAAAACTTTAGTTTGCCCACGTTCGGAAGCGAGCTTAGACACCCTTGAAATGGGCTTGGCCCACCCATGAAATTTGGGTGGCCCACTCCCGGAAATTTAAAAATTTAGTTTACCCAGGTTCGGAAGCGAGCTGAGACCACCGAAATGGGCTTGGCCCACCCATGAAATTTGAGTGGCCCACTCCCGGAAATTTAAAAATTTTGTTTACCCACGTTCGGAAGCGAGCTGAGACACCACCGAAATGGGCTTGGCCCACCCATGAAATTTGGGTGGCCCATTCCCGGAAATTTAAAAATTTAGTTTTCCCACGTTCGGAAGCGAGCTTAGACACCCTTGAAATGGGCTTGGCCCACCCATGAAATTTGGGTGGCCCACTCCCGGAAATTTAAAAATTTAGTTTACCCACGTTCGGGAGCGAGCTGAGACACCACCGAAATGGGCTTGGCCCACCCAAGAAACTTGGGTGGCCCACTCCCGGAAATTTAAAAATTTAGTTTACCCACGTTCGGAAGCGAGCGGAGACACCACCAAAATGGGCTTGGCCCACCCATAAAATTTGGGTGGCCCACTCCCGGAAATTTAAAAATTTAGTTTGCCCACGTTCGGAAGCGAGCTTAGACCCCACCGAAATGGGCTTGCACCACCCATGAAATTTAGGTGGCCCACTCCCGGAAATTTAAAAATTTAGTTTACCCACATTTCGAAGCGAGCTGAGACACCACCGAAATGGGCTTGGCCCACCCATGAAATTTGGGTGGCCCAGTCCCGGAAATTTAAGAATTTAGTTTACCCACGTTCGGAAGCGAGCGGACACACCACCGAAATGGGCTTGGCCCACCCATGAAATTTGGGTGGCCCACTCTCGGAAATTTAAAAGTTTAGTTTACCCACGTTCGGAAGCAAGCTGAGACACCACCGAAATGGGCTTGGCCCACCCATGAAATTCGGGTGGCCCACTCCCGGAAATCTAAAAATTTAGTTTACACACATTCGGAAGCAAGCTGAGACACCACCGAAATTGGCTTGGCCCACCCATGAAATTTGGGTGGCATACTCCCGGAAATTTTAAAATTTAGTTTACCCACGTTCGGAAGCGAGCGGAGACACCACCGAGATGGGCTTGGCCCGCCCATGAAATTTTTTTGGCCCACTCCCGGAAATTTAAAAATTTAGTTTACCCACGTTCGGAAACGAGCTGAGACACCACCAAAATGGGCTTGGCCCACCCATGAAATTTGGGTGGCCCACTCCAGGAAATTTAAAAATTTAGTTTGCCCACGTTCGGAAGCGAGCTTAGACACCACCGAAATGGGCTTGGCCCACCCATGAAATTTCGGTGGCCCACTCCCGGAAATTTAAAAATTTAGTTTACCCACGTTCGGAAGCGAGCTGAGACACCACCGAAGTGGGCTTGGCACACCCATGAAATTTGGGCGGCCCACTCCAGGAAATTTAAATATTTAGTTTACCCACGTTCGGAAGCGAGCTTAGACACCACCGAAATGGGCTTGGCCCACCCATAAAATTTGGGTTGCCCACTCCCGGAAATTTAAAAATTTAGTTTACACACATTCGGAAGCAAGCTGGGACACCACCGAAATTGACTTGGCCCACCCATGAAATTTGGGTGGCATACTCCCGGAAATTTTAAAATTTAGTTTACCCACGTTCGGAAGCGAGCGGAGACACCACCGAGATGGGCTTGGCCCACCCATGAAATTTTTTTTGGCCCTCTCCCGGAAATTTAAAAATTTAGTTTACACACATTCGGAAGCAAGCTGAGACACCGCCGAAATTGGCTTGGCCCACCCATGAAATTTTTTTGGCCCACTACCGGAAATTTAAAAATTTTGTTTACCCACGTTCGGGAGCGAGCGGAGACACCAGGAAAATGGGCTTGGCCCACCCATGAAATTTGAGTGGCCCACTCCCGGAATTTTAAAAATTTAGTTTACCCACATTCGGAAGCGAGCTGAGACACCACCGAAATGGGCTTGGCCCACCCAAGAAATTTAGGTGGCACACTCCCGGAAATTTAAAAATTTAGTTTACCCACGTTCGGAAGCGAGCGGAGACACCACCGAAATGGGCTTGGCCCACCCATGAAATTTGGGTGGCCCACTCTCGGAAATTTAAAAATTTAGTTTACCCACATTCGGAAACGAGCTGAGACACCCCCGAAATGGGCTTGGCCCACCCATGAAATTCGGGCGGCCCACTCCCGGAAATATAAAAATTTAGTTTACCCAGGTTCGGAAGCGAGCTGAGACCACCGAAATGGGCTTGGCCCACCCATGAAATTTGGGTGGCCCACTCCCGGAAATTTAAAAATTTAGTTTTCCCACGTTCGGGAGCGAGCGGAGACACCAGCAAAATGGGCTTGGCCCACCCATGAAATTTGAGTGGCCCACTCCCGGAAATTTAAAAATTTAGTTTACCCACATTCGGAAGCGAGCTGAGACACCACTGAAATGGGCTTGGCCCACCCATGAAATTCGGGCGGCCCACTCACGGAAATTTAAAAATTTAGTTTACCCACGTTCCGAAGCGAGCGGAGACACCACCGAAATGGGCTTGGCCCACCCATGAAATTTGGGTGGCCCACTCCCGGAAATTTAAAAATTTAGTTTACCCACGTTTGGAAGCGAGCTGAGACACCACCGAAATGGGCTTGGCCCACCCATGAAATTTGGGTGGCCCACTCCCGGAAATTTAAAAATTTAGTTTACCCACGTTCGGAAGCGAGCGGAGACACCACCGAAATGGGCTTGGCCCACCCATGAAATTTGGGTGGCCCACTCTCGGAAATTTAAAAGTTTAGTTTACCCACGTTCGGAAGCAAGCTGAGAAACCACCGAAATGGGCTTGTCCCACCCATGAAATTCGGGTGGCCCACTCCCGGAAATTTAAAAATTTAGTTTACCCACGTTCGGAAGCGAGCTGAGACACCACCGAAATGAGCTTGGCCCACCCATGAAATTTGGGTGGCCCACTCCCGGAAATTAAAAAATTTAGTTTACACACATTCGGAAGCAAGCTGAGACACCACCGAAATTGGCTTGGCCCACCCATGAAATTTGGGTGGCATACTCCCGGAAATTTTAAAATTTAGTTTACCCACGTTCGGAAGCGAGCGGAGACACCACCGAGATGGGCTTGGCCCACCCATGAAATTTTTTTTGCCCACTCCCGGAAATTTAAAAATTTAGTTTACCCACGTTCGGAAGCGAGCTGAGACACCACCGAAATGGGCTTGGCCCACCCATGAAATTCGGGTGGCCCACTCCCGGAAATTTAAAAATTTAGTTTACACACATTCGGAAGCAAGCTGAGACACCACCGAAATTGGCTTGGCCCACCCATGAAATTTGGGTGGCATACTCCCGGAAATTTTAAAATTTAGTTTACCCACGTTCGGAAGCGAGCGGAGACACCACCGAGATGGCCTTGGCCCGCCCATGAAATTTTTTTGGCCCACTCCCGGAAATTTAAAAATTTAGTTTACCCACGTTCGGAAGCGAGCTGAGACACCACCGAAATGGGCTTGGCCCACCCATGAAATTTGGGTGGCCCACTCCAGGAAATTTAAAAATTTAGTTTGCCCACGTTCGGAAGCGAGCTTAGACACCACCGAAATGGGCTTGGCCCACCCATGAAATTTCGGTGGCATACTCCCGGAAATTTTAAAATTTAGTTTACCCACGTTAGAAGCGAGCGGAGACACCACCGAGATGGGCTTGCCCACCCATGAAATTTTTTTGGCCCACTCCCGGAAATTTAAAAATTTAGTTTACCCACGTTCGGAAGCGAGCTGAGACACCACCGAAATGGGCTTGGCCCACCCATGAAATTTGGGCGGCCCACTCCAGGAAATTTAAAAATTTAGTTTACCAACGTTCGGAAGCGAGCTTAGACACCACCGAAATGGTCTTGGCCCACCCATGAAATTCGGGTGGCCCACTCCCGGAAATTTAAAAATTTAGTTTACACACATTCGGAAGCAAGCTGAGACACCACCGAAATTGGCTTGGCCCACCCATGAAATTTGGGTGGCATACTCCCGGAAATTTTAAAATTTAGTTTACCCACGTTCGGAAGCGAGCGGAGACACCACCGAGATGGCCTTGGCCCGCCCATGAAAATTTCTTTGGCCCACTCCCGGAAATTTAAAAATTTAGTTTACCCACGTTCGGAAGCGAGCTGAGACACCACCGAAATGGGTTTGGCCCACCCATGAAATTTGGGTGGCCCACTCCAGGAAATTTAAAAATTTAGTTTGCTCACGTTCGGAAGCGAGCTTAGACACCACGGAAATGGGCTTGGCCCACGCATGAAATTTCGGTGGCCCACTCCCGGAAATTTAAAAATTTAGTTTACCCACGTTCGGAAGCGAGCTGTGACACCACCGAAGTGGGCTTGGCACACCCATGAAATTTGGGCGGCCCACTCAAGGAAATTTAAATATTTAGTTTACCCACGTTCAGAAGCGAGCTTAGACACCACCGAAATGGGCTTGGCCCACCCATGAAATTTGGGTGGCCCACTCCCGGAAATTTAAAAATTTAGTTTACACACATTCGGAAGCAAGCTGAGACACCACCGAAATTGGCTTGGCCCACCCATGTAATTTGGGTGGCATACTCCCGGAAATTTTAAAATTTAGTTTACCCACGTTCGGAAGCGAGCAGAGACACCACCGAGATAGGCTTGGCCCACCCATGAAATTATTTTGGCCCTCTCCCAGAAATTTAAAAATTTAGTTTACACACATTTGGAAGCAAGCTGAGACACCACCGAAATTGGCTTGGCCCACCCATGAAATTTGGGTGGCATACTCCCGGAAATTTAAAAATTTAGTTTACCCACGTTCAGAAGCGAGCGGAGACACCACCGAAATGGGCTTGGCCCACCCATGAAATTTTTTGGCCCACTCCCAGAAATTTAAAAATTTAGTTTACCCACGTTCGGAAGCGAGCTGAGACACCACCGAAGTGGGATTGGCCCACCCATGAAATTTGGGCGGCCCACTCCAGGAAATTTAAAAATTTAGTTTGCCCACGTTCGGAAGCGAGCTTAAACACCACCGAAATGGGCTTCGCCCACCCATGAAATTTGGGTGGCCCACTCCCGGAAATTTAAAAATTTAGTTTACTCACGTTCGGAAGCGAGCTGAGACACCACCGAAATGGGCTTGGCCCAACCATGAAATTTGGGTGGCCCACTTCCGGAAATTTAAAATTTTAGATTGCCCACGTTCGGAAGCGAGCTTAGACACCCTTGAAATGGGCTTGGCCCACCCATGAAATTTGGGTGGCCCATTCCCAGAAATTTAAAAATTTAGTTTACCCATGTTCGGGAGCGAGCGGAGACACCAGGAAAATGGGCTTGGCCCACCCATAAAATTTGAGTGGCCCACTCCCGGAATCTTAAAAATTTAGGTTACCCACGTTCGGAAGCGAGCTGAGACACCACCGAAATGGGCTTGGCCCACCCAAGAAATTTGGGTGGCCCACTCCCGGAAATTTAAAAATTTAATTTACCCACGTTCGGAAGCGAGCGGAGACACCACCGAAATGGGCTTGGCCCACCCATGAAATTTGGGTGGCCCACTCTCGGAAATTTAAAAATTTAGTTTACCCACATTCGGAAGCCAGCTGAGACACCACCGAAATGGGCTTGGCCCACCCATGAAATTCGGGCGGCCCACTCCCGGAAATTTAAAAATTTAGTTTACCCACGTTCGGAAGCGAGCTGAGACACCACCGAAGTGGGCTTGGCCCACCCATGAAATTTGGGCGGCCCACTCTAGGAAATTTAAAAATTTAGTTTGCCCACGTTCGGAAGCGAGCTTAGACACCACCGAAATGGGCTTGGCCCACCCATGAAATTTGGGTGGCCCACTCCCGGAAATTTAAAAATTTAGTTTACCCACGTTCGGAAGCAATCTGAGACACCGCCGAAATTGGCTTGGCCCACCCATGAAATTTTTTTGGCCCACTACCGGAAATTTAAAAATTTTGTTTACCCACGTTCGGGAGCGAGCGGAGACACCAGGAAAATGGCCTTGGCCCACCCATGAAATTTGAGTGGCCCACTCCCGGAATTTTAAAAATTTAGTTTACCCACGTTCGGAAGCGAGCTGAGACACCACCGAAATGGGCTTGGCCCACCCAAGAAATTTAGGTGGCACACTCCCGGAAATTTAAAAATTTAGTTTACCCACGTTCGGAAGCGAGCGGAGACACCACCGAAATGGGCTTGGCCCACCCATGAAATTTGGGTGGCCCACTCTCGGAAATTTAAAAATTTAGTTTACCCACATTCGGAAACGAGCTGAGACACCACCGAAATGGGCTTGGCCCACCCATGAAATTCGGGCGGCCCACTCCCGGAAATATAAAAATTTAGTTTACCCAGGTTCGGAAGCGAGCTGAGACCACCGAAATGGGCTTGGCCCACCCATGAAATTTGGGTGGCCCACTCCCGGAAATTTAAAAATTTAGTTTTCCCACGTTCGGGAGCGAGCGGAGACACCAGCAAAATGGGCTTGGCCCACCCATGAAATTTGAGTGGCCCACTCCCGGAAATTTAAAAAATTAGTTTACCCACGTTTGGAAGCGAGCTGAGACACCACCGAAATGGGCTTGGCCCACCAAAGAAATTTGGGTGGCCCACTCCCGGAAATTTAAAAATTTAGTTTACCCACATTCGGACGCGAGCTGAGACACCACTGAAATGGGCTTGGCCCACCCATGAAATTCGGGCGGCCCACTCACGGAAATTTAAAAATTTAGTTTACCCACGTTCCGAAGCGAGCGGAGACACCACCGAAATGGGCTTGGCCCACCCATGAAATTTGGGTGGCCCACTCTCGGAAATTAAAAAATTTAGTTTACCCACGTTCGGAAGCGAGTTGAGACAGCACTGAAATGGGCTTGGCCCACCCATGAAATTTGGGTGGCCCACTCCCGGAAATTTAAAAATTTAGTTTACCCACGTTTGGAAGCGAGCTGAGACACCACCGAAATGGGCTTGGCCCACCCATGAAATTTGGGTGGCCCACTCCCGGAAATTTAAAAATTTAGTTTACCCACGTTCGGAAGCGAGCGGAGACACCACCGAAATGGGCTTGGCCCACCCATGAAATTTGGGTGGCCCACTCTCGGAAATTTAAAAGTTTAGTTTACCCACGTTCGGAAGCAAGCTGAGAAACCACCGAAATGGGCTTGTCCCACCCATGAAATTCGGGTGGCCCACTCCCGGAAATTTAAAAATTTAGTTTACCCACGTTCGGAAGCGAGCTGAGACACCACCGAAATGAGCTTGGCCCACCCATGAAATTTGGGTGGCATACTCCCGGAAATTTAAAAATTTAGTTTACCCACGTTCAGAAGCGAGAGGAGACACCACCGAAATGGGCTTGGCCCACCCATGAAATTTTTTGGCCCACTCCCAGAAATTTAAAAATTTAGTTTACCCACGTTCGGAAGCGAGCTGAGACACCACCGAAGTGGGATTGGCCCACCCATGAAATTTGGGCGGCCCACTCCAGGAAATTTAAAAATTTAGTTTGCCCACGTTCGGAAGCGAGCTTAAACACCACCGAAATGGGCTTCGCCCACCCATGAAATTTGGGTGGCCCACTCCCGGAAATTTAAAAATTTAGTTTACCCACATTCGGAAGCGAGCGGAGACACCACCAAAATGGGCTTGGCCCACCCATGAAATTTTTTTGGCCCACTCCCGGAAATTTAAAAATTTTGTTTACCCACGTTCGGAAGCGAGCTGAGACACCACCGAAATGGGCTTGGCCCAACCATGAAATTTGGGTGGCCCACTTCCGGAAATTTAAAATTTTAGTTTGCCCACGTTCGGAAGCGATCTTAGACACCCTTGAAATGGGCTTGGCCCACCCATGAAATTTGGGTGGCCCATTCCCAGAAATTTAAAAATTTAGTTTACCCATGTTCGGGAGCGAGCGGAGACACCAGGAAAATGGGCTTGGCCCACCCATAAAATTTGAGTGGCCCACTCCCGGAATCTTAAAAATTTAGTTTACCCACGTTCGGAAGCGAGCTGAGACACCACCGAAATGGGCTTGGCCCACCCAAGAAATTTGGGTGGCCCACTCCCGGAAATTTAAAAATTTAGTTTACCCACGTTCGGAAGCGAGCGGAGACACCACCGAAATGGGCTTGCACCACCCATGAAATTTGGGTGGCCCACTCTCGGAAATTTAAAAATTTAGTTTACCCACATTCGGAAGCCAGCTGAGACACCACCGAAATGGGCTTGGCCCACCCATGAAATTCGGGCGGCCCACTCCCGGAAATTTAAAAATTTAGTTTACCCACGTTCGGAAGCGAGCTGAGACACCACCGAAGTGGGCTTGGCCCACCCATGAAATTTGGGCGGCCCACTCTAGGAAATTTAAAAATTTAGTTTGCCCACGTTCGGAAGCGAGCTTAGACACCACCGAAATGGGCTTGGCCCACCCATGAAATTTGGGTGGCCCACTCCCGGAAATTTAAAAATTTAGTTTACCCACGTTCGGAAGCAAGCGGAGACACCACCAAAATGGGCTTGGCCCACCCATGAAATTTTTTTGGCCCACTCCCGGAAATTTAAAAATTTTGTTTACCCACGTTCGGAAGCGAGCTGAGACACCACCGAAATGGGCTTGGCCCACCCATGAAATTTGGGTGGCCCACTCCCGGAAATTTAAAAATTTAGTTTACCCACGTTCGGGAGCGAGCGGAGACACCAGCAAAATGGGCTTGGCCCACCCATGAAATTTGAGTGGCCCACTCCCGGAAATTTAAAAATTTAGTTTACCCACGTTCGGAAGCGAGCTGAGACACCACCGAAATGGGCTTGGCCCACCCAAGAAATTTGGGTGGCCCACTCCCGGAAATTTAAAAATTTAGTTTACCCACGTTCGGAAGCGAGCGGAGGCACCACCAAAATGGGCTTGGCCCACCCATAAAATTTGGGTGGCCCACTCCCGGAAATTTAAAAATTTAGTTTGCCCACGTTCGGAAGTGAGCTTAGACCCCACCGAAATGGGCTTGCACCACCCATGAAATTTAGGTGGCCCACTCCCGGAAATTTAAAAATTTAGTTTACCCACATTTCGAAGCGAGCTGAGACACCACCGAAATGGGCTTGGCCCACCCATGAAATTTGGGTGGCCCAGTCCCGGAAATTTAAGAATTTAGTTTACCCACGTTCGGAAGCGAGCGGAGACACCACCGAAATGGGCTTGGCCCACCCATGAAATTTGGGTGGCCCACTCTCGGAAATTTAAAAGTTTAGTTTACCCACGTTCGGAAGCAAGCTGAGACACCACCGAAATGGGCTTGGCCCACCCATGAAATTCGGGTGGCCCACTCCCGGAAATCTAAAAATTTAGTTTACACACATTCGGAAGCAAGCTGAGACACCACCGAAATTGGCTTGGCCCACCCATGAAATTTGGGTGGCATACTCCCGGAAATTTTAAAATTTAGTTTACCCACGTTCGGAAGCGAGCGGAGACACCACCGAGATGGGCTTGGCCCGCCCATGAAATTTTTTTGGCCCACTCCCGGAAATTTAAAAATTTAGTTTACCCACGTTCGGAAGCGAGCTGAGACACCACCAAAATGGGCTTGGCCCACCCATGAAATTTGGGTGGCCCACTCCAGGAAATTTAAAAATTTAGTTTGCCCACGTTCGGAAGCGAGCTTAGACACCACCGAAATGGGCTTGGCCCACCCATGAAATTTCGGTGGCCCACTCCCGGAAATTTAAAAATTTAGTTTACCCACGTTCGGAAGCGAGCTGAGACACCACCGAAGTGGGCTTGGCACACCCATGAAATTTGGGGGGGCCCACTCCAGGAAATTTAAATATTTAGTTTACCCACGTTCGGAAGCGAGCTTAGACACCACCGAAATGGGCTTGGCCCACCCATAAAATTTGGGTTGCCCACTCCCGGAAATTTAAAAATTTAGTTTACACACATTCGGAAGCAAGCTGGGACACCACCGAAATTGACTTGGCCCACCCATGAAATTTGGGTGGCATACTCCCGGAAATTTTAAAATTTAGTTTACCCACGTTCGGAAGCGAGCGGAGACACCACCGAGATGGGCTTGGCCCACCCATGAAATTTTTTTTGGCCCTCTCCCGGAAATTTAAAAATTTAGTTTACACACATTCGGAAGCAAGCTGAGACACCGCCGAAATTGGCTTGGCCCACCCATGAAATTTTTTTGGCCCACTACCAGAAATTTAAAAATTTTGTTTACCCACGTTCGGGAGCGAGCGGAGACACCAGGAAAATGGGCTTGGCCCACCCATGAAATTTGGGTGGCCCACTCTCGGAAATTTAAAAGTTTAGTTTACCCACGTTCGGAAGCAAGCTGAGAAACCACCGAAATGGGCTTGTCCCACCCATGAAATTCGGGTGGCCCACTCCCGGAAATTTAAAAATTTAGTTTACCCACGTTCGGAAGCGAGCTGAGACACCACCGAAATGAGCTTGGCCCACCCATGAAATTTGGGTGGCATACTCCCGGAAATTTAAAAATTTAGTTTACCCACGTTCAGAAGCGAGCGGAGACACCACCGAAATGGGCTTGGCCCACCCATGAAATTTTTTGGCCCACTCCCAGAAATTTAAAAATTTAGTTTACCCACGTTCGGAAGCGAGCTGAGACACCACCGAAGTGGGATTGGCCCACCCATGAAATTTGGGCGGCCCACTCCAGGAAATTTAAAAATTTAGTTTGCCCACGTTCGGAAGCGAGCTTAAACACCACCGAAATGGGCTTCGCCCACCCATGAAATTTGGGTGGCCCACTCCCGGAAATTTAAAAATTTAGTTTACCCACATTCGGAAGCGAGCGGAGACACCACCAAAATGGGCTTGGCCCACCCATGAAATTTTTTTGGCCCACTCCCGGAAATTTAAAAATTTTGTTTACCCACGTTCGGAAGCGAGCTGAGACACCACCGAAATGGGCTTGGCCCAACCATGAAATTTGGGTGGCCCACTTCCGGAAATTTAAAATTTTAGTTTGCCCACGTTCGGAAGCGATCTTAGACACCCTTGAAATGGGCTTGGCCCACCCATGAAATTTGGGTGGCCCATTCCCAGAAATTTAAAAATTTAGTTTACCCATGTTCGGGAGCGAGCGGAGACACCAGGAAAATGGGCTTGGCCCACCCATAAAATTTGAGTGGCCCACTCCCGGAATCTTAAAAATTTAGTTTACCCACGTTCGGAAGCGAGCTGAGACACCACCGAAATGGGCTTGGCCCACCCAAGAAATTTGGGTGGCCCACTCCCGGAAATTTAAAAATTTAGTTTACCCACGTTCGGAAGCGAGCGGAGACACCACCGAAATGGGCTTGGCCCACCCATGAAATTTGGGTGGCCCACTCTCGGAAATTTAAAAATTTAGTTTACCCACATTCGGAAGCCAGCTGAGACACCACCGAAATGGGCTTGGCCCACCCATGAAATTCGGGCGGCCCACTCCCGGAAATTTAAAAATTTAGTTTACCCACGTTCGGAAGCGAGCTGAGACACCACCGAAGTGGGCTTGGCCCACCCATGAAATTTGGGCGGCCCACTCTAGGAAATTTAAAAATTTAGTTTGCCCACGTTCGGAAGCGAGCTTAGACACCACCGAAATGGGCTTGGCCCACCCATGAAATTTGGGTGGCCCACTCCCGGAAATTTAAAAATTTAGTTTACCCACGTTCGGAAGCAAGCGGAGACACCACCAAAATGGGCTTGGCCCACCCATGAAATTTTTTTGGCCCACTCCCGGAAATTTAAAAATTTTGTTTACCCACGTTCGGAAGCGAGCTGAGACACCACCGAAATGGGCTTGGCCCACCCATGAAATTTGGGTGGCCCACTCCCGGAAATTTAAAAATTTAGTTTACCCACGTTCGGGAGCGAGCGGAGACACCAGCAAAATGGGCTTGGCCCACCCATGAAATTTGAGTGGCCCACTCCCGGAAATTTAAAAATTTAGTTTACCCACGTTCGGAAGCGAGCTGAGACACCACCGAAATGGGCTTGGCCCACCCAAGAAATTTGGGTGGCCCACTCCCGGAAATTTAAAAATTTAGTTTACCCACGTTCGGAAGCGAGCAGAGACACCACCAAAATGGGCTTGGCCCACCCATAAAATTTGGGTGGCCCACTCCCGGAAATTTAAAAATTTAGTTTGCCCACGTTCGGAAGTGAGCTTAGACCCCACCGAAATGGGCTTGCACCACCCATGAAATTTAGGTGGCCCACTCCCGGAAATTTAAAAATTTAGTTTACCCACATTTCGAAGCGAGCTGAGACACCACCGAAATGGGCTTGGCCCACCCATGAAATTTGGGTGGCCCAGTCCCGGAAATTTAAGAATTTAGTTTACCCACGTTCGGAAGCGAGCGGAGACACCACCGAAATGGGCTTGGCCCACCCATGAAATTTGGGTGGCCCACTCTCGGAAATTTAAAAGTTTAGTTTACCCACGTTCGGAAGCGAGCTGAGACACCACCAAAATGGGCTTGGCCCACCCATGAAATTTGGGTGGCCCACTCCAGGAAATTTAAAAATTTAGTTTGCCCACGTTCGGAAGCGAGCTTAGACACCACCGAAATGGGCTTGGCCCACCCATGAAATTTCTGTGGCCCACTCCCGGAAATTTAAAAATTTAGTTTACCCACGTTCGGAAGCGAGCTGAGACACCACCGAAGTGGGCTTGGCACACCCATGAAATTTGGGGGGCCCACTCCAGGAAATTTAAATATTTAGTTTACCCACGTTCGGAAGCGAGCTTAGACACCACCGAAATGGGCTTGGCCCACCCATAAAATTTGGGTTGCCCACTCCCGGAAATTTAAAAATTTAGTTTACACACATTCGGAAGCAAGCTGGGACACCACCGAAATTGACTTGGCCCACCCATGAAATTTGGGTGGCATACTCCCGGAAATTTTAAAATTTAGTTTACCCACGTTCGGAAGCGAGCGGAGACACCACCGAGATGGGCTTGGCCCACCCATGAAATTTTTTTTGGCCCTCTCCCGGAAATTTAAAAATTTAGTTTACACACATTCGGAAGCAAGCTGAGACACCACCGAAATTGGCTTGGCCCACCCATGAAATTTTTTTGGCCCACTACCAGAAATTTAAAAATTTTGTTTACCCACGTTCGGGAGCGAGCGGAGACACCAGGAAAATGGGCTTGGCCCACCCATGAAATTTGAGTGGCCCACTCCCGGAATTTTAAAAATTTAGTTTACCCACGTTCGGAAGCGAGCTGAGACACCACCGAAATGGGCTTGGCCCACCCAAGAAATTTAGGTGGCACACTCCCGGAAATTTAAAAATTTAGTTTACCCACGTTCGGAAGCGAGCGGAGACACCACCGAAATGGGCTTGGCCCACCCATGAAATTTGGGTGGCCCACTCTCGGAAATTTAAAAATTTAGTTTACCCACATTCGGAAACGAGCTGAGACACCACCGAAATGGGCTTGGCCCACCCATGAAATTCGGGCGGCCCACTCCCAGAAATATAAAAATTTAGTTTACCCAGGTTCGGAAGCGAGCTGAGACCACCGAAATGGGCTTGGCCCACCCATGAAATTTGGGTGGCCCACTGCCGGAAATTTAAAAATTTAGTTTACCCACGTTCAGGAGTGAGCTGAGACACCACCGAAATGGGCTTGGCCCACCCATGAAATTTGGGTGACCCACTCCCGGAAATTTAAAAAAATTTAGTTTACCCACGTTCGGAAGTGAGCTTAGACACCACTGAAATGGGCTTGGCCCACCCATGAAATTTGGGTGGCCCACTCCCAGAAATTTAAAAATTTAGTTTGCCCACGTTCGGAAGCGAGCTTAGACACCACCGAAATGGGCTTGGCCCACCCATGAAATTTAGGTGGCCCACTCCCGGAAATTTAAAAATTTAGTTTACCCACGTTCGGAAGCTGGCGGAGACACCACCGAAATGGGCTTTGTCCACCCATGAAATTTGGGTGGCCCACTCTCGGAAATTTAAAAGTTTAGTTTACCCACGTTCGGAAGCAAGCTGAGACACCACCGAAATGGGCTTGGCCCACCCATGAAATTCGGGTGGCCCACTCCCGGAAATTTAAAAATTTAGTTTACCCACGTTTGGAAGCGAGCTGAGACACCACCGAAATGAGCTTGGCCCACCCATGAAATTTGGGTGGCCCACTCCCGGAAATTTAAAAATTTAGTTTACCCACGTTCAGAAGCGAGCGGAGACACCACCGAGATGGGCTTGGCCCACCCATGAAACTTGAGTGGGCCACTCTCGGAAATTAAAAAATTTAGTTTACCCACGTTCGGAAGCGAGTTGAGACACCACTGAAATGGGCTTGGCCCACCCATGAAATTTGAGTGGCCCACTCCCGGAAATTTAAAAATTTAGTTTACCCACGTTCGGAAGCGAGCTGAGACACCACCTAAATGGGCTTGGCCCACCCATGAAATTTGGGTGGCCCACTCCCGGAAATTTAAAAATTTAGTTTAGAAACGTTCGGAAGTTAGCTGAGACACCACAGAAATGGGCTTGGCCCACCCATGAAATTTGGGTGGCCCACTCCCGGAAATTTAAAAATTTAGTTTACCCAGGTTCGGAAGCGAGCTGAGACCGCCGAAATGGGCTTGGCCCACCCATGAAATTTGGGTGGTCCCCTCCCGGAAATTTAAAAATTTAGTTAACCCACGTTCGGAAGTGAGCTGAGACACCACCGAAATGGGCTTGGCCCACCCATGAAATTTGGGTGGCCCACTCCCGGAAATTTAAAAATTAAGTTTACCCACGTTCGGAAGCGAGCTTAGACACCACCGAAATGGGCTTGGCCCACCCATGAAATTTGGGTGGCCCACTCCCGGAAATTTAAAAATTTAGTTTACCCAGGTTCGGAAGCGAGCTGAGACCACTGAAATGGGCTTGGCCCACCCATGAAATTTGAGTGGCCCACTCCCGGAAATTTAAAAATTTAGTTTACCCACGTTCGGAAGCGAGCTGAGACACCACCTAAATGGGCTTGGCCCACCCATGAAATTTGGGTGGCCCACTACCGGAAATTTAAAAATTTAGTTTACAAACGTTCGGAAGTTAGCTGAGACACCACAGAAATGGGATTGGCCCACCCATGAAATTTTGGTGGCCCACTCCCGGAAATTTAAAAATTTAGTTTACCCACGTTCGGAAGCGAGCGGAGACACCACCAAAATGGGCTTGGCCCACCCATGAAATTTTTTTGGCCCACTCCCGGAAATTTAAAAATTTTGTTTACCCACGTTCGGAAGCGAGCTGAGACACCACCGAAATGGGCTTGGCCCACCCATGAAATTTGGGTGGCCCACTCCCGGAAATTTAAAACTTTAGTTTGCCCACGTTCGGAAGCGAGCTTAGACACCCTTGAAATGGGCTTGGCCCACCCATGAAATTTGGGTGGCCCACTCCCGGAAATTTAAAAATTTAGTTTACCCAGGTTCGGAAGCGAGCTGAGACCACCGAAATGGGCTTGGCCCACCCATGAAATTTGAGTGGCCCACTCCCGGAAATTTAAAAATTTTGTTTACCCACGTTCGGAAGCGAGCTGAGACACCACCGAAATGGGCTTGGCCCACCCATGAAATTTGGGTGGCCCATTCCCGGAAATTTAAAAATTTAGTTTTCCCACGTTCGGAAGCGAGCTTAGACACCCTTGAAATGGGCTTGGCCCACCCATGAAATTTGGGTGGCCCACTCCCGGAAATTTAAAAATTTAGTTTACCCACGTTCGGGAGCGAGCGGAGACACCAGCAAAATGGGCTTGGCCCACCCATGAAATTTGGGTGGCCCACTCCCGGAAATTTAAAACTTTAGTTTGCCCACGTTCGGAAGCGAGCTTAGACACCCTTGAAATGGGCTTGGCCCACCCATGAAATTTGGGTGGCCCACTCCCGGAAATTTAAAAATTTAGTTTACCCAGGTTCGGAAGCGAGCTGAGACCACCGAAATGGGCTTGGCCCACCCAAGAAATTTAGGTGGCACACTCCCGGAAATTTAAAAATTTAGTTTACCCACGTTCGGAAGCGAGCGGAGACACCACCGAAATGGGCTTGGCCCACCCATGAAATTTGGGTGGCCCACTCTCGGAAATTTAAAAATTTAGTTTACCCACATTCGGAAACGAGCTGAGACACCACCGAAATGGGCTTGGCCCACCCATGAAATTCGGGCGGCCCACTCCCGGAAATATAAAAATTTAGTTTACCCAGGTTCGGAAGCGAGCTGAGACCACCGAAATGGGCTTGGCCCACCCATGAAATTTGGGTGGCCCACTGCCGGAAATTTAAAAATTTAGTTTACCCACGTTCAGGAGTGAGCTGAGACACCACCGAAATGGGCTTGGCCCACCCATGAAATTTGGGTGACCCACTCCCGGAAATTTAAAAAAATTTAGTTTACCCACGTTCGGAAGTGAGCTTAGACACCACTGAAATGGGCTTGGCCCACCCATGAAATTTGGGTGGCCCACTCCCAGAAATTTAAAAATTTAGTTTGCCCACGTTCGGAAGCGAGCTTAGACACCACCGAAATGGGCTTGGCCCACCCATGAAATTTAGGTGGCCCACTCCCAGAAATTTAAAAATTTAGTTTACCCACGTTCGGAAGCTGGCGGAGACACCACCGAAATGGGCTTTGTCCACCCATGAAATTTGGGTGGCCCACTCTCGGAAATTTAAAAGTTTAGTTTACCCACGTTCGGAAGCAAGCTGAGACACCACCGAAATGGGCTTGGCCCACCCATGAAATTCGGGTGGCCCACTCCCGGAAATTTAAAAATTTATTTTACCCACGTTTGGAAGCGAGCTGAGACACCACCGAAATGAGCTTGGCCCACCCATGAAATTTGGGTGGCCCACTCCCGGAAATTTAAAAATTTAGTTTACCCACGTTCAGAAGCGAGCGGAGACACCACCGAGATGGGCTTGGCCCACCCATGAAACTTGAGTGGGCCACTCTCGGAAATTAAAAAATTTAGTTTACCCACGTTCGGAAGCGAGTTGAGACACCACTGAAATGGGCTTGGCCCACCCATGAAATTTGAGTGGCCCACTCCCGGAAATTTAAAAATTTAGTTTACCCACGTTCGGAAGCGAGCTGAGACACCACCTAAATGGGCTTGGCCCACCCATGAAATTTGGGTGGCCCACTCCCGGAAATTTAAAAATTTAGTTTAGAAACGTTCGGAAGTTAGCTGAGACACCACAGAAATGGGCTTGGCCCACCCATGAAATTTGGGTGGCCCACTCCCGGAAATTTAAAAATTTAGTTTACCCAGGTTCGGAAGCGAGCTGAGACCGCCGAAATGGGCTTGGCCCACCCATGAAATTTGGGTGGTCCCCTCCCGGAAATTTAAAAATTTAGTTAACCCACGTTCGGAAGTGAGCTGAGACACCACCGAAATGGGCTTGGCCCACCCATGAAATTTGGGTGGCCCACTCCCGGAAATTTAAAAATTAAGTTTACCCACGTTCGGAAGCGAGCTTAGACACCACCGAAATGGGCTTGGCCCACCCATGAAATTTGGGTGGCCCACTCCCGGAAATTTAAAAATTTAGTTTACCCAGGTTCGGAAGCGAGCTGAGACCACTGAAATGGGCTTGGCCCACCCATGAAATTTGAGTGGCCCACTCCCGGAAATTTAAAAATTTAGTTTACCCACGTTCGGAAGCGAGCTGAGACACCACCTAAATGGGCTTGGCCCACCCATGAAATTCGGGTGGCCCACTACCGGAAATTTAAAAATTTAGTTTACAAACGTTCGGAAGTTAGCTGAGACACCACAGAAATGGGATTGGCCCACCCATAAAATTTTGGTGGCCCACTCCCGGAAATTTAAAAATTTAGTTTACCCACGTTCGGAAGCGAGCGGAGACACCACCAAAATGGGCTTGGCCCACCCATGAAATTTTTTTGGCCCACTCCCGGAAATTTAAAAATTTTGTTTACCCACGTTCGGAAGCGAGCTGAGACACCACCGAAATGGGCTTGGCCCACCCATGAAATTTGGGTGGCCCACTCCCGGAAATTTAAAACTTTAGTTTGCCCACGTTCGGAAGCGAGCTTAGACACCCTTGAAATGGGCTTGGCCCACCCATGAAATTTGGGTGGCCCACTCCCGGAAATTTAAAAATTTAGTTTACCCAGGTTCGGAAGCGAGCTGAGACCACCGAAATGGGTTTGGCCCACCCATGAAATTTGAGTGGCCCACTCCCGGAAATTTAAAAATTTTGTTTACCCACGTTCGGAAGCGAGCTGAGACACCACCGAAATGGGCTTGGCCCACCCATGAAATTTGGGTGGCCCATTCCCGGAAATTTAAAAATTTAGTTTTCCCACGTTCGGAAGCGAGCTTAGACACCCTTGAAATGGGCTTGGCCCACCCATGAAATTTGGGTGGCCCACTCCCGGAAATTTAAAAATTTAGTTTACCCACGTTCGGGAGCGAGCGGAGACACCAGCAAAATGGGCTTGGCCCACCCATGAAATTTGAGTGGCCCACTCCCGGAAATTTAAAAATTTAGTTTACCCACGTTCGGAAGCGAGCTGAGACACCACCGAAATGGGCTTGGCCCACCCAAGAAATTTGGGTGGCCCACTCCCGGAAATTTAAAAATTTAGTTTACCCACGTTCGGAAGCGAGCGGAGACACCACCAAAATGGGCTTGGCCCACCCATAAAATTTGGGTGGCCCACTCCCGGAAATTTAAAAATTTAGTTTGCCCACGTTCGGAAGCGAGCTTAGACACCACCGAAATGGGCTTGGCCCACCCATAAAATTTGGGTTGCCCACTCCCGGAAATTTAAAAATTTAGTTTACACACATTCGGAAGCAAGCTGGGACACCACCGAAATTGACTTGGCCCACCCATGAAATTTGGGTGGCCCAGTCCCGGAAATTTAAGAATTTAGTTTACCCACGTTCGGAAGCGAGCGGACACACCACCGAAATGGGCTTGGCCCACCCATGAAATTTGGGTGGCCCACTCTCGGAAATTTAAAAGTTTAGTTTACCCACGTTCGGAAGCAAGCTTAGACACCACCGAAATTGGCTTGGCACACCCATGAAATTTTTTTGGCCCACTACCAGAAATTTAAAAATTTTGTTTACCCACGTTCGGGAGCGAGCGGAGACACCAGGAAAATGGGCTTGGCCCACCCATGAAATTTGAGTGGCCCACTCCCGGAATTTTAAAAATTTAGTTTACCCACGTTCGGAAGCGAGCGGAGACACCACCGAGATGGGCTTGGCCCGCCCATGAAATTTTTTTGGCCCACTCCCGGAAATTTAAAAATTTAGTTACCCACGTTCGGAAGCGAGCTGAGACACCACCAAAATGGGCTTGGCCCACCCATGAAATTTGGGTGGCCCACTCCAGGAAATTTAAAAATTTAGTTTGCCCACGTTCGGAAGCGAGGTTATACACCACCGAAATGGGCTTGGCCCACCCATGAAATTTCGGTGGCCCACTCCCGGAAATTTAAAAATTTAGTTTACCCACGTTCGGAAGCGAGCTGAGACACCACCGAAGTGGGCTTGGCACACCCATGAAATTTGGGCGGCCCACTCCAGGAAATTTAAATATTTAGTTTACCCACGTTCGGAAGCGAGCTTAGACACCACCGAAATGGGCTTGGCCCACCCATAAAATTTGGGTTGCCCACTCCCGGAAATTTAAAAATTTAGTTTACACACATTCGGAAGCAAGCTGGGACACCACCGAAATTGACTTGGCCCACCCATGAAATTTGGGTGGCATACTCCCGGAAATTTTAAAATTTAGTTTACCCACGTTCGGAAGCGAGCGGAGACACCACCGAGATGGGCTTGGCCCACCCATGAAATTTTTTTTGGCCCTCTCCCGGAAATTTAAAAATTTAGTTTACACACATTCGGAAGCAAGCTGAGACACCGCCGAAATTGGCTTGGCCCAGCCATGAAATTTTTTTGGCCCACTACCGGAAATTTAAAAATTTTGTTTACCCACCTTCGGGAGCGAGCGGAGACACCAGGAAAATGGGCTTGGCCCACCCATGAAATTTGAGTGGCCCACTCCCGGAATTTTAAAAATTTAGTTTACCCACATTCGGAAGCGAGCTGAGACACCACCGAAATGGGCTTGGCCCACCCAAGAAATTTAGGTGGCACACTCCCGGAAATTTAAAAATTTAGTTTACCCACGTTCGGAAGCGAGCGGAGACACCACCGAAATGGGCTTGGCCCACCCATGAAATTTGGGTGGCCCACTCTCGGAAATTTAAAAATTTAGTTTACCCACATTCGGAAACGACCTGAGACACCCCCGAAATGGGCTTGGCCCACCCATGAAATTCGGGCGGCCCACTCCCTGAAATATAAAAATTTAGTTTACCCAGGTTCGGAAGCGAGCTGAGACCACCGAAATGGGCTTGGCCCACCCATGAAATTTGGGTGGCCCACTCCCGGAAATTTAAAAATTTAGTTTTCCCACGTTCGGGAGCGAACGGAGACACCAGCAAAATGGGCTTGGCCCACCCATGAAATTTGAGTGGCCCACTCCCGGAAATTTAAAAATTTAGTTTACCCACATTCGGAAGCGAGCTGAGACACCACTGAAATGGGCTTGGCCCACCCATGAAATTCGGGCGGCCCACTCACGGAAATTTAAAAATTTAGTTTACCCACGTTCCGAAGCGAGCGGAGACACCACCGAAATGGGCTTGGCCCACCCATGAAATTTGGGTGGCCCACTCTCGGAAATTAAAAAATTTAGTTTACCCACGTTCGGAAGCGAGTTGAGACAGCACTGAAATGGGCTTGGCCCACCCATGAAATTTGGGTGGCCCACTCCCGGAAATTTAAAAATTTAGTTTACCCACGTTTGGAAGCGAGCTGAGACACCACCGAAATGGGCTTGGCCCACCCATGAAATTTGGGTGGCCCACTCCCGGAAATTTAAAAATTTAGTTTACCCACGTTCGGAAGCGAGCGGAGACACCACCGAAATGGGCTTGGCCCACCCATGAAATTTGGGTGGCCCACTCTCGGAAATTTAAAAGTTTAGTTTACCCACGTTCGGAAGCAAGCTGAGAAACCACCGAAATGGGCTTGTCCCACCCATGAAATTCGGGTGGCCCACTCCCGGAAATTTAAAAATTTAGTTTACCCACGTTCGGAAGCGAGCTGAGACACCACCGAAATGAGCTTGGCCCACCCATGAAATTTGGGTGGCCCACTCCCGGAAATTAAAAAATTTAGTTTACACACATTCGGAAGCAAGCTGAGACACCACCGAAATTGGCTTGGCCCACCCATGAAATTTGGGTGGCATACTCCCGGAAATTTTAAAATTTAGTTTACCCACGTTCGGAAGCGAGCGGAGACACCACCGAGATGGGCTTGGCCCACCCACGAAATTTTTTTTTCCCACTCCCGGAAATTTAAAAATTTAGTTTACCCACGTTCGGAAGCGAGCTGAGACACCACCGAAATGGGCTTGGCCCACCCATGAAATTCGGATGGCCCACTCCCGGAAATTTAAAAATTTAGTTTACACACATTCGGAAGCAAGCTGAGACACCACCGAAATTGGCTTGGCCCACCCATGAAATTTGGGTGGCATACTCCCGGAAATTTTAAAATTTAGTTTACCCACGTTCGGAAGCGAGCGGAGACACCACCGAGATGGCCTTGGCCCGCCCATGAAATTTTTTTGGCCCACTCCCGGAAATTTAAAAATTTAGTTTACCCACGTTCGGAAGCGAGCTGAGACACCACCGAAATGGGCTTGGCCCACCCATGAAATTTGGGTGGCCCACTCCAGGAAATTTAAAAATTTAGTTTGCCCACGTTCGGAAGCGAGCTTAGACACCACCGAAATGGGCTTGGCCCACCCATGAAATTTCGGTGGCATACTCCCGGAAATTTTAAAATTTAGTTTACCCACGTTAGAAGCGAGCAGAGACACCACCGAGATGGGCTTGCCCACCCATGAAATTTTTTTGGCCCACTCCCGGAAATTTAAAAATTTAGTTTACCCACGTTCGGAAGCGAGCTGAGACACCACCGAAATGGGCTTGGCCCACCCATGAAATTTGGGCGGCCCACTCCAGGAAATTTAAAAATTTAGTTTACCAACGTTCGGAAGCGAGCTTAGACACCACCGAAATGGTCTTGGCCCACCCATGAAATTCGGGTGGCCCACTCCCGGAAATTTAAAAATTTAGTTTACACACATTCGGAAGCAAGCTGAGACACCACCGAAATTGGCTTGGCCCACCCATGAAATTTGGGTGGCATACTCCCGGAAATTTTAAAATTTAGTTTACCCACGTTCGGAAGCGAGCGGGGACACCACCGAGATGGCCTTGGCCCGCCCATGAAATTTTTTTGGCCCACTCCCGGAAATTTAAAAATTTAGTTTACCCACGTTCGGAAGCGAGCTGAGACACCACCGAAATGGGCTTGGCCCACCCATGAAATTTGGGTGGCCCACTCCAGGAAATTTAAAAATTTAGTTTGCCCACGTTCGGAAGCGAGCTTAGACACCACCGAAATGGGCTTGGCCCACCCATGAAATTTCGGTGGCCCACTCCCGGAAATTTAAAAATTTAGTTTACCCACGTTCGGAAGCGAGCTGTGACACCACCGAAGTGGGCTTGGCACACCCATGAAATTTGGGCGGTCCACTCAAGGAAATTTAAATATTTAGTTTACCCACGTTCAGAAGCGAGCTTAGACACCACCGAAATGGGCTTGGCCCACCCATGAAATTTGGCTGGCCCACTCCCGGAAATTTAAAAATTTAGTTTACACACATTCGGAAGCAAGCTGAGACACCACCGAAATTGGCTTGGCCCACCCATGTAATTTGGGTGGCATACTCCCGGAAATTTTAAAATTTAGTTTACCCACGTTCGGAAGCGAGCAGAGACACCACCGAGATAGGCTTGGCCCACCCATGAAATTATTTTGGCCCTCTCCCAGAAATTTAAAAATTTAGTTTACACACATTTGGAAGCAAGCTGAGACACCACCGAAATTGGCTTGGCCCACCCATGAAATTTGGGTGGCATACTCCCGGAAATTTAAAAATTTAGTTTACCCACGTTCAGAAGCGAGCGGAGACACCACCGAAATGGGCTTGGCCCACCCATGAAATTTTTTGGCCCACTCCCAGAAATTTAAAAATTTAGTTTACCCACGTTCGGAAGCGAGCTGAGACACCACCGAAGTGGGATTGGCCCACCCATGAAATTTGGGCGGCCCACTCCAGGAAATTTAAAAATTTAGTTTGCCCACGTTCGGAAGCGAGCTTAAACACCACCGAAATGGGCTTCGCCCACCCATGAAATTTGGGTGGCCCACTCCCGGAAATTTAAAAATTTAGTTTACTCACGTTCGGAAGCGAGCGGAGACACCACCAAAATGGGCTTGGCCCACCCATGAAATTTTTTTGGCCCACTCCCGGAAATTTAAAAATTTTGTTTACCCACGTTCGGAAGCGAGCTGAGACACCACCGAAATGGGCTTGGCCCAACCATGAAATTTGGGTGGCCCACTTCCGGAAATTTAAAATTTTAGTTTGCCCACGTTCGGAAGCGAGCTTAGACACCCTTGAAATGGGCTTGGCCCACCCATGAAATTTGGGTGGCCCATTCCCAGAAATTTAAAAATTTAGTTTACCCATGTTCGGGAGCGAGCGGAGACACCAGGAAAATGGGCTTGGCCCACCCATAAAATTTGAGTGGCCCACTCCCGGAATCTTAAAAATTTAGGTTACCCACGTTCGGAAGCGAGCTGAGACACCACCGAAATGGGCTTGGCCCACCCATGAAATTTGGGAGGCCCACTCTAGGAAATTTAAAAATTTAGTTTGCCCACGTTCGGAAGCGAGCTTAGACACCACCGAAATGGGCTTGGCCCACCCATGAAATTTGGGTGGCCCACTCCCGGAAATTTAAAAATTTAGTTTACCCACGTTCGGAAGCAAGCGGAGACACCACCAAAATGGGCTTGGCCCACCCATGAAATTTTTTTGGCCCACTCCCGGAAATTTAAAAATTTTGTTTACCCACGTTCGGAAGCGAGCTGAGACACCACCGAAATGGGCTTGGCCCACCCATGAAATTTGGGTGGCCAATTCCCGGAAATTTAAAAATTTAGTTTTCCCACGTTTGGAAGCGAGCTTAGACACCCTTGAAATGGGCTTGGCCCACCCATGAAATTTGGGTGGCCCACTCCCGGAAATTTAAAAATTTAGTTTACCCACGTTCGGGAGCGAGCGGAGACACCAGCAAAATGGGCTTGGCCCACCCATGAAATTTGAGTGGCCCACTCCCGGAAATTTAAAAATTTGGTTTACCCACGTTCGGAAGCGAGCTGAGACACCACCGAAATGGGCTTGGCCCACCCAAGAAATTTGGGTGGCCCACTCCCGGAAATTTAAAAATTTAGTTTACCCACGTTCGGAAGCGAGCGGAGACACCACCAAAATGGGCTTGGCCCACCCATAAAATTTGGGTGGCCCACTCCCGGAAATTTAAAAATTTAGTTTGCCCACGTTCGGAAGCGAGCTTAGACCCCACCGAAATGGGCTTGCACCACCCATGAAATTTAGGTGGCCCACTCCCGGAAATTTAAAAATTTAGTTTACCCACATTTCGAAGCGAGCTGAGACACCACCGAAATGGGCTTGGCCCACCCATGAAATTTGGGTGGCCCAGTCCCGGAAATTTAAGAATTTAGTTTACCCACGTTCGGAAGCGAGCGGAGACACCACCGAAATGGGCTTGGCCCACCCATGAAATTTGGGTGGCCCACTCTCGGAAATTTAAAAGTTTAGTTTACCCACGTTCGGAAGCAAGCTGAGACACCACCGAAATGGGCTTGGCCCACCCATGAAATTCGGGTGGCCCACTCCCGGAAATCTAAAAATTTAGTTTACACACATTCGGAAGCAAGCTGAGACACCACCGAAATTGGCTTGGCCCACCCATGAAATTTGGGTGGCATACTCCCGGAAATTTTAAAATTTAGTTTACCCACGTTCGGAAGCGAGCGGAGACACCACCGAGATGGGCTTGGCCCGCCCATGAAATTTTTTCGGCCCACTCCCGGAAATTTAAAAATTTAGTTTACCCACGTTCGGAAGCGAGCTGAGACACCACCAAAATGGGCTTGGCCCACCCATGAAATTTGGGTGGCCCACTCCAGGAAATTTAAAAATTTAGTTTGCCCACGTTCGGAAGCGAGCTTAGACACCACCGAAATGGGCTTGGCCCACCCATGAAATTTCGGTGGCCCACTCCCGGAAATTTAAAAATTTAGTTTACCCACGTTCGGAAGCGAGCTGAGACACCACCGAAGTGGGCTTGGCACACCCATGAAATTTGGGCGGCCCACTCCAGGAAATTTAAATATTTAGTTTACCCACGTTCGGAAGCGAGCTTAGACACCACCGAAATGGGCTTGGCCCACCCATAAAATTTGGGTTGCCCACTCCCGGAAATTTAAAAATTTAGTTTACACACATTCGGAAGCAAGCTGGGACACCACCGAAATTGACTTGGCCCAACCATGAAATTTGGGTGGCATACTCCCGGAAATTTTAAAATTTAGTTTACCCACGTTCGGAAGCGAGCGGAGACACCACCGAGATGGGCTTGGCCCACCCATGAAATTTTTTTTGGCCCTCTCCCGGAAATTTAAAAATTTAGTTTACACACATTCGGAAGCAAGCTGAGACACCGCCGAAAATGGCTTGGCCCACCCATGAAATTTTTTTGGCCCACTACCGGAAATTTAAAAATTTTGTTTACCCACGTTCGGGAGCGAGCGGAGACACCAGGAAAATGGGCTTGGCCCACCCATGAAATTTGAGTGGCCCACTCCCGGAATTTTAAAAATTTAGTTTACCCACGTTCGGAAGCGAGCTGAGACACCACCGAAATGGGCTTGGCCCACCCAAGAAATTTAGGTGGCACACTCCCGGAAATTTAAAAATTTAGTTTACCCACGTTCGGAAGCGAGCGGAGACACCACCGAAATGGGCTTGGCCCACCCATGAAATTTGGGTGGCCCACTCTCGGAAATTTAAAAATTTAGTTTACCCACATTCGGAAACGAGCTGAGACACCACCGAAATGGGCTTGGCCCACCCATGAAATTCGGGCGGCCCACTCCCGGAAATATAAAAATTTAGTTTACCCAGGTTCGGAAGCGAGCTGAGACCACCGAAATGGGCTTGGCCCACCCATGAAATTTGGGTGGCCCACTGCCGGAAATTTAAAAATTTAGTTTACCCACGTTCGGAAGTGAGCTGAGACACCACCGAAATGGGCTTGGCCCACCCATGAAATTTGGGTGGCCCACTCCCGGAAATTTAAAAAAATTTAGTTTACCCACGTTCGGAAGTGAGCTTAGACACCACTGAAATGGGCTTGGCCCACCCATGAAATTTGGGTGGCCCACTCCCAGAAATTTAAAAATTTAGTTTGCCCACGTTCGGAAGCGAGCTTAGACACCACCGAAATGGGCTTGGCCCACCCATGAAATTTAGGTGGCCCACTCCCGGAAATTTAAAAATTTAGTTTACCCACGTTCGGAAGCTGGCGGAGACACCACCGAAATGGGCTTGGCCCACCCATGAAATTTGGGTGGCCCACTCTCGGAAATTTAAAAGTTTAGTTTACCCACGTTCGGAAGCAAGCTGAGACACCACCGAAATGGGCTTGGCCCACCCATGAAATTCGGGTGGCCCACTCCCGGAAATTTAAAAATTTAGTTTACCCACGTTTGGAAGCGAGCTGAGACACTACCGAAATGAGCTTGGCCCACCCATGAAATTTGGGTGGCCCACTCCCGGAAATTTAAAAATTTAGTTTACCCACGTTCAGAAGCGAGCGGAGACACCACCGAGATGGGCTTGGCCCACCCATGAAACTTGAGTGGCCCACTCTCGGAAATTAAAAAATTTAGTTTACGCACGTTCGGAAGCGAGTTGAGACACCACTGAAATGGGCTTGGCCCACCCATGAAATTTGAGTGGCCCACTCCCGGAAATTTAAAAATTTAGTTTACCCACGTTCGGAAGCGAGCTGAGACACCACCTAAATGGGCTTGGCCCACCCATGAAATTTGGGTGGCCCACTCCCGGAAATTTAAAAATTTAGTTTAGAAACGTTCGGAAGTTAGCTGAGACACCACAGAAATGGGCTTGGCCCACCCATGAAATTTGGGTGGCCCACTCCCGGAAATTTAAAAATTTAGTTTACCCAGGTTCGGAAGCGAGCTGAGACCGCCGAAATGGGCTTGGCCCACCCATGAAATTTGGGTGGTCCACTCCCGGAAGTTTAAAAATTAAGTTTACCCACGTTTGGAAGCGAGCTTAGACACCACCGAAATGGGCTTGGCCCACCCATGAAATTTGGGTGGCCCACTCCCGGAAATTTAAAAATTTAGTTTAACCAGGTTCGGAAGCGAGCTGAGACCACTGAAATGGGCTTGGCCCACCCGTGAAATTTGAGTGGCCCACTCCCGGAAATTTAAAAATTCAGTTTACCCACGTTCGGAAGCGAGCTGAGACACCACCTAAATGGGCTTGGCCCACCCATGAAATTTGGGTGGCCCACTACCGGAAATTTAAAAATTTAGTTTACAAACGTTCGGAAGTTAGCTGAGACACCACAGAAATGGGATTGGCCCACCCATGAAATTTGGGTGGCCCACTCCCGGAAATTTAAAAATTTAGTTTACCCACGTTCGGAAGCGAGCGAAGACACCACCAAAATGGGCTTGGCCCACCCATGAAATTTTTTTGGCCCACTCCCGGAAATTTAAAAATTTAGTTTACCCACGTTCGGAAGCGAGCTGAGACACCACCAAAATGGGCTTGGCCCACCCATGACATTTTGGGTGGCCCACTCCAGGAAATTTTAAAATTTAGTTTGCCCACGTTCGGAAGCGAGCTTAGACACCACCGAAATGGGCTTGGCCCACCCATGAAATTTCGGTGGCCCACTCCCGGAAATTTAAAAATTTAGTTTACCTACGTTCGGAAGCGAGCTTAGACACCCTTGAAATGGGCTTGGCCCACCCATGAAATTTGGGTGGCCCACTCCCGGAAATTTAAAAATTTAGTTTACCCACGTTCGGAAGCGAGCGGAGACACCACCAAAATGGGCTTGGCCCACCCATAAAATTTGGGTGGCCCACTCCCGGAAATTTAAAAATTTAGTTTGCCCACGTTCGGAAGCGAGCTTAGACCCCACCGAAATGGGCTTGCACCACCCATGAAATTTAGGTGGCCCACTCCCGGAAATTTAAAAATTTAGTTTACCCACATTTCGAAGCGAGCTGAGACACCACCGAAATGGGCTTGGCCCACCCATGAAATTTGGGTGGCCCAGTCCCGGAAATTTAAGAATTTAGTTTACCCACGTTCGGAAGCGAGCGGAGACACCACCGAAATGGGCTTGGCCCACCCATGAAATTTGGGTGGCCCACTCTCGGAAATTTAAAAGTTTAGTTTACCCACGTTCGGAAGCAAGCTGAGACACCACCGAAATGGGCTTGGCCCACCCATGAAATTCGGGTGGCCCACTCCCGGAAATCTAAAAATTTAGTTTACACACATTCGGAAGCAAGCTGAGACACCACCGAAATTGGCTTCGCCCACCCATGAAATTTGGGTGGCATACTCCCGGAAATTTTAAAATTTAGTTTACCCACGTTCGGAAGCGAGCGGAGACACCACCGAGATGGGCTTGGCCCGCCCATGAAATTTTTTTGGCCCACTCCCGGAAATTTAAAAATTTAGTTTACCCACGTTCGGAAGCGAGCTGAGACACCACCAAAATGGGCTTGGCCCACCCATGAAATTTGGGTGGCCCACTCCAGGAAATTTAAAAATTTAGTTTGACCACGTTCGGAAGCGAGCTTAGACACCACCGAAATGGGCTTGGCCCACCCATGAAATTCGGGTGGCCCACTCCCGGAAATTTAAAAATTTAGTTTACCCACGTTTGGAAGCGAGCTGAGACACTACCGAAATGAGCTTGGCCCACCCATGAAATTTGGGTGGCCCACTCCCGGAAATTTAAAAATTTAGTTTACCCACGTTCAGAAGCGAGCGGAGACACCACCGAGATGGGCTTGGCCCACCCATGAAACTTGAGTGGCCCACTCTCGGAAATTAAAAAATTTAGTTTACGCACGTTCGGAAGCGAGTTGAGACACCACTGAAATGGGCTTGGCCCACCCATGAAATTTGAGTGGCCCACTCCCGGAAATTTAAAAATTTAGTTTACCCACGTTCGGAAGCGAGCTGAGACACCACCTAAATGGGCTTGGCCCACCCATGAAATTTGGGTGGCCCACTCCCGGAAATTTAAAAATTTAGTTTAGAAACGTTCGGAAGTTAGCTGAGACACCACAGAAATGGGCTTGGCCCAACCATGAAATTTGGGTGGCCCACTCCCGGAAATTTAAAAATTTAGTTTACCCAGGTTCGGAAGCGAGCTGAGACCGCCGAAATGGGCTTGGCCCACCCATGAAATTTGGGTGGTCCACTCCCGGAAGTTTAAAAATTAAGTTTACCCACGTTTGGAAGCGAGCTTAGACACCACCGAAATGGGCTTGGCCCACCCATGAAATTTGGGTGGCCCACTCCCGGAAATTTAAAAATTTAGTTTAACCAGGTTCGGAAGCGAGCTGAGACCACTGAAATGGGCTTGGCCCACCCGTGAAATTTGAGTGGCCCACTCCCGGAAATTTAAAAATTCAGTTTACCCACGTTCGGAAGCGAGCTGAGACACCACCTAAATGGGCTTGGCCCACCCATGAAATTTGGGTGGCCCACTACCGGAAATTTAAAAATTTAGTTTACAAACGTTCGGAAGTTAGCTGAGACACCACAGAAATGGGATTGGCCCACCCATGAAATTTGGGTGGCCCACTCCCGGAAATTTAAAAATTTAGTTTACCCACGTTCGGAAGCGAGCGAAGACACCACCAAAATGGGCTTGGCCCACCCATGAAATTTTTTTGGCCCACTCCCGGAAATTTAAAAATTTAGTTTACCCACGTTCGGAAGCGAGCTGAGACACCACCAAAATGGGCTTGGCCCACCCATGACATTTTGGGTGGCCCACTCCAGGAAATTTTAAAATTTAGTTTGCCCACGTTCGGAAGCGAGCTTAGACACCACCGAAATGGGCTTGGCCCACCCATGAAATTTCGGTGGCCCACTCCCGGAAATTTAAAAATTTAGTTTACCTACGTTCGGAAGCGAGCTTAGACACCCTTGAAATGGGCTTGGCCCACCCATGAAATTTGGGTGGCCCACTCCCGGAAATTTAAAAATTTAGTTTACCCACGTTCGGAAGCGAGCGGAGACACCACCAAAATGGGCTTGGCCCACCCATAAAATTTGGGTGGCCCACTCCCGGAAATTTAAAAATTTAGTTTGCCCACGTTCGGAAGCGAGCTTAGACCCCACCGAAATGGGCTTGCACCACCCATGAAATTTAGGTGGCCCACTCCCGGAAATTTAAAAATTTAGTTTACCCACATTTCGAAGCGAGCTGAGACACCACCGAAATGGGCTTGGCCCACCCATGAAATTTGGGTGGCCCAGTCCCGGAAATTTAAGAATTTAGTTTACCCACGTTCGGAAGCGAGCGGAGACACCACCGAAATGGGCTTGGCCCACCCATGAAATTTGGGTGGCCCACTCTCGGAAATTTAAAAGTTTAGTTTACCCACGTTCGGAAGCAAGCTGAGACACCACCGAAATGGGCTTGGCCCACCCATGAAATTCGGGTGGCCCACTCCCGGAAATCTAAAAATTTAGTTTACACACATTCGGAAGCAAGCTGAGACACCACCGAAATTGGCTTCGCCCACCCATGAAATTTGGGTGGCATACTCCCGGAAATTTTAAAATTTAGTTTACCCACGTTCGGAAGCGAGCGGAGACACCACCGAGATGGGCTTGGCCCGCCCATGAAATTTTTTTGGCCCACTCCCGGAAATTTAAAAATTTAGTTTACCCACGTTCGGAAGCGAGCTGAGACACCACCAAAATGGGCTTGGCCCACCCATGAAATTTGGGTGGCCCACTCCAGGAAATTTAAAAATTTAGTTTGACCACGTTCGGAAGCGAGCTTAGACACCACCGAAATGGGCTTGGCCCACCCATGAAATTTCGGTGGCCCACTCCCGGAAATTTAAAAATTTAGTTTACCCACGTTCGGAAGCGAGCTGAGACACCACCGAAGTGGGCTTGGCACACCCATGAAATTTGGGCGGCCCACTCCAGGAAATTTAAATATTTAGTTTACCCACGTTCGGAAGCGAGCTTAGACACCACCGAAATGGGCTTGGCCCACCCATAAAATTTGGGTTGCCCACTCCCGGATATTTAAAAATTTAGTTTACACACATTCGGAAGCAAGCTGGGACACCACCGAAATTGACTTGGCCCAACCATGAAATTTGGGTGGCATACTCCCGGAAATTTTAAAATTTAGTTTACCCACGTTCGGAAGCGAGCGGAGACACCACCGAGATGGGCTTGGCCCACCCATGAAATTTTTTTTGGCCCTCTCCCGGAAATTTAAAAATTTAGTTTACACACATTCGGAAGCAAGCTGAGACACCGCCGAAAATGGCTTGGCCCACCCATGAAATTTTTTTGGCCCACTACCGGAAATTTAAAAATTTTGTTTACCCACGTTCGGGAGCGAGCGGAGACACCAGGAAAATGGGCTTGGGCCACCCATGAAATTTGAGTGGCCCACTCCCGGAATTTTAAAAATTTAGTTTACCCACGTTCGGAAGCGAGCTGAGACACCACCGAAATGGGCTTGGCCCACCCAAGAAATTTAGGTGGCACACTCCCGGAAATTTAAAAATTTAGTTTACCCACGTTCGGAAGCGAGCGGAGACACCACCGAAATGGGCTTAGCCCACCCATGAAATTTGGGTGGCCCACTCTCGGAAATTTAAAAATTTAGTTTACCCACATTCGGAAACGAGCTGAGACACCACCGAAATGGGCTTGGCCCACCCATGAAATTCGGGCGGCCCACTCCCGGAAATATAAAAATTTAGTTTACCCAGGTTCGGAAGCGAGCTGAGACCACCGAAATGGGCTTGGCCCACCCATGAAATTTGGGTGGCCCACTGCCGGAAATTTAAAAATTTAGTTTACCCACGTTCGGAAGTGAGCTGAGACACCACCGAAATGGGCTTGGCCCACCCATGAAATTTGGGTGGCCCACTCCCGGAAATTTAAAAAAATTTAGTTTACCCACGTTCGGAAGTGAGCTTAGACACCACTGAAATGGGCTTGGCCCACCCATGAAATTTGGGTGGCCCACTCCCAGAAATTTAAAAATTTAGTTTGCCCACGTTCGGAAGCGAGCTTAGACACCACCGAAATGGGCTTTGCCCACCCATGAAATTTAGGTGGCCCACTCCCGGAAATTTAAAAATTTAGTTTACCCACGTTCGGAAGCTGGCGGAGACACCACCGAAATGGGCTTGGCCCACCCATGAAATTTGGGTGGCCCACTCTCGGAAATTTAAAAGTTTAGTTTACCCACGTTCGGAAGCAAGCTGAGACACCACCGAAATGGGCTTGGCCCACCCATGAAATTCGGGTGGCCCACTCCCGGAAATTTAAAAATTTAGTTTACCCACGTTTGGAAGCGAGCTGAGACACCACCGAAATGAGCTTGGCCCACCCATGAAATTTGGGTGGCCCACTCCCGGAAATTTAAAAATTTAGTTTACCCACGTTCAGAAGCGAGCGGAGACACCACCGAGATGGGCTTGGCCCACCCATGAAATTTGGGTGGCCCACTCCCGGAAATTTAAAAATTTAGTTTACGCACGTTCGGAAGCGAGTTGAGACACCACTGAAATGGGCTTGGCCCACCCATGAAATTTGAGTGGCCCACTCCCGGAAATTTAAAAATTTAGTTTACCCACGTTTGGAAGCGAGCTGAGACACCACCTAAATGGGCTTGGCCCACCCATGAAATTTGGGTGGCCCACTCCCGGAAATTTAAAAATTTAGTTTAGAAACGTTCGGAAGTTAGCTGAGACACCACAGAAATGGGCTTGGCCCACCCATGAAATTTGGGTGGCCCACTCCCGGAAATTTAAAAATTTAGTTTACCCAGGTTCGGAAGCGAGCTGAGACCGCCGAAATGGGCTTGGCCCACCCATGAAATTTGGGTGGTCCACTCCCGGAAGTTTAAAAATTTAGTTAACCCACGTTCGGAAGTGAGCTGAGACACCACCGAAATGGGCTTGGCCCACCCATGAAATTTGGGTGGCCCACTCCCGGAAATTTAAAAATTAAGTTTACCCACGTTCGGAAGCGAGCTTAGACACCACCGAAATGGGCTTGGCCCACCCATGAAATTTGGGTGGCCCACTCCCGGAAATTTAAAAATTTAGTTTAACCAGGTTCGGAAGCGAGCTGAGACCACTGAAATGGGCTTGGCCCACCCGTGAAATTTGAGTGGCCCACTCCCGGAAATTTAAAAATTTAGTTTACCCACGTTCGGAAGCGAGCTGAGACACCACCTAAATGGGCTTGGCCCACCCATGAAATTTGGGTGGCCCACTACCGGAAATTTAAAAATTTAGTTTACAAACGTTCGGAAGTTAGCTGAGACACCACAGAAATGGGATTGGCCCACCCATGAAATTTGGGTGGCCCACTCCCGGAAATTTAAAAATTTAGTTTACCCACGTTCGGAAGCGAGCGGAGACACCACCAAAATGGGCTTGGCCCACCCATGAAATTTTTTTGGCCCACTCCCGGAAATTTAAAAATTTTGTTTACCCACGTTCGGAAGCGAGCTGAGACACCACCGAAATGGGCTTGGCCCACCCATGAAATTTGGGTGGCCCACTCCCGGAAATTTAAAAATTTAGTTTGCCCACGTTCGGAAGCGAGCTTAGACACCCTTGAAATGGGCTTGGCCCACCCATGAAATTTGGGTTGCCCACTCCCGGAAATTTAAAAATTTAGTTTACCCAGGTTCGGAAGCGAGCTGAGACCACCGAAATGGGCTTGGCCCACCCATGAAATTTGAGTGGCCCACTCCCGGAAATTTAAAATTTTAGTTTACCCACGTTTGGAAGCGAGCTGAGACACCACCTAAATGGGCTTGGCCCACCCATGAAATTTGGGTGGCCCACTACCGGAAATTTAAAAATTTAGTTTACAAACGTTCGGAAGTTAGCTGAGACACCACAGAAATGGGATTGGCCCACCCATGAAATTTGGGTGGCCCACTCCCGGAAATTTAAAAATTTAGTTTACCCACGTTCGGAAGCGAGCGGAGACACCAGGAAAATGGGCTTGGCCCACCCATAAAATTTGAGTGGCCCACTCCCGGAATCTTAAAAATTTAGTTTACCCACGTACGGAAGCGAGCTGAGACACCACCGGAATGGGCTTGGCCCACCCAAGAAATTTGGGTGGCCCACTCCCGGAAATTTAAAAATTTAGTTTACCCACGTTCGGAAGCGAGCGGAGACACCACCGAAATGGGCTTGGCCCACCCATGAAATTTGGGTGGCCCACTCTCGGAAATTTAAAAATTTAGTTTACCCACATTCGGAAGCGAGCTGAGACACCACCGAAATGGGCTTGGCCCACCCATGAAATTCGGGCGGCCCACTCCCGGAAATTTAAAAATTTAGTTTACCCACGTTCGGAAGCGAGCTGAGACACCACCGAAGTGGGCTTGGCCCACCCAAGAAATTTGGGTGGCCCACTCCCGGAAATTTAAAAATTTAGTTTACCCACGTTCGGAAGCGAGCTGAGACACCACCAAAATGGGCTTGGCCCACCCATGACATTTTGGGTGGCCCACTCCAGGAAATTTTAAAATTTAGTTTGCCCACGTTCGGAAGCGAGCTTAGACACCACCGAAATGGGCTTGGCCCACCCATGAAATTTCGGTGGCCCACTCCCGGAAATTTAAAAATTTAGTTTACCCACGTTCGGAAGCGAGCTTAGACACCCTTGAAATGGGCTTGGCCCACCCATGAAATTTGGGTGGCCCACTCCCGGAAATTTAAAAATTTAGTTTACCCACGTTCGGGAGCGAGCGGAGACACCAGCAAAATGGGCTTGGCCCACCCATGAAATATGAGTGGCCCACTCCAGGAAATTTAAAAATTTAGTTTACCCACGTTCGGAAGCGAGCTGAGACACCAACGAAATGGGCTTGGCCCACCCAAGAAATTTGGGTGGCCCACTCCCGGAAATTTAAAAATTTAGTTTACCCACGTTCGGAAGCGAGCGGAGACACCACCGAAAAGTGGTTGGCCCACCCATGAAATTTAGGTGGCCCACTCCCGGAAATTTAAAAATTTACTTTACCCACGTTTGGAAGCAAGCTGAGACACCACCGAAATGGGCTTGGCCCACCCATGAAATTTGGGTGGCCCAGTCCCGGAAATTTAAGAATTTAGTTTACCCACGTTCGGAAGCGAGCGGAGACACCACCGAAATGGGCTTGGCCCACCCATGAAATTTGGGCGGCCCACTCTCGGAAATTTAAAAGTTTAGTTTACCCACGTTCGGAAGCAAGCTGAGACACCACCGAAATGGGCTTGGCCCACCCATGAAATTCGGGTGGCCCACTCCCGGAAATATAAAAATTAAGTTTACACACATTCGGAAGCAAGCTGAGACACCAGCGAAATTGGTTTGGCCCACCCATGAAATCTGGGTGGCATACTCCCGGAAATTTTAAAATTTAGTTTACCCACGTTCGGAAGCGAGCGGAGACACCACCGAGATGGGCTTGGCCCGCCCATGAAATTTTTTTGGCCCACTCCCGGAAATTAAAAAATTTAGTTTACCCACGTTCGGAAGCGAGCTGAGACGCCACCAAAATGGGCTTGGCCCACCCATGAAATTTGGGTGGCCCACTCCAGGAAATTTAAAAATTTAGTTTGCCCACGTTCGGAAGCGAGCTTAGACACCACCGAAATGGGCTTGGCCCACCCATGAAATTTCGGTGGCCCACTCCCGGAAATTTAAAAATTTAGTTTACCCACGTTCGGAAGCGACCTGAGACACCACCGAAGTGGGCTTGGCACACCCATGAAATTTGGGCGGCCCACTCCAGGAAATTTAAATATTTAGTTTACCCACGTTCGGAAGCGAGCTTAGACACCACCGAAATGGGCTTGGCCCACCCATAAAATTTGGGTTGCCCACTCCCGGAAATTTAAAAATTTAGTTTACACACATTCGGAAGCAAGCTGAGACACCACCGAAATTGGCTTGGCCCACCCATGAAATTTGGGTGGCATACTCCCGGAAATTTTAAAATTTAGTTTACCCACGTTCGGAAGCGAGCGGAGACACCACCGAGAGGGCTTGGCCCACCCATGAAATTTTTTTGGCCCTCTCCCGGAAATTTAAAAATTTAGTTTACACACATTCGGAAGCAAGCTGAGACACCACCGAGATGGGCTTGGCCCACCCATGAAATTTGGGTGGCCCACTCCCGGAAATTTAAAAATTTAGTTTACGCACGTTCGGAAGCGAGTTGAGACACCACTGAAATGGGCTTGGCCCACCCATGAAATTTGAGTGGCCCACTCCCGGAAATTTAAAAATTTAGTTTACCCACGTTTGGAAGCGAGCTGAGACACCACCTAAATGGGCTTGGCCCACCCATGAAATTTGGGTGGCCCACTCCCGGAAATTTAAAAATTTAGTTTAGAAACGTTCGGAAGTTAGCTGAGACACCACAGAAATGGGCTTGGCCCACCCATGAAATTTGGGTGGCCCACTCCCGGAAATTTAAAAATTTAGTTTACCCAGGTTCGGAAGCGAGCTGAGACCGCCGAAATGGGCTTGGCCCACCCATGAAATTTGGGTGGTCCACTCCCGGAAGTTTAAAAATTTAGTTAACCCACGTTCGGAAGTGAGCTGAGACACCACCGAAATGGGCTTGGCCCACCCATGAAATTTGGGTGGCCCACTCCCGGAAATTTAAAAATTAAGTTTACCCACGTTCGGAAGCGAGCTTAGACACCACCGAAATGGGCTTGGCCCACCCATGAAATTTGGGTGGCCCACTCCCGGAAATTTAAAAATTTAGTTTAACCAGGTTCGGAAGCGAGCTGAGACCACTGAAATGGGCTTGGCCCACCCGTGAAATTTGAGTGGCCCACTCCCGGAAATTTAAAAATTTAGTTTACCCACGTTCGGAAGCGAGCTGAGACACCACCTAAATGGGCTTGGCCCACCCATGAAATTTGGGTGGCCCACTACCGGAAATTTAAAAATTTAGTTTACAAACGTTCGGAAGTTAGCTGAGACACCACAGAAATGGGATTGGCCCACCCATGAAATTTGGGTGGCCCACTCCCGGAAATTTAAAAATTTAGTTTACCCACGTTCGGAAGCGAGCGGAGACACCACCAAAATGGGCTTGGCCCACCCATGAAATTTTTTTGGCCCACTCCCGGAAATTTAAAAATTTTGTTTACCCACGTTCGGAAGCGAGCTGAGACACCACCGAAATGGGCTTGGCCCACCCATGAAATTTGGGTGGCCCACTCCCGGAAATTTAAAAATTTAGTTTGCCCACGTTCGGAAGCGAGCTTAGACACCCTTGAAATGGGCTTGGCCCACCCATGAAATTTGGGTTGCCCACTCCCGGAAATTTAAAAATTTAGTTTACCCAGGTTCGGAAGCGAGCTGAGACCACCGAAATGGGCTTGGCCCACCCATGAGATTTGAGTGGCCCACTCCCGGAAATTTAAAATTTTAGTTTACCCACGTTTGGAAGCGAGCTGAGACACCACCTAAATGGGCTTGGCCCACCCATGAAATTTGGGTGGCCCACTACCGGAAATTTAAAAATTTAGTTTACAAACGTTCGGAAGTTAGCTGAGACACCACAGAAATGGGATTGGCCCACCCATGAAATTTGGGTGGCCCACTCCCGGAAATTTAAAAATTTAGTTTACCCACGTTCGGAAGCGAGCGGAGACACCAGGAAAATGGGCTTGGCCCACCCATAAAATTTGAGTGGCCCACTCCCGGAATCTTAAAAATTTAGTTTACCCACGTACGGAAGCGAGCTGAGACACCACCGGAATGGGCTTGGCCCACCCAAGAAATTTGGGTGGCCCACTCCCGGAAATTTAAAAATTTAGTTTACCCACGTTCGGAAGCGAGCGGAGACACCACCGAAATGGGCTTGGCCCACCCATGAAATTTGGGTGGCCCACTCTCGGAAATTTAAAAATTTAGTTTACCCACATTCGGAAGCGAGCTGAGACACCACCGAAATGGGCTTGGCCCACCCATGAAATTCGGGCGGCCCACTCCCGGAAATTTAAAAATTTAGTTTACCCACGTTCGGAAGCGAGCTGAGACACCACCGAAGTGGGCTTGGCCCACCCAAGAAATTTGGGTGGCCCACTCCCGGAAATTTAAAAATTTAGTTTACCCACGTTCGGAAGCGAGCTGAGACACCACCAAAATGGGCTTGGCCCACCCATGACATTTTGGGTGGCCCACTCCAGGAAATTTTAAAATTTAGTTTGCCCACGTTCGGAAGCGAGCTTAGACACCACCGAAATGGGCTTGGCCCACCCATGAAATTTCGGTGGCCCACTCCCGGAAATTTAAAAATTTAGTTTACCCACGTTCGGAAGCGAGCTTAGACACCCTTGAAATGGGCTTGGCCCACCCATGAAATTTGGGTGGCCCACTCCCGGAAATTTAAAAATTTAGTTTACCCACGTTCGGGAGCGAGCGGAGACACCAGCAAAATGGGCTTGGCCCACCCATGAAATATGAGTGGCCCACTCCAGGAAATTTAAAAATTTAGTTTACCCACGTTCGGAAGCGAGCTGAGACACCAACGAAATGGGCTTGGCCCACCCAAGAAATTTGGGTGGCCCACTCCCGGAAATTTAAAAATTTAGTTTACCCACGTTCGGAAGCGAGCGGAGACACCACCGAAAAGTGGTTGGCCCACCCATGAAATTTAGGTGGCCCACTCCCGGAAATTTAAAAATTTACTTTACCCACGTTTGGAAGCAAGCTGAGACACCACCGAAATGGGCTTGGCCCACCCATGAAATTTGGGTGGCCCAGTCCCGGAAATTTAAGAATTTAGTTTACCCACGTTCGGAAGCGAGCGGAGACACCACCGAAATGGGCTTGGCCCACCCATGAAATTTGGGTGGCCCACTCTCGGAAATTTAAAAGTTTAGTTTACCCACGTTCGGAAGCAAGCTGAGACACCACCGAAATGGGCTTGGCCCACCCATGAAATTCGGGTGGCCCACTCCCGGAAATATAAAAATTAAGTTTACACACATTCGGAAGCAAGCTGAGACACCAGCGAAATTGGTTTGGCCCACCCATGAAATCTGGGTGGCATACTCCCGGAAATTTTAAAATTTAGTTTACCCACGTTCGGAAGCGAGCGGAGACACCACCGAGATGGGCTTGGCCCGCCCATGAAATTTTTTTGGCCCACTCCCGGAAATTAAAAAATTTAGTTTACCCACGTTCGGAAGCGAGCTGAGACGCCACCAAAATGGGCTTGGCCCACCCATGAAATTTGGGTGGCCCACTCCAGGAAATTTAAAAATTTAGTTTGCCCACGTTCGGAAGCGAGCTTAGACACCACCGAAATGGGCTTGGCCCACCCATGAAATTTCGGTGGCCCACTCCCGGAAATTTAAAAATTTAGTTTACCCACGTTCGGAAGCGACCTGAGACACCACCGAAGTGGGCTTGGCACACCCATGAAATTTGGGCGGCCCACTCCAGGAAATTTAAATATTTAGTTTACCCACGTTCGGAAGCGAGCTTAGACACCACCGAAATGGGCTTGGCCCACCCATAAAATTTGGGTTGCCCACTCCCGGAAATTTAAAAATTTAGTTTACACACATTCGGAAGCAAGCTGAGACACCACCGAAATTGGCTTGGCCCACCCATGAAATTTGGGTGGCATACTCCCGGAAATTTTAAAATTTAGTTTACCCACGTTCGGAAGCGAGCGGAGACACCACCGAGAGGGCTTGGCCCACCCATGAAATTTTTTTGGCCCTCTCCCGGAAATTTAAAAATTTAGTTTACACACATTCGGAAGCAAGCTGAGACACCACCGAAATTGGCTTGGCCCACCCATGAAATTTTTTTGGCCCACTCCCGGAAATTTAAAAATTTTGTTTACCCACGTTCGGGAGCGAGCGGAGACACCAGGAAAATGGGCTTGGCCCACCCATGAAATTTGAGTGGCCCACTCCCGGAATTTTAAAAATTTAGTTTACCCACGTTCGGAAGCGAGCTGAGACAGCACCGAAATGGGCTTGGCCCACCCAAGAAATTTAGGTGGCCCACTCCCGGAAATTTAAAAATTTAGTTCACCCACGTTCGGAAGCGAGCAGAGACACCACCGAAATGGGCTTGGCCCACCCATGAAATTTGGGTGGCCCACTCTCGTAAATTTAAAAATTTAGTTTACCCACATTCGGAAGCGAGCTGAGACACCACCGAAATGGGCTTGGCCCACCCATGAAATTCGGGCGGCCCACTCCCGGAAATATAAAAATTTAGTTTACCCAGGTTCGGAAGCGAGCTGAGACCACCGAAATGGGCTTGGCCCACCCATGAAATTTGGGTGGCCCACTCCCGGAAATTTCAAAATTTAGTTTACCCACGTTCGGAAGTGAGCTGAGACACCACCGAAATGGGCTTGGCCCACCCATGAAATTTGGGTGGCCCACTCCCGGAAATTTAAAAATTTAGTTTACCCACGTTCGGAAGCAAGCTGAGACACCACCGAAATGGGCTTGGCCCACCCATGAAATTCGGGTGGCCCACTCCCGGAAATCTAAAAATTTAGTTTACACACATTCGGAAGCAAGCTGAGACACCACCGAAATTGGCTTGGCCCACCCATGAAATTTGGGTGGCATACTCCCGGAAATTTTAAAATTTAGTTTACCCACGTTCGGAAGCGAGCGGAGACACCACCGAGATGGGCTTGGCCCGCCCATGAAATTTTTTTGGCCCACTCCCGGAAATTTAAAAATTTAGTTTACCCACGTTCGGAAGCGAGCTGAGACACCACCAAAATGGGCTTGGCCCACCCATGAAATTTGGGTGGCCCACTCCAGGAAATTTAAAAATTTAGTTTGCCCACGTTCGGAAGCGAGCTTAGACACCACCGAAATGGGCTTGGCCCACACATGAAATTTCGGTGGCCCACTCCCGGAAATTAAAAAATTTAGTTTACCCACGTTCGGAAGCGAGCTGAGACACCACCGAAGTGGGCTTGGCACACCCATGAAATTTGCGCGGCCCACTCCAGGAAATTCAAATATTTAGTTTACCCACGTTCGGAAGCGAGCTTAGACACCACCGAAATGGGCTTGGCCCACCCATAAAATTTGGGTTGCCCACTCCCGAAAATTTAAAAATTTAGTTTACACACATTCGGAAGCAAGCTGGGACACCACCGATATTGACTTGGCCCAACCATGAAATTTGGGTGGCATACTCCCGGAAATTTTAAAATTTAGTTTACCCACGTTCGGAAGCGAGCGGAGACACCACCGAGATGGGCTTGGCCCACCCATGAAATTTTTTTTGGCCCTCTCCCGGAAATTTAAAAATTTAGTTTACACACATTCGGAAGCAAGCTGAGACACCGCCGAAATTGGCTTGGCCCACCCATGAAATTTTTTTGGCCCACTACCGGAAATTTAAAAATTTTGTTTACCCACGTTCGGGAGCGAGCGGAGACACCAGGAAAATGGGCTTGGCCCACCCATGAAATTTGGGTGGCCCACTCTCGGAAATTTAAAAATTTAGTTTACCCACATTCGGAAACGAGCTGAGACACCACCGAAATGGGCTTGGCCCACCCATGAAATTCGGGCGGCCCACTCCCGGAAATATAAAAATTTAGTTTACCCAGGTTCGGAAGCGAGCTGAGACCACCGAAATGGCTTGGCCCACCCATGAAATTTGTGTGGCCCACTGCCGGAAATTTCAAAATTTAGTTTACCCACGTTCGGAAGTGAGCTGAGACACCACCGAAATGGGCTTGGCCCACCCATGAAATTTGGGTGGCCCACTCCCGGAAATTTAAAAAAATTTAGTTTACCCACGTTCGGAAGTGAGCTTAGACACCACTGAAATGGGCTTGGCCCACCCATGAAATTTGGGTGGCCCACTCCCAGAAATTTAAAAATTTAGTTTGCCCACGTTCGGAAGCGAGCTTAGACACCACCGAAATGGGCTTGGCCCACCCATGAAATTTAGGTGGCATACTCCCGGAAATTTTAAAATTTAGTTTACCCACGTTCGGAAGCGAGCGGAGACACCACCGAGATGGGCTTGGCCCGCCCATGAAATTTTTTTGGCCCGATCCCGGAAATTAAAAAATTTAGTTTACCCACGTTCGGAAGCGAGCTGAGACGCCACCAAAATGGGCTTGGCCCACCCATGAAATTTGGGTGGCCCACTCCAGGAAATTTAAAAATTTAGTTTGCCCACGTTCGGAAGCGAGCTTAGACACCACCGAAATGGGCTTGGCCCACCCATAAAATTTCGGTGGCCCACTCCCGGAAATTTAAAAATTTAGTTTACCCACGTTCGGAAGCGACCTGAGACACCACCGAAGTGGGCTTGGCACACCCATGAAATTTGGGCGGCCCACTCCAGGAAATTTAAATATTTAGTTTACCCACGTTCGGAAGCGAGCTTAGACACCACCGAAATGGGCTTGGCCCACCCATAAAATTTGGGTTGCCCACTCCCGGAAATTTAAAAATTTAGTTTACACACATTCGGAAGCAAGCTGAGACACCACCGAAATTGGCTTGGCCCACCCATGAAATTTGGGTGGCATACTCCCGGAAATTTTAAAATTTAGTTTACCCACGTTCGGAAGCGAGCGGAGACACCACCGAGAGGGCTTGGCCCACCCATGAAATTTTTTTGGCCCTCTCCCGGAAATTTAAAAATTTAGTTTACACACATTCGGAAGCAAGCTGAGACACCACCGAAATTGGCTTGGCCCACCCATGAAATTTTTTTGGCCCACTTCGGAAATTTAAAAATTTTGTTTACCCACGTTCGGGAGCGAGCGGAGACACCAGGAAAATGGGCTTGGCCCACCCATGAAATTTGAGTGGCCCACTCCCGGAATTTTAAAAATTTAGTTTACCCACGTTCGGAAGCGAGCTGAGACAGCACCGAAATGGGCTTGGCCCACCCAAGAAATTTAGGTGGCCCACTCCCGGAAATTTAAAAATTTAGTTCACCCACGTTCGGAAGCGAGCGGAGACACCACCGAAATGGGCTTGGCCCACCCATGAAATTTGGGTGGCCCACTCTCGTAAATTTAAAAATTTAGTTTACCCACATTCGGAAGCGAGCTGAGACACCACCGAAATGGACTTGGCCCACCCATGAAATTCGGGCGGCCCACTCCCGGAAATATAAAAATTTAGTTTACCCAGGTTCGGAAGCGAGCTGAGACCACCGAAATGGGCTTGGCCCACCCATGAAATTTGGGTGGCCCACTCCCGGAAATTTCAAAATTTAGTTTACCCACGTTCGGAAGTGAGCTGAGACACCACCGAAATGGGCTTGGCCCACCCATGAAATTTGGGTGGCCCACTCCCGGAAATTTAAAAATTTAGTTTACCCACGTTCGGAAGCAAGCTGAGACACCACCGAAATGGGCTTGGCCCACCCATGAAATTCGGGTGGCCCACTCCCGGAAATCTAAAAATTTAGTTTACACACATTCGGAAGCAAGCTGAGACACCACCGAAATTGGCTTGGCCCACCCATGAAATTTGGGTGGCATACTCCCGGAAATTTTAAAATTTAGTTTACCCACGTTCGGAAGCGAGCGGAGACACCACCGAGATGGGCTTGGCCCGCCCATGAAATTTTTTTGGCCCACTCCCGGAAATTTCAAAATTTAGTTTACCCACGTTCGGAAGCGAGCTGAGACACCACCAAAATGGGCTTGGCCCACCCATGAAATTTGGGTGGCCCACTCCAGGAAATTTAAAAATTTAGTTTGCCCACGTTCGGAAGCGAGCTTAGACACCACCGAAATGGGCTTGGCCCACCCATGAAATTTCGGTGGCCCACTCCCGGAAATTTAAAAATTTAGTTTACCCACGTTCGGAAGCGAGCTGAGACACCACCGAAGTGGGCTTGGCACACCCATGAAATTTGGGCGGCCCACTCCAGGAAATTCAAATATTTAGTTTACCCACGTTCGGAAGCGAGCTTAGACACCACCGAAATGGGCTTGGCCCACCCATAAAGTTTGGGTTGCCCACTCCCGAAAATTTAAAAATTTAGTTTACACACATTCGGAAGCAAGCTGGGACACCACCGATATTGACTTGGCCCAACCATGAAATTTGGGTGGCATACTCCCGGAAATTTTAAAATTTAGTTTACCCACGTTCGGAAGCGAGCGGAGACACCACCGAGATGGGCTTGGCCCACCCATGAAATTTTTTTTGGCCCTCTCCCGGAAATTTAAAAATTTAGTTTACACACATTCGGAAGCAAGCTGAGACACCGCCGAAATTGGCTTGGCCCACCCATGAAATTTTTTTGGCCCACTACCGGAAATTTAAAAATTTTGTTTACCCACGTTCGGGAGCGAGCGGAGACACCAGGAAAATGGGCTTGGCCCACCCATGAAATTTGGGTGGCCCACTCTCGGAAATTTAAAAATTTAGTTTACCCACATTCGGAAACGAGCTGAGACACCACCGAAATGGGCTTGGCCCACCCATGAAATTCGGGCGGCCCACTCCCGGAAATATAAAAATTTAGTTTACCCAGGTTCGGAAGCGAGCTGAGACCACCGAAATGGCTTGGCCCACCCATGAAATTTGGGTGGCCCACTGCCGGAAATTTAAAAATTTAGTTTACCCACGTTCGGAAGTGAGCTGAGACACCACCGAAATGGGCTTGGCCCACCCATGAAATTTGGGTGGCCCACTCCCGGAAATTTAAAAAAATTTAGTTTACCCACGTTCGGAAGTGAGCTTAGACACCACTGAAATGGGCTTGGCCCACCCATGAAATTTGGGTGGCCCACTCCCAGAAATTTAAAAATTTAGTTTGCCCACGTTCGGAAGCGAGCTTAGACACCACCGAAATGGGCTTGGCCCACCCATGAAATTTAGGTGGCCCACTCCCGGAAATTTAAAAATTTAGTTTACCCACGTTCGGAAGCTGGCGGAGACACCACCGAAATGGGCTTGGCCCACCCATGAAATTTGGGTGGCCCACTCTCGGAAATTTAAAAGTTTAGTTTACCCACGTTCGGAAGCAAGCTGAGACACCACCGAAATGGGCTTGGCCCACCCATGAAATTCGGGTGGCCCACTCCCGGAAATTTAAAAATTTAGTTTACCCACGTTTGGAAGCGAGCTGAGACACCACCGAAATGAGCTTGGCCCACCCATGAAATTTGGGTGGCCCACTCCCGGAAATTTAAAAATTTAGTTTACCCACGTTCAGAAGCGAGCGGAGACACCACCGAGATGGGCTTGGCCCACCCATGAAACTTGAGTGGCCCACTCTCGGAAATTAAAAAATTTAGTTTACCCACGTTCGGAAGCGAGTTGAGACACCACTGAAATGGGCTTGGCCCACCCATGAAATTTGAGTGGCCCACTCCCGGAAATTTAAAAATTTAGTTTACCCACGTTCGGAAGCGAGCTGAGACACCACCGAAGTGGGCTTGGCACACCCATGAAATTTGGGCGGCCCACTCCAGGAAATTTAAATATTTAGTTTACCCACGTTCGGAAGCGAGCTTAGACACCACCGAAATGGGCTTGGCCCACCCATAAAATTTGGGTTGCCCACTCCCGGAAATTTAAAAATTTAGTTTACACACATTCGGAAGCAAGCTGGGACACCACCGAAATTGACTTGGCCCAACAATGAAATTAGGGTGGCATACTCCCGGAAATTTTAAAATTTAGTTTACCCACGTTCGGAAGCGAGCGGAGACACCACCGAGATGGGCTTGGCCCACCCGAGAAATTTTTTTTGGCCCTCTCCCGGAAATTTAAAAATTTAGTTTACACACATTCGGAAGCAAGCTGAGACACCGCCGAAATTGGCTTGGCCCACCCATGAAATTTTTTTGGCCCACTACCGGAAATTTAAAAATTTTGTTTACCCACGTTCGGGAGCGAGCGGAGACACCAGGAAAATGGGCTTGGCCCACCCATGAAATTTGAGTGGCCCACTCCCGGAATTTTAAAAATTTAGTTTACCCACGTTTGGAAGCGAGCTGAGACACCACCGAAATGGGCTTGGCCCACCCAAGAAATTTAGGTGGCACACTCCCGGAAATTTAAAAATTTAGTTTACCCACGTTCGGAAGCGAGCGGAGACACCACCGAAATGGGCTTGGCCCACCCATGAAATTTGGGTGGCCCACTCTCGGAAATTTAAAAATTTAGTTTACCCACATTCGGAAACGAGCTGAGACACCACCGAAATGGGCTTGGCCCACCCATGAAATTCGGGCGGCCCACTCCCGGAAATATAAAAATTTAGTTTACCCAGGTTCGGAAGCGAGCTGAGACCACCGAAATGGGCTTGGCCCACCCATGAAATTTGGGTGGCCCACTGCCGGAAATTTAAAAATTTAGTTTACCCACGTTCGGAAGTGAGCTGAGACACCACCGAAATGGGCTTGGCCCACCCATGAAATTTGGGTGGCCCACTCCCGGAAATTTAAAAAAAATTTAGTTTACCCACGTTCAGAAGTGAGCTTAGACACCACTGAAATGGGCTTGGCCCACCCATGAAATTTGGGTGGCCCACTCCCAGAAATTTAAAAATTTAGTTTGCCCACGTTCGGAAGCGAGCGGAGACACCACCGAGATGGGCTTGGCCCGCCCATGAAATTTTTTTGGCCCGATCCCGGAAATTAAAAAATTTAGTTTACCCACGTTCGGAAGCGAGCTGAGACGCCACCAAAATGGGCTTGGCCCACCCATGAAATTTGGGTGGCCCACTCCAGGAAATTTAAAAATTTAGTTTGCCCACGTTCGGAAGCGAGCTTAGACACCACCGAAATGGGCTTGGCCCACCCATGAAATTTCGGTGGCCCACTCCCGGAAATTTAAAAATTTAGTTTACCCACGTTCGGAAGCGACCTGAGACACCACCGAAGTGGGCTTGGCACACCCATGAAATTTGGGCGGCCCACTCCAGGAAATTTAAATATTTAGTTTACCCACGTTCGGAAGCGAGCTTAGACACCACCGAAATGGGCTTGGCCCACCCATAAAATTTGGGTTGCCCACTCCCGGAAATTTAAAAATTTAGTTTACACACATTCGGAAGCAAGCTGAGACACCACCGAAATTGGCTTGGCCCACCCATGAAATTTGGGTGGCATACTCCCGGAAATTTTAAAATTTAGTTTACCCACGTTCGGAAGCGAGCGGAGACACCACCGAGAGGGCTTGGCCCACCCATGAAATTTTTTTGGCCCTCTCCCGGAAATTTAAAAATTTAGTTTACACACATTCGGAAGCAAGCTGAGACACCACCGAAATTGGCTTGGCCCACCCATGAAATTTTTTTGGCCCACTCCCGGAAATTTAAAAATTTTGTTTACCCACGTTCGGGAGCGAGCGGAGACACCAGGAAAATGGGCTTGGCCCACCCATGAAATTTGAGTGGCCCACTCCCGGAATTTTAAAAATTTAGTTTACCCACGTTCGGAAGCGAGCTGAGACAGCACCGAAATGGGCTTGGCCCACCCAAGAAATTTAGGTGGCCCACTCCCGGAAATTTAAAAATTTAGTTCACCCACGTTCGGAAGCGAGCGGAGACACCACCGAAATGGGCTTGGCCCACCCATGAAATTTGGGTGGCCCACTCTCGTAAATTTAAAAATTTAGTTTACCCACATTCGGAAGCGAGCTGAGACACCACCGAAATGGGCTTGGCCCACCCATGAAATTCGGGCGGCCCACTCCCGGAAATATAAAAATTTAGTTTACCCAGGTTCGGAAGCGAGCTGAGACCACCGAAATGGGCTTGGCCCACCCATGAAATTTGGGTGGCCCACTCCCGGAAATTTCAAAATTTAGTTTACCCACGTTCGGAAGTGAGCTGAGACACCACCGAAATGGGCTTGGCCCACCCATGAAATTTGGGTGGCCCACTCCCGGAAATTTAAAAATTTAGTTTACCCACGTTCGGAAGCAAGCTGAGACACCACCGAAATGGGCTTGGCCCACCCATGAAATTCGGGTGGCCCACTCCCGGAAATCTAAAAATTTAGTTTACACACATTCGGAAGCAAGCTGAGACACCACCGAAATTGGCTTGGCCCACCCATGAAATTTGGGTGGCATACTCCCGGAAATTTTAAAATTTAGTTTACCCACGTTCGGAAGCGAGCGGAGACACCACCGAGATGGGCTTGGCCCGCCCATGAAATTTTTTTGGCCCACTCCCGGAAATTTAAAAATTTAGTTTACCCACGTTCGGAAGCGAGCTGAGACACCACCAAAATGGGCTTGGCCCACCCATGAAATTTGGGTGGCCCACTCCAGGAAATTTAAAAATTTAGTTTGCCCACGTTCGGAAGCGAGCTTAGACACCACCGAAATGGGCTTGGCCCACCCATGAAATTTCGGTGGCCCACTCCCGGAAATTTAAAAATTTAGTTTACCCACGTTCGGAAGCGAGCTGAGACACCACCGAAGTGGGCTTGGCACACCCATGAAATTTGGGCGGCCCACTCCAGGAAATTCAAATATTTAGTTTACCCACGTTCGGAAGCGAGCTTAGACACCACCGAAATGGGCTTGGCCCACCCATAAAATTTGGGTTGCCCACTCCCGAAAATTTAAAAATTTAGTTTACACACATTCGGAAGCAAGCTGGGACACCACCGATATTGACTTGGCCCAACCATGAAATTTGGGTGGCATACTCCCGGAAATTTTAAAATTTAGTTTACCCACGTTCGGAAGCGAGCGGAGACACCACCGAGATGGGCTTGGCCCACCCATGAAATTTTTTTTGGCCCTCTCCCGGAAATTTAAAAATTTAGTTTACACACATTCGGAAGCAAGCTGAGACACCGCCGAAATTGGCTTGGCCCACCCATGAAATTTTTTTGGCCCACTACCGGAAATTTAAAAATTTTGTTTACCCACGTTCGGGAGCGAGCGGAGACACCAGGAAAATGGGCTTGGCCCACCCATGAAATTTGGGTGGCCCACTCTCGGAAATTTAAAAATTTAGTTTACCCACATTCGGAAACGAGCTGAGACACCACCGAAATGGGCTTGGCCCACCCATGAAATTCGGGCGGCCCACTCCCGGAAATATAAAAATTTAGTTTACCCAGGTTCGGAAGCGAGCTGAGACCACCGAAATGGCTTGGCCCACCCATGAAATTTGGGTGGCCCACTGCTGGAAATTTAAAAATTTAGTTTACCCACGTTCGGAAGTGAGCTGAGACACCACCGAAATGGGCTTGGCCCACCCATGAAATTTGGGTGGCCCACTCCCGGAAATTTAAAAAAATTTAGTTTACCCACGTTCGGAAGTGAGCTTAGACACCACTGAAATGGGCTTGGCCCACCCATGAAATTTGGGTGGCCCACTCCCAGAAATTTAAAAATTTAGTTTGCCCACGTTCGGAAGCGAGCTTAGACACCACCGAAATGGGCTTGGCCCACCCATGAAATTTAGGTGGCCCACTCCCGGAAATTTAAAAATTTAGTTTACCCACGTTCGGCAGCTGGCGGAGACACCACCGAAATGGGCTTGGCCCACCCATGAAATTTGGGTGGCCCACTCTCGGAAATTTAAAAGTTTAGTTTACCCACGTTCGGAAGCAAGCTGAGACACCACCGAAATGGGCTTGGCCCACCCATGAAATTCGGGTGGCCCACTCCCGGAAATTTAAAAATTTAGTTTACCCACTTTTGGAAGCGAGCTGAGACACCACCGAAATGAGCTTGGCCCACCCATGAAATTTGGGTGGCCCACTCCCGGAAATTTAAAAATTTAGTTTACCCACGTTCAGAAGCGAGCGGAGACACCACCGAGATGGGCTTGGCCCACCCATGAAACTTGAGTGGCCCACTCTCGGAAATTAAAAAATTTAGTTTACCCACGTTCGGAAGCGAGTTGAGACACCACTGAAATGGGCTTGGCCCACCCATGAAATTTGAGTGGCCCACTCCCGGAAATTTAAAAATTTAGTTTACCCACGTTCGGAAGCGAGCTGAGACACCACCGAAGTGGGCTTGGCACACCCATGAAATTTGGGTGGCCCACTCCAGGAAATTTAAATATTTAGTTTACCCACGTTCGGAAGCGAGCTTAGACACCACCGAAATGGGCTTGGCCCACCCATAAAATTTGGGTTGCCCACTCCCGGAAATTTAAAAATTTAGTTTACACACATTCGGAAGCAAGCTGGGACACCACCGAAATTGACTTGGCCCAACAATGAAATTAGGGTGGCATACTCCCGGAAATTTTAAAATTTAGTTTACCCACGTTCGGAAGCGAGCGGAGACACCACCGAGATGGGCTTGGCCCACCCATGAAATTTTTTTTGGCCCTCTCCCGGAAATTTAAAAATTTAGTTTACACACATTCGGAAGCAAGCTGAGACACCGCCGAAATTGGCTTGGCCCACCCATGAAATTTTTTTGGCCCACTACCGGAAATTTAAAAATTTTGTTTACCCACGTTCGGGAGCGAGCGGAGACACCAGGAAAATGGGCTTGGCCCACCCATGAAATTTGAGTGGCCCACTCCCGGAATTTTAAAAATTTAGTTTACCCACGTTCGGAAGCGAGCTGAGACACCACCGAAATGGGCTTGGCCCACCCAAGAAATTTAGGTGGCACACTCCCGGAAATTTAAAAATTTAGTTTACCCACGTTCGGAAGCGAGCGGAGACACCACCGAAATGGGCTTGGCCCACCCATGAAATTTGGGTGGCCCACTCTCGGAAATTTAAAAATTTAGTTTACCCACATTCGGAAACGAGCTGAGACACCACCGAAATGGGCTTGGCCCACCCATGAAATTCGGGCGGCCCACTCCCGGAAATATAAAAATTTAGTTTACCCAGGTTCGGAAGCGAGCTGAGACCACCGAAATGGGCTTGGCCCACCCATGAAATTTGGGTGGCCCACTGCCGGAAATTTAAAAATTTAGTTTACCCACGTTCGGAAGTGAGCTGAGACACCACCGAAATGGGCTTGGCCCACCCATGAAATTTGGGTGGCCCACTCCCGGAAATTTAAAAAAAATTTAGTTTACCCACGTTCGGAAGTGAGCTTAGACACCACTGAAATGGGCTTGGCCCACCCATGAAATGTGGGTGGCCCACTCCCAGAAATTTAAAAATTTAGTTTGCCCACGTTCGGAAGCGAGCTTAGACACCACCGAAATGGGCTTGGCCCACCCATGAAATTTAGGTGGCCCACTCCCGGAAATTTAAAAATTTAGTTTACCCACGTTCGGAAGCTGGCGGAGACACCACCGAAATGGGCTTGGCCCACCCATGAAATTTGGGTGGCCCACTCTCGGAAATTTAAAAGTTTAGTTTACCCACGTTCGGAAGCAAGCTGAGACACCACCGAAATGGGCTTGGCCCACCCATGAAATTCGGGTGGCCCACTCCCGGAAATTTAAAAATTTAGTTTACCCACGTTTGGAAGCGAGCTGAGACACCACCGAAATGAGCTTGGCCCACCCATGAAATTTGGGTGGCCCACTCCCGGAAATTTAAAAATTTAGTTTACCCAAGTTCAGAAGCGAGCGGAGACACCACCGAGATGGGCTTGGCCCACCCATGAAACTTGAGTGGCCCACTCTCGGAAATTAAAAAATTTAGTTTACCCACGTTCGGAAGCGAGTTGAGACACCACTGAAATGGGCTTGGCCCACCCATGAAATTTGAGTGGCCCACTCCCGGAAATTTAAAAATTTAGTTTACCCACGTTCGGAAGCGAGCTGAGACACCACCTAAATGGGCATGGCCCACCCATGAAATTTGGGTGGCCCACTCCCGGAAATTTAAAAATTTAGTTTAGAAACGTTCGGAAGTTAGCTGAGACACCACAGAAATGGGCTTGGCCCACCCATGAAATTTGGGTGGCCCACTCCCGGAAATTTAAAAATTTAGTTTACCCAGGTTCGGAAGCGAGCTGAGACCGCCGAAATGGGCTTGGCCCACCCATGAAATTTGGGTGGTCCACTCCCGGAAATTTAAAAATTTAGTTAACCCACAATCGGAAGTGAGCTGAGACACCACCGAAATGGGCTTGGCCCACCCATGAAATTTGGGTGGCCCACTCCCGGAAATTTAAAAATTAAGTTTACCCACGTTCGGAAGCGAGCTTAGACACCACCGAAATGGGCTTGGCCCACCCATGAAATTTGGGTGGCCCACTCCCGGAAATTTAAAAATTTAGTTTACCCAGGTTCGGAAGCGAGCTGAGACCACTGAAATGGGCTTGGCCCACCCGTGAAATTTGAGTGGCCCACTCCCGGAAATTTAAAAATTTAGTTTACCCACGTTCGGAAGCGAGCTGAGACACCACCTAAATGGGCTTGGCCCACCCATGAAATTTGGGTGGCCCACTACCGGAAATTTAAAAATTTAGTTTACAAACGTTCGGAAGTTAGCTGAGACACCACAGAAATGGGATTGGCCCACCCACGAAATTTGGGTGGCCCACTCCCGGAAATTTAAAAATTTAGTTTACCCACGTTCGGAAGCGAGCGGAGACACCACCAAAATGGGCTTGGCCCACCCATGAAATTTTTTTGGCCCACTCCCGGAAATTTAAAAATTTTGTTTACCCACGTTCGGAAGCGAGCTGAGACACCACAGAAATGGGCTTGGCCCACCCATGAAATTTGGGTGGCCCACTCCCGGAAATTTAAAAATTTAGTTTGCCCACGTTCGGAAGCGAGCTTAGACACCCTTGAAATGGGCTTGGCCCACCCATGAAATTTGGGTGGCCCACTCCCGGAAATTTAAAAATTTAGTTTACCCAGGTTCGGAAGCGAGCTGAGACCACCGAAATGGGCTTGGCCCACCCATGAAATTTGAGTGGCCCACTCCCGGAAATTTAAAAATTTAGATTACCCACGTTTGGAAGCGAGCTGAGACACCACCTAAATGGGCTTGGCCCACCCATGAAATTTGGGTGGCCCACTACCGGAAATTTAAAAATTTAGTTTACAAACGTTCGGAAGTTAGCTGAGACACCACAGAAATGGGATTGGCCCACCCATGAAATTTGGGTGGCCCACTCCCGGAAATTTAAAAATTTAGTTTACCCACGTTCGGAAGCGAGCGGAGACACCAGGAAAATGGGCTTGGCCCACCCATAAAATTTGAGTGGCCCACTCCCGGAATCTTAAAAATTTAGTTTACCCACGTACGGAAGCGAGCTGAGACACCACCGGAATGGGCTTGGCCCACCCAAGAAATTTGGGTGGCCCACTCCCGGAAATTTAAAAATTTAGTTTACCCACGTTCGGAAGCGAGCGGAGACACCACCGAAATGGGCTTGGCCCACCCATGAAATTTGGCTGGCCCACTCTCGGAAATTTAAAAATTTAGTTTACCCACATTCGGAAGCGAGCTGAGACACCACCGAAATGGGCTTGGCCCACCCATGAAATTCGGGCGGCCCACTCCCGGAAATTTAAAAATTTAGTTTACCCACGTTCGGAAGCGAGCTGAGATACCACCGAAGTGGGCTTGGCCCACCCAAGAAATTTGGGTGGCCCACTCCCGGAAATTTAAAAATTTAGTTTACCCACGTTCGGAAGCGAGCTGAGACACCACCAAAATGGGCTTGGCCCACCCATGACATTTTGGGTGGCCCACTCCAGGAAATTTTAAAATTTAGTTTGCCCACGTTCGGAAGCGAGCTTAGACACCACCGAAATGGGCTTGGCCCACCCATGAAATTTCGGTGGCCCACTCCCGGAAATTTAAAAATTTAGTTTACCCACGTTCGGAACCGAGCTTAGACACCCTTGAAATGGGCTTGGCCCACCCATGAAATTTGGGTGGCCCACTCCCGGAAATTTAAAAATTTAGTTTACCCACGTTCGGAAGCGAGCGGAGACACCACCGAAAAGTGGTTGGCCCACCCATGAAATTTAGGTGGCCCACTCCCGGAAATTTAAAAATTTACTTTACCCACGTTTGGAAGCGAGCTGAGACACCACCGAAATGGGCTTGGCCCACCCATGAAATTTGGGTGGCCCAGTCCCGGAAATTTAAGAATTTAGTTTACCCACGTTCGGAAGCGAGCGGAGACACCACCGAAATGGGCTTGGCCCACCCATGAAATTTGGGTGGCCCACTCTCGGAAATTTAAAAGTTTAGTTTACCCACGTTGGGAAGCAAGCTGAGACACCACCGAAATGGGCTTGGCCCACCCATGAAATTCGGGTGGCCCACTCCCGGAAATCTAAAAATTTAGTTTACACACATTCGGAAGCAAGCTGAGACACCAGCGAAATTGGCTTGGCCCACCCATGAAATCTGGGTGGCATACTCCCGGAAATTTTAAAATTTAGTTTACCCACGTTCGGAAGCGAGCGGAGACACCACCGAGATGGGCTTGGCCCGCCCATGAAATTTTTTTGGCCCACTCCCGGAAATTAAAAAATTTAGTTTACCCATGTTCGGAAGCGAGCTGAGACGCCACCAAAATGGGCTTGGCCCACCCATGAAATTTGGGTGGCCCACTCCAGGAAATTTAAAAATTTAGTTTGCCCACGTTCGGAAGCGAGCTTAGACACCACCGAAATGGGCTTGGCCCACCCATGAAATTTCGGTGGCCCACTCCCGGAAATTTAAAAATTTAGTTTACCCACGTTCGGAAGCGACCTGAGACACCACCGAAGTGGGCTTGGCACACCCATGAAATTTGGGCGGCCCACGCCAGGAAATTTAAATATTTAGTTTACCCACGTTCGGAAGCGAGCTTAGACACCACCGAAATGGGCTTGGCCCACCCATAAAATTTGGGTTGCCCACTCCCGGAAATTTAAAAATTTAGTTTACACACATTCGGAAGCAAGCTGAGACACCACCGAAATTGGCTTGGCCCACCCATGAAATTTGGGTGGCATACTCCCGGAAATTTAAAATTTTAGTTTACCCACGTTTGGAAGCGAGCTGAGGCACCACCTAAATGGGCTTGGCCCACCCATGAAATTTGGGTGGCCCACTACCGGAAATTTAAAAATTTAGTTTACAAACGTTCGGAAGTTAGCTGAGACACCACAGAAATGGGATTGGCCCACCCATGAAATTTGGGTGGCCCACTCCCGGAAATTTAAAAATTTAGTTTACCCACGTTCGGAAGCGAGCGGAGACACCAGGAAAATGGGCTTGGCCCACCCATAAAATTTGAGTGGCCCTCTCCCGGAATCTTAAAAATTTAGTTTACCCACGTACGGAAGCGAGCTGAGACACCACCGGAATGGGCTTGGCCCACCCAAGAAATTTGGGTGGCCCACTCCCGGAAATTTAAAAATTTAGTTTACCCACGTTCGGAAGCGAGCGGAGACACCACCGAAATGGGCTTGGCCCACCCATGAAATTTGGGTGGCCCACTCTCGGAAATTTAAAAATTTAGTTTACCCACATTCGGAAACGAGCTGAGACACCACCGAAATGGGCTTGGCCCACCCATGAAATTCGGGCGGCCCACTCCCGGAAATATAAAAATTTAGTTTACCCAGGTTCGGAAGCGAGCTGAGACCACCGAAATGGGCTTGGCCCACCCATGAAATTTGGGTGGCCCACTGCCGGAAATTTAAAAATTTAGTTTACCCACGTTCGGAAGTGAGCTGAGACACCACCGAAATGGGCTTGGCCCACCCATGAAATTTGGGTGGCCCACTCCCGGAAATTTAAAAAAAATTTAGTTTACCCACGTTCGGAAGTGAGCTTAGACACCACTGAAATGGGCTTGGCCCACCCATGAAATTTGGGTGGCCCACTCCCAGAAATTTAAAAATTTAGTTTACCCACGTTCGGAAGCGAGCTTAGACACCACCGAAATGGGCTTGGCCCACCCATGAAATTTAGGTGGCCCACTCCCGGAAATTTAAAAATTTAGTTTACCCACGTTCGGAAGCTGGCGGAGACACCACCGAAATGGGCTTGGCCCACCCATGAAATTTGGGTGGCCCACTCTCGGAAATTTAAAAGTTTAGTTTACCCACGTTCGGAAGCAAGCTGAGACACCACCGAAATGGGCTTGGCCCACCCATGAAATTCGGGTGGCCCACTCCCGGAAATTTAAAAATTTAGTTTACCCACGTTTGGAAGCGAGCTGAGACACCACCGAAATGAGCTTGGCCCACCCATGAAATTTGGGTGGCCCACTCCCGGAAATTTAAAAATTTAGTTTACCCACGTTCAGAAGCGAGCGGAGACACCACCGAGATGGGCTTGGCCCACCCATGAAACTTGAGTGGCCCACTCTCGGAAATTAAAAAATTTAGTTTACCCACGTTCGGAAGCGAGTTGAGACACCACTGAAATGGGCTTGGCCCACCCATGAAATTTGAGTGGCCCACTCCCGGAAATTTAAAAATTTAGTTTACCCACGTTCGGAAGCGAGCTGAGACACCACCTAAATGGGCTTGGCCCACCCATGAAATTTGGGTGGCCCACTCCCGGAAATTTAAAAATTTAGTTTAGAAACGTTCGGAAGTTAGCTGAGACACCACAGAAATGGGCTTGGCCCACCCATGAAATTTGGGTGGCCCACTCCCGGAAATTTAAAAATTTAGTTTACCCACGTTCGGAAGCGAGCGGAGACACCACCGAAAAGTGGTTGGCCCACCCATGAAATTTAGGTGGCCCACTCCCGGAAATTTAAAAATTTACTTTACCCACGTTTGGAAGCGAGCTGAGACACCACCGAAATGGGCTTGGCCCACCCATGAAATTTGGGTGGCCCAGTCCCGGAAATTTAAGAATTTAGTTTACCCACGTTCGGAAGCGAGCGGAGACACCACCGAAATGGGCTTGGCCCACCCATGAAATTTGGGTGGCCCACTCTCGGAAATTTAAAAGTTTAGTTTACCCACGTTGGGAAGCAAGCTGAGACACCACCGAAATGGGCTTGGCCCACCCATGAAATTCGGGTGGCCCACTCCCGGAAATCTAAAAATTTAGTTTACACACATTCGGAAGCAAGCTGAGACACCAGCGAAATTGGCTTGGCCCACCCATGAAATCTGGGTGGCATACTCCCGGAAATTTTAAAATTTAGTTTACCCACGTTCGGAAGCGAGCGGAGACACCACCGAGATGGGCTTGGCCCGCCCATGAAATTTTTTTGGCCCACTCCCGGAAATTAAAAAATTTAGTTTACCCATGTTCGGAAGCGAGCTGAGACGCCACCAAAATGCGCTTGGCCCACCCATGAAATTTGGGTGGCCCACTCCAGGAAATTTAAAAATTTAGTTTGCCCACGTTCGGAAGCGAGCTTAGACACCACCGAAATGGGCTTGGCCCACCCATGAAATTTCGGTGGCCCACTCCCGGAAATTTAAAAATTTAGTTTACCCACGTTCGGAAGCGACCTGAGACACCACCGAAGTGGGCTTGGCACACCCATGAAATTTGGGCGGCCCACGCCAGGAAATTTAAATATTTAGTTTACCCACGTTCGGAAGCGAGCTTAGACACCACCGAAATGGGCTTGGCCCACCCATAAAATTTGGGTTGCCCACTCCCGGAAATTTAAAAATTTAGTTTACACACATTCGGAAGCAAGCTGAGACACCACCGAAATTGGCTTGGCCCACCCATGAAATTTGGGTGGCATACTCCCGGAAATTTAAAATTTTAGTTTACCCACGTTTGGAAGCGAGCTGAGGCACCACCTAAATGGGCTTGGCCCACCCATGAAATTTGGGTGGCCCACTACCGGAAATTTAAAAATTTAGTTTACAAACGTTCGGAAGTTAGCTGAGACACCACAGAAATGGGATTGGCCCACCCATGAAATTTGGGTGGCCCACTCCCGGAAATTTAAAAATTTAGTTTACCCACGTTCGGAAGCGAGCGGAGACACCAGGAAAATGGGCTTGGCCCACCCATAAAATTTGAGTGGCCCTCTCCCGGAATCTTAAAAATTTAGTTTACCCACGTACGGAAGCGAGCTGAGACACCACCGGAATGGGCTTGGCCCACCCAAGAAATTTGGGTGGCCCACTCCCGGAAATTTAAAAATTTAGTTTACCCACGTTCGGAAGCGAGCGGAGACACCACCGAAATGGGCTTGGCCCACCCATGAAATTTGGGTGGCCCACTCTCGGAAATTTAAAAATTTAGTTTACCCACATTCGGAAACGAGCTGAGACACCACCGAAATGGGCTTGGCCCACCCATGAAATTCGGGCGGCCCACTCCCGGAAATATAAAAATTTAGTTTACCCAGGTTCGGAAGCGAGCTGAGACCACCGAAATGGGCTTGGCCCACCCATGAAATTTGGGTGGCCCACTGCCGGAAATTTGAAAATTTAGTTTACCCACGTTCGGAAGTGAGCTGAGACACCACCGAAATGGGCTTGGCCCACCCATGAAATTTCGGTGGCCCACTCCCGGAAATTTAAAAAAAATTTAGTTTACCCACGTTCGGAAGTGAGCTTAGACACCACTGAAATGGGCTTGGCCCACCCATGAAATTTGGGTGGCCCACTCCCAGAAATTTAAAAATTTAGTTTACCCACGTTCGGAAGCGAGCTTAGACACCACCGAAATGGGCTTGGCCCACCCATGAAATTTAGGTGGCCCACTCCCGGAAATTTAAAAATTTAGTTTACCCACGTTCGGAAGCTGGCGGAGACACCACCGAAATGGGCTTGGCCCACCCATGAAATTTGGGTGGCCCACTCTCGGAAATTTAAAAGTTTAGTTTACCCACGTTCGGAAGCAAGCTGAGACACCACCGAAATGGGCTTGGCCCACCCATGAAATTCGGGTGGCCCACTCCCGGAAATTTAAAAATTTAGTTTACCCACGTTTGGAAGCGAGCTGAGACACCACCGAAATGAGCTTGGCCCACCCATGAAATTTGGGTGGCCCACTCCCGGAAATTTAAAAATTTAGTTTACCCACGTTCAGAAGTGAGCGGAGACACCACCGAGATGGGCTTGGCCCACCCATGAAACTTGAGTGGCCCACTCTCGGAAATTAAAAAATTTAGTTTACCCACGTTCGGAAGCGAGTTGAGACACCACTGAAATGGGCTTGGCCCACCCATGAAATTTGAGTGGCCCACTCCCGGAAATTTAAAAATTTAGTTTACCCACGTTCGGAAGCGAGCTGAGACACCACCTAAATGGGCTTGGCCCACCCATGAAATTTGGGTGGCCCACTCCCGGAAATTTAAAAATTTAGTTTAGAAACGTTCGGAAGTTAGCTGAGACACCACAGAAATGGGCTTGGCCCACCCATGAAATTTGGGTGGCCCACTCCCGGAAATTTAAAAATTTAGTTTACCCAGGTTCGGAAGCGAGCTGAGACCGCCGAAATGGGCTTGGCCCACCCATGAAATTTGGGTGGTCCACTCCCGGAAATTTAAAAATTTAGTTAACCCACGTTCGGAAGTGAGCTGAGACACCACCGAAATGGGCTTGGCCCACCCATGAAATTTGGGTGGCCCACTCCCGGAAATTTAAAAATTAAGTTTACCCACGTTCGGAAGCGAGCTTAGACACCACCGAAATGGGCTTGGCCCACCCATGAAATTTGGGTGGCCCACTCCCGGAAATTTAAAAATTTAGTTTACCCAGGTTCGGAAGCGAGCTGAGACCACTGAAATGGGCTTGGCCCACCCGTGAAATTTGAGTGGCCCACTCCCGGAAATTTAAAAATTTAGTTTACCCACGTTCGGAAGCGAGCTGAGACACCACCTAAATGGGCTTGGCCCACCCATGAAATTTGGGTGGCCCACTACCGGAAATTTAAAAATTTAGTTTACAAACGTTCGGAAGTTAGCTGAGACACCACAGAAATGGGATTGGCCCACCCATGAAATTTGGGTGGCCCACTGCCGGAAATTTAAAAATTTAGTTTACCCACGTTCGGAAGCGAGCGGAGACACCACCAAAATGGGCTTGGCCCACCCATGAAATTTTTTTGGCCCACTCCCGGAAATTTAAAAATTTTGTTTACCCACGTTTGGAAGCGAGCTGAGACACCACAGAAATGGGCTTGGCCCACCCATGAAATTTGGGTGGCCCACTCCCGGAAATTTAAAAATTTAGTTTGCCCACGTTCGGAAGCGAGCTTAGACACCCTTGAAATGGGCTTGGCCCACCCATGAAATTTGGGTGGCCCACTCCCGGAAATTTAAAAATTTAGTTTACCCAGGTTCGGAAGCGAGCTGAGACCACCGAAATGGGCTTGGCCCACCCATGAAATTTGAGTGGCCCACTCCCGGAAATTTAAAAATTTACTTTACCCACGTTTGGAAGCGAGCTGAGACACCACCTAAATGGGCTTGGCCCACCCATGAAATTTGGGTGGCCCACTACCGGAAATTTAAAAATTTAGTTTACAAACGTTCGGAAGTTAGCTGAGACACCACAGAAATGGGATTGGCCCACCCATGAAATTTGGGTGGCCCACTCCCGGAAATTTAAAAATTTAGTTTACCCACGTTCGGAAGCGAGCGGAGACACCAGGAAAATGGGCTTGGCCCACCCATAAAATTTGAGTGGCCCACTCTCGGAAATTTAAAAATTTAGTTTACCCACATTCGGAAGCGAGCTGAGACACCACCGAAATGGGCTTGGCCCACCCATGAAATTCGGGCGGCCCACTCCCGGAAATTTAAAAATTTAGTTTACCCACGTTCGGAAGCGAGCTGAGATACCACCGAAGTGGGCTTGGCCCACCCAAGAAATTTGGGTGGCCCACTCCCGGAAATTTAAAAATTTAGTTTACCCACGTTCGGAAGCGAGCTGAGACACCACCAAAATGGGCTTGGCCCACCCATGACATTTTGGGTGACCCACTCCAGGAAATTTTAAAATTTAGTTTGCCCACGTTCGGAAGCGAGCTTAGACACCACCGAAATGGGCTTGGCCCACCCATGAAATTTCGGTGGCCCACTCCCGGAAATTTAAAAATTTAGTTTACCCACGTTCGGAAGCGAGCTTAGACACCCTTGAAATGGGCTTGGCCCACCCATGAAATTTGGGTGGCCCACTCCCGGAAATTTAAAAATTTAGTTTACCCACGTTCGGAAGCGAGCGGAGACACCAGGAAAATGGGCTTGGCCCACCCATAAAATTTGAGTGGCCCACTCCCGGAATCTTAAAAATTTAGTTTACCCACGTACGGAAGCGAGCTGAGACACCACCGGAATGGGCTTGGCCCACCCAAGAAATTTGGGTGGCCCACTCCCGGAAATTTAAAAATTTAGTTTACCCACGTTCGGAAGCGAGCGGAGACACCACCGAAATGGGCTTGGCCCACCCATAAAATTTGGCTGGCCCACTCTCGGAAATTTAAAAATTTAGTTTACCCACATTCGGAAGCGAGCTGAGACACCACCGAAATGGGCTTGGCCCACCCATGAAATTCGGGCGGCCCACTCCCGGAAATTTAAAAATTTAGTTTACCCACGTTCGGAAGCGAGCTGAGACACCACCGAAGTGGGCTTGGCCCACCCAAGAAATTTGGGTGGCCCACTCCCGGAAATTTAAAAATTTAGTTTACCCACGTTCGGAAGCGAGCTGAGACACCACCAAAATGGGCTTGGCCCACCCATGACATTTTGGGTGGCCCACTCCAGGAAATTTAAAAATTTAGTTTACCCACGTTCGGAAGCGAGCGGAGACACCACCGAAAAGTGGTTGGCCCACCCATGAAATTTAGGTGGCCCACTCCCGGAAATTTAAAAATTTACTTTACCCACGTTTGGAAGCGAGCTGAGACACCACCGAAATGGGCTTGGCCCACCCATGAAATTTGGGTGGCCCAGTCCCGGAAATTTAAGAATTTAGTTTACCCACGTTCGGAAGCGAGCGGAGACACCACCGAAATGGGCTTGGCCCACCCATGAAATTTGGGTGGCCCACTCTCGGAAATTTAAAAGTTTAGTTTACCCACGTTGGGAAGCAAGCTGAGACACCACCGAAATGGGCTTGGCCCACCCATGAAATTCGGGTGGCCCACTCCCGGAAATCTAAAAATTTAGTTTACACACATTCGGAAGCAAGCTGAGACACCAGCGAAATTGGCTTGGCCCACCCATGAAATCTGGGTGGCATACTCCCGGAAATTTTAAAATTTAGTTTACCCACGTTCGGAAGCGAGCGGAGACACCACCGAGATGGGCTTGGCCCGCCCATGAAATTTTTTTGGCCCACTCCCGGAAATTAAAAAATTTAGTTTACCCACGTTCGGAAGCGAGCTGAGACGCCACCAAAATGGGCTTGGCCCACCCATGAAATTTGGGTGGCCCACTCCAGGAAATTTAAAAATTTAGTTTGCCCACGTTCGGAAGCGAGCTTAGACACCACCGAAATGGGCTTGGCCCACCCATGAAATTTCGGTGGCCCACTCCCGGAAATTTAAAAATTTAGTTTACCCACGTTCGGAAGCGACCTGAGACACCACCGAAGTGGGCTTGGCACACCCATGAAATTTGGGCGGCCCACTCCAGGAAATTTAAATATTTAGTTTACCCACGTTCGGAAGCGAGCTTAGACACCACCGAAATGGGCTTGGCCCACCCATAAAATTTGGGTTGCCCACTCCCGGAAATTTAAAAATTTAGTTTACACACATTCGGAAGCAAGCTGAGACACCACCGAAATTGGCTTGGCCCACCCATGAAATTTGGGTGGCATACTCCCGGAAATTTAAAATTTTAGTTTACCCACGTTTGGAAGCGAGCTGAGGCACCACCTAAATGGGCTTGGCCCACCCATGAAATTTGGGTGGCCCACTACCGGAAATTTAAAAATTTAGTTTACAAACGTTCGGAAGTTAGCTGAGACACCACAGAAATGGGATTGGCCCACCCATGAAATTTGGGTGGCCCACTCCCGGAAATTTAAAAATTTAGTTTACCCACGTTCGGAAGCGAGCGGAGACACCAGGAAAATGGGCTTGGCCCACCCATAAAATTTGAGTGGCCCTCTCCCGGAATCTTAAAAATTTAGTTTACCCACGTACGGAAGCGAGCTGAGACACCACCGGAATGGGCTTGGCCCACCCAAGAAATTTGGGTTGCCCACTCCCGGAAATTTAAAAATTTAGTTTACCCACGTTCGGAAGCGAGCGGAGACACCACCGAAATGGGCTTGGCCCACCCATGAAATTTGGGTGGCCCACTCTCGGAAATTTAAAAATTTAGTTTACCCACATTCGGAAGCGAGCTGAGACACCACCGAAATGGGCTTGGCCCACCCATGAAATTCGGGCGGCCCACTCCCGGAAATTTAAAAATTTAGTTTACCCACGTTCGGAAGCGAGCTGAGACACCACCGAAGTGGGCTTGGCCCACCCAAGAAATTTGGGTCGCCCACTCCCGGAAATTTAAAAATTTAGTTTACCCACGTTCGGAAGCGAGCTGAGACACCACCAAAATGGGCTTGGCCCACCCATGACATTTTGGGTGGCCCACTCCAGGAAATTTTAAAATTTAGTTTGCCCACGTTCGGAAGCGAGCTTAGACACCACCGAAATGGGCTTGGCCCACCCATGAAATTTCGGTGGCCCACTCCCGGAAATTTAAAAATTTAGTTTACCCACGTTCGGAAGCGAGCTTAGACACCCTTGAAATGGGCTTGGCCCACCCATGAAATTTGGGTGGCCCACTCCCGGAAATTTAAAAATTTAGTTTACCCACGTTCGGGAGCGAGCGGAGACACCAGCAAAATGGGCTTGGCCCACCCATGAAATATGAGTGGCCCACTCCAGGAAATTTAAAAGTTTAGTTTACCCACGTTCGGAAGCAAGCTGAGACACCACCGAAATGGGCTTGGCCCACCCATGAAATTCGGGTGGCCCACTCCCGGAAATCTAAAAAAATTTAGTTTACCCACGTTCGGAAGTGAGCTTAGACACCACTGAAATGGGCTTTGCCCACCCATGAAATTTGGGTGGCCCACTCCCAGAAATTTAAAAATTTAGTTTGCCCACGTTCGGAAGCGAGCTTAGACACCACCGAAATGGGCTTGGCCCACCCATGAAATTTAGGTGGCCCACTCCCGGAAATTTAAAAATTTAGTTTACCCACGTTCGGAACCTGGCGGAGACACCACCGAAATGGGCTTGGCCCACCCATGAAATTTGGGTGGCCCACTCTCGGAAATTTAAAAGTTTAGTTTACCCACGTTCGGAAGCAAGCTGAGACACCACCGAAATGGGCTTGGCCCACCCATGAAATTCGGGTGGCCCACTCCCGGAAATTTAAAAATTTAGTTTACCCACGTTTGGAAGCGAGCTGAGACACCACCGAAATGAGCTTGGCCCACCCATGAAATTTGGGTGGCCCACTCCCGGAAATTTAAAAATTTAGTTTACCCACGTTCAGAAGCGAGCGGAGACACCACCTAGATGGGCTTGGCCCACCCATGAAACTTGAGTGGCCCACTCTCGGAAATTAAAAAATTTAGTTTACCCACGTTCGGAAGCGAGTTGAGACACCACTGAAATGGGCTTGGCCCACCCATGAAATTTGAGTGGCCCACTCCCGGAAATTTAAAAATTTAGTTTACCCACGTTCGGAAGCGAGCTGAGACACCACCGAAGTGGGCTTGGCACACCCATGAAATTTGGGCGGCCCACTCCAGGAAATTTAAATATTTAGTTTACCCACGTTCGGAAGCGAGCTTAGACACCACCGAAATGGGCTTGGCCCACCCATAAAATTTGGGTTGCCCACTCCCGGAAATTTAAAAATTTAGTTTACACACATTCGGAAGCAAGCTGGGACACCACCGAAATTGACTTGGCCCAACCATGAAATTTGGGTGGCATACTCCCGGAAATTTTAAAATTTAGTTTACCCACGTTCGGAAGCGAGCGGAGACACCACCGAGATGGGCTTGGCCCACCCATGAAATTTTTTTTGGCCCTCTCCCGGAAATTTAAAAATTTAGTTTACACACATTCGGAAGCAAGCTGAGACACCGCCGAAATTGGCTTGGCCCGCCCATGAAATTTTTTTGGCCCACTACCGGAAATTTAAAAATTTTGTTTACCCACGTTCGGGAGCGAGCGGAGACACCAGGAAAATGGGCTTGGCCCACCCATGAAATTTGAGTGGCCCACTCCCGGAATTTTAAAAATTTAGTTTACCCACGTTCGGAAGCGAGCTGAGACACCACCGAAATGGGCTTGGCCCACCCAAGAAATTTAGGTGGCACACTCCCGGAAATTTAAAAATTTAGTTTACCCACGTTCGGAAGCGAGTTGAGACACCACCGAAATGGGCTTGGCCCACCCATGAAATTTGGGTGGCCCACTCTCGGAAATTTAAAAATTTAGTTTACCCACATTCGGAAACGAGCTGAGACACCACCGAAATGGGCTTGGCCCACCCATGAAATTCGGGCGGCCCACTCCCGGAAATATAAAAATTTAGTTTACCCAGGTTCGGAAGCGAGCTGAGACCACCGAAATGGGCTTGGCCCACCCATGAAATTTGGGTGGCCCACTGCCGGAAATTTAAAAATTTAGTTTACCCACGTTCGGAAGTGAGCTGAGACACCACCGAAATGGGCTTGGCCCACCCATGAAATTTGGGTGGCCCACTCCCGGAAATTTAAAAAAAAATTAGTTTACCCACGTTCGGAAGTGAGCTTAGACACCACTGAAATGGGCTTGGCCCACCCATGAAATTTGGGTGGCCCACTCCCAGAAATTTAAAAGTTTAGTTTGCCCACGTTCGGAAGCGAGCTTAGACACCACCGAAATGGGCTTGGCCCACCCATGAAATTTAGGTGGCCCACTCCCGGAAATTTAAAAATTTAGTTTACCCACGTTCGGAAGCTGGCGGAGACACCACCGAAATGGGCTTGGCCCACCCATGAAATTTGTGTGGCCCACTCTCGGAAATTTAAAAGTTTAGTTTACCCACGTTCGGAAGCAAGCTGAGACACCACCGAAATGGGCTTGGCCCACCCATGAAATTCGGGTGGCCCACTCCCGGAAATTTAAAAATTTAGTTTACCCACGTTTGGAAGCGAGCTGAGACACCACCGAAATGAGCTTGGCCCACCCATGAAATTTGGGTGGCCCACTCCCGGAAATTTAAAAATTTAGTTTACCCACGTTCAGAAGCGAGCGGAGACACCACCGAGATGGGCTTGGCCCACCCATGAAACTTGAGTGGCCCACTCTCGGAAATTAAAAAATTTAGTTTACCCACGTTCGGAAGCGAGTTGAGACACCACTGAAATGGGCTTGGCCCACCCATGAAATTTGAGTGGCCCACTCCCGGAAATTTAAAAATTTAGTTTACCCACGTTCGGAAGCGAGCTGAGACACCACCTAAATGGGCTTGGCCCACCCATGAAATTTGGGTGGCCCACTCCCGGAAATTTAAAAATTTAGTTTAGAAACGTTCGGAAGTTAGCTGAGACACCACAGAAATGGGCTTGGCCCACCCATGAAATTTGGGTGGCCCACTCCCGGAAATTTAAAAATTTAGTTTACCCAGGTTCGGAAGCGAGCTGAGACCGCCGAAATGGGCTTGGCCCACCCATGAAATTTGGGTGGTCCACTCCCGGAAATTTAAAAATTTAGTTAACCCACGTTTGGAAGTGAGCTGAGACACCACCGAAATGGGCTTGGCCCACCCATGAAATTTGGGTGGCCCACTGCCGGAAATTTAAAAATTAAGTTTACCCACGTTCGGAAGCGAGCTTAGACACCACCGAAATGGGCTTGGCCCACCCATGAAATTTGGGTGGCCCACTCCCGGAAATTTAAAAATTTAGTTTACCCAGGTTCGGAAGCGAGCTGAGACCACTGAAATGGGCTTGGCCCACCCGTGAAATTTGAGTGGCCCACTCCCGGAAATTTAAAAATTTAGTTTACCCACGTTCGGAAGCGAGCTGAGACACCACCTAAATGGGCTTGGCCCACCCATGAAATTTGGGTGGCCCACTACCGGAAATTTAAAAATTTAGTTTACAAACGTTCGGAAGTTAGCTGAGACACCACAGAAATGGGATTGGCCCACCCATGAAATTTGGGTGGCCCACTGCCGGAAATTTAAAAATTTAGTTTACCCACGTTCGGAAGCGAGCGGAGACACCACCAAAATGGGCTTGGCCCACCCATGAAATTTTTTTGGCCCACTCCCGGAAATTTAAAAATTTTGTTTACCCACGTTTGGAAGCGAGCTGAGACACCACAGAAATGGGCTTGGCCCACCCATGAAATTTGGGTGGCCCACTCCCGGAAATTTAAAAATTTAGTTTGCCCACGTTCGGAAGCGAGCTTAGACACCCTTGAAATGGGCTTGGCCCACCCATGAAATTTGGGTGGCCCACTCCCGGAAATTTAAAAATTTAGTTTACCCAGGTTCGGAAGCGAGCTGAGACCACCGAAATGGGCTTGGCCCACCCATGAAATTTGAGTGGCCCACTCCCGGAAATTTAAAAATTTACTTTACCCACGTTTGGAAGCGAGCTGAGACACCACCTAAATGGGCTTGGCCCACCCATGAAATTTGGGTGGCCCACTACCGGAAATTTAAAAATTTAGTTTACAAACGTTCGGAAGTTAGCTGAGACACCACAGAAATGGGATTGGCCCACCCATGAAATTTGGGTGGCCCACTCCCGGAAATTTAAAAATTTAGTTTACCCACGTTCGGAAGCGAGCGGAGACACCAGGAAAATGGGCTTGGCCCACCCATAAAATTTGAGTGGCCCACTCTCGGAAATTTAAAAATTTAGTTTACCCACATTCGGAAGCGAGCTGAGACACCACCGAAATGGGCTTGGCCCACCCATGAAATTCGGGCGGCCCACTCCCGGAAATTTAAAAATTTAGTTTACCCACGTTCGGAAGCGAGCTGAGATACCACCGAAGTGGGCTTGGCCCACCCAAGAAATTTGGGTGGCCCACTCCCGGAAATTTAAAAATTTAGTTTACCCACGTTCGGAAGCGAGCTGAGACACCACCAAAATGGGCTTGGCCCACCCATGACATTTTGGGTGACCCACTCCAGGAAATTTTAAAATTTAGTTTGCCCACGTTCGGAAGCGAGCTTAGACACCACCGAAATGGGCTTGGCCCACCCATGAAATTTCGGTGGCCCACTCCCGGAAATTTAAAAATTTAGTTTACCCACGTTCGGAAGCGAGCTTAGACACCCTTGAAATGGGCTTGGCCCACCCATGAAATTTGGGTGGCCCACTCCCGGAAATTTAAAAATTTAGTTTACCCACGTTCGGAAGCGAGCGGAGACACCAGGAAAATGGGCTTGGCCCACCCATAAAATTTGAGTGGCCCACTCCCGGAATCTTAAAAATTTAGTTTACCCACGTACGGAAGCGAGCTGAGACACCACCGGAATGGGCTTGGCCCACCCAAGAAATTTGGGTGGCCCACTCCCGGAAATTTAAAAATTTAGTTTACCCACGTTCGGAAGCGAGCGGAGACACCACCGAAATGGGCTTGGCCCACCCATAAAATTTGGCTGGCCCACTCTCGGAAATTTAAAAATTTAGTTTACCCACATTCGGAAGCGAGCTGAGACACCACCGAAATGGGCTTGGCCCACCCATGAAATTCGGGCGGCCCACTCCCGGAAATTTAAAAATTTAGTTTACCCACGTTCGGAAGCGAGCTGAGACACCACCGAAGTGGGCTTGGCCCACCCAAGAAATTTGGGTGGCCCACTCCCGGAAATTTAAAAATTTAGTTTACCCACGTTCGGAAGCGAGCTGAGACACCACCAAAATGGGCTTGGCCCACCCATGACATTTTGGGTGGCCCACTCCAGGAAATTTAAAAATTTAGTTTACCCACGTTCGGAAGCGAGCGGAGACACCACCGAAAAGTGGTTGGCCCACCCATGAAATTTAGGTGGCCCACTCCCGGAAATTTAAAAATTTACTTTACCCACGTTTGGAAGCGAGCTGAGACACCACCGAAATGGGCTTGGCCCACCCATGAAATTTGGGTGGCCCAGTCCCGGAAATTTAAGAATTTAGTTTACCCACGTTCGGAAGCGAGCGGAGACACCACCGAAATGGGCTTGGCCCACCCATGAAATTTGGGTGGCCCACTCTCGGAAATTTAAAAGTTTAGTTTACCCACGTTGGGAAGCAAGCTGAGACACCACCGAAATGGGCTTGGCCCACCCATGAAATTCGGGTGGCCCACTCCCGGAAATCTAAAAATTTAGTTTACACACATTCGGAAGCAAGCTGAGACACCAGCGAAATTGGCTTGGCCCACCCATGAAATCTGGGTGGCATACTCCCGGAAATTTTAAAATTTAGTTTACCCACGTTCGGAAGCGAGCGGAGACACCACCGAGATGGGCTTGGCCCGCCCATGAAATTTTTTTGGCCCACTCCCGGAAATTAAAAAATTTAGTTTACCCACGTTCGGAAGCGAGCTGAGACGCCACCAAAATGGGCTTGGCCCACCCATGAAATTTGGGTGGCCCACTCCAGGAAATTTAAAAATTTAGTTTGCCCACGTTCGGAAGCGAGCTTAGACACCACCGAAATGGGCTTGGCCCACCCATGAAATTTCGGTGGCCCACTCCCGGAAATTTAAAAATTTAGTTTACCCACGTTCGGAAGCGACCTGAGACACCACCGAAGTGGGCTTGGCACACCCATGAAATTTGGGCGGCCCACTCCAGGAAATTTAAATATTTAGTTTACCCACGTTCGGAAGCGAGCTTAGACACCACCGAAATGGGCTTGGCCCACCCATAAAATTTGGGTTGCCCACTCCCGGAAATTTAAAAATTTAGTTTACACACATTCGGAAGCAAGCTGAGACACCACCGAAATTGGCTTGGCCCACCCATGAAATTTGGGTGGCATACTCCCGGAAATTTAAAATTTTAGTTTACCCACGTTTGGAAGCGAGCTGAGGCACCACCTAAATGGGCTTGGCCCACCCATGAAATTTGGGTGGCCCACTACCGGAAATTTAAAAATTTAGTTTACAAACGTTCGGAAGTTAGCTGAGACACCACAGAAATGGGATTGGCCCACCCATGAAATTTGGGTGGCCCACTCCCGGAAATTTAAAAATTTAGTTTACCCACGTTCGGAAGCGAGCGGAGACACCAGGAAAATGGGCTTGGCCCACCCATAAAATTTGAGTGGCCCTCTCCCGGAATCTTAAAAATTTAGTTTACCCACGTACGGAAGCGAGCTGAGACACCACCGGAATGGGCTTGGCCCACCCAAGAAATTTGGGTTGCCCACTCCCGGAAATTTAAAAATTTAGTTTACCCACGTTCGGAAGCGAGCGGAGACACCACCGAAATGGGCTTGGCCCACCCATGAAATTTGGGTGGCCCACTCTCGGAAATTTAAAAATTTAGTTTACCCACATTCGGAAGCGAGCTGAGACACCACCGAAATGGGCTTGGCCCACCCATGAAATTCGGGCGGCCCACTCCCGGAAATTTAAAAATTTAGTTTACCCACGTTCGGAAGCGAGCTGAGACACCACCGAAGTGGGCTTGGCCCACCCAAGAAATTTGGGTCGCCCACTCCCGGAAATTTAAAAATTTAGTTTACCCACGTTCGGAAGCGAGCTGAGACACCACCAAAATGGGCTTGGCCCACCCATGACATTTTGGGTGGCCCACTCCAGGAAATTTTAAAATTTAGTTTGCCCACGTTCGGAAGCGAGCTTAGACACCACCGAAATGGGCTTGGCCCACCCATGAAATTTCGGTGGCCCACTCCCGGAAATTTAAAAATTTAGTTTACCCACGTTCGGAAGCGAGCTTAGACACCCTTGAAATGGGCTTGGCCCACCCATGAAATTTGGGTGGCCCACTCCCGGAAATTTAAAAATTTAGTTTACCCACGTTCGGGAGCGAGCGGAGACACCAGCAAAATGGGCTTGGCCCACCCATGAAATATGAGTGGCCCACTCCAGGAAATTTAAAAGTTTAGTTTACCCACGTTCGGAAGCAAGCTGAGACACCACCGAAATGGGCTTGGCCCACCCATGAAATTCGGGTGGCCCACTCCCGGAAATCTAAAAAAATTTAGTTTACCCACGTTCGGAAGTGAGCTTAGACACCACTGAAATGGGCTTTGCCCACCCATGAAATTTGGGTGGCCCACTCCCAGAAATTTAAAAATTTAGTTTGCCCACGTTCGGAAGCGAGCTTAGACACCACCGAAATGGGCTTGGCCCACCCATGAAATTTAGGTGGCCCACTCCCGGAAATTTAAAAATTTAGTTTACCCACGTTCGGAACCTGGCGGAGACACCACCGAAATGGGCTTGGCCCACCCATGAAATTTGGGTGGCCCACTCTCGGAAATTTAAAAGTTTAGTTTACCCACGTTCGGAAGCAAGCTGAGACACCACCGAAATGGGCTTGGCCCACCCATGAAATTCGGGTGGCCCACTCCCGGAAATTTAAAAATTTAGTTTACCCACGTTTGGAAGCGAGCTGAGACACCACCGAAATGAGCTTGGCCCACCCATGAAATTTGGGTGGCCCACTCCCGGAAATTTAAAAATTTAGTTTACCCACGTTCAGAAGCGAGCGGAGACACCACCTAGATGGGCTTGGCCCACCCATGAAACTTGAGTGGCCCACTCTCGGAAATTAAAAAATTTAGTTTACCCACGTTCGGAAGCGAGTTGAGACACCACTGAAATGGGCTTGGCCCACCCATGAAATTTGAGTGGCCCACTCCCGGAAATTTAAAAATTTAGTTTACCCACGTTCGGAAGCGAGCTGAGACACCACCGAAGTGGGCTTGGCACACCCATGAAATTTGGGCGGCCCACTCCAGGAAATTTAAATATTTAGTTTACCCACGTTCGGAAGCGAGCTTAGACACCACCGAAATGGGCTTGGCCCACCCATAAAATTTGGGTTGCCCACTCCCGGAAATTTAAAAATTTAGTTTACACACATTCGGAAGCAAGCTGGGACACCACCGAAATTGACTTGGCCCAACCATGAAATTTGGGTGGCATACTCCCGGAAATTTTAAAATTTAGTTTACCCACGTTCGGAAGCGAGCGGAGACACCACCGAGATGGGCTTGGCCCACCCATGAAATTTTTTTTGGCCCTCTCCCGGAAATTTAAAAATTTAGTTTACACACATTCGGAAGCAAGCTGAGACACCGCCGAAATTGGCTTGGCCCGCCCATGAAATTTTTTTGGCCCACTACCGGAAATTTAAAAATTTTGTTTACCCACGTTCGGGAGCGAGCGGAGACACCAGGAAAATGGGCTTGGCCCACCCATGAAATTTGAGTGGCCCACTCCCGGAATTTTAAAAATTTAGTTTACCCACGTTCGGAAGCGAGCTGAGACACCACCGAAATGGGCTTGGCCCACCCAAGAAATTTAGGTGGCACACTCCCGGAAATTTAAAAATTTAGTTTACCCACGTTCGGAAGCGAGTTGAGACACCACCGAAATGGGCTTGGCCCACCCATGAAATTTGGGTGGCCCACTCTCGGAAATTTAAAAATTTAGTTTACCCACATTCGGAAACGAGCTGAGACACCACCGAAATGGGCTTGGCCCACCCATGAAATTCGGGCGGCCCACTCCCGGAAATATAAAAATTTAGTTTACCCAGGTTCGGAAGCGAGCTGAGACCACCGAAATGGGCTTGGCCCACCCATGAAATTTGGGTGGCCCACTGCCGGAAATTTAAAAATTTAGTTTACCCACGTTCGGAAGTGAGCTGAGACACCACCGAAATGGGCTTGGCCCACCCATGAAATTTGGGTGGCCCACTCCCGGAAATTTAAAAAAAAATTAGTTTACCCACGTTCGGAAGTGAGCTTAGACACCACTGAAATGGGCTTGGCCCACCCATGAAATTTGGGTGGCCCACTCCCAGAAATTTAAAAGTTTAGTTTGCCCACGTTCGGAAGCGAGCTTAGACACCACCGAAATGGGCTTGGCCCACCCATGAAATTTAGGTGGCCCACTCCCGGAAATTTAAAAATTTAGTTTACCCACGTTCGGAAGCTGGCGGAGACACCACCGAAATGGGCTTGGCCCACCCATGAAATTTGTGTGGCCCACTCTCGGAAATTTAAAAGTTTAGTTTACCCACGTTCGGAAGCAAGCTGAGACACCACCGAAATGGGCTTGGCCCACCCATGAAATTCGGGTGGCCCACTCCCGGAAATTTAAAAATTTAGTTTACCCACGTTTGGAAGCGAGCTGAGACACCACCGAAATGAGCTTGGCCCACCCATGAAATTTGGGTGGCCCACTCCCGGAAATTTAAAAATTTAGTTTACCCACGTTCAGAAGCGAGCGGAGACACCACCGAGATGGGCTTGGCCCACCCATGAAACTTGAGTGGCCCACTCTCGGAAATTAAAAAATTTAGTTTACCCACGTTCGGAAGCGAGTTGAGACACCACTGAAATGGGCTTGGCCCACCCATGAAATTTGAGTGGCCCACTCCCGGAAATTTAAAAATTTAGTTTACCCACGTTCGGAAGCGAGCTGAGACACCACCTAAATGGGCTTGGCCCACCCATGAAATTTGGGTGGCCCACTCCCGGAAATTTAAAAATTTAGTTTAGAAACGTTCGGAAGTTAGCTGAGACACCACAGAAATGGGCTTGGCCCACCCATGAAATTTGGGTGGCCCACTCCCGGAAATTTAAAAATTTAGTTTACCCAGGTTCGGAAGCGAGCTGAGACCGCCGAAATGGGCTTGGCCCACCCATGAAATTTGGGTGGTCCACTCCCGGAAATTTAAAAATTTAGTTAACCCACGTTTGGAAGTGAGCTGAGACACCACCGAAATGGGCTTGGCCCACCCATGAAATTTGGGTGGCCCACTGCCGGAAATTTAAAAATTAAGTTTACCCACGTTCGGAAGCGAGCTTAGACACCACCGAAATGGGCTTGGCCCACCCATGAAATTTGGGTGGCCCACTCCCGGAAATTTAAAAATTTAGTTTACCCAGGTTCGGAAGCGAGCTGAGACCACTGAAATGGGCTTGGCCCACCCGTGAAATTTGAGTGGCCCACTCCCGGAAATTTAAAAATTTAGTTTACCCACGTTCGGAAGCGAGCTGAGACACCACCTAAATGGGCTTGGCCCACCCATGAAATTTGGGTGGCCCACTACCGGAAATTTAAAAATTTAGTTTACAAACGTTCGGAAGTTAGCTGAGACACCACAGAAATGGGATTGGCCCACCCATGAAATTTGGGTGGCCCACTCCCGGAAATTTAAAAATTTAGTTTACCCACGTTCGGAAGCGAGCGGAGACACCACCAAAATGGGCTTGGCCCACCCATGAAATTTTTTTGGCCCACTCCCGGAAATTTAAAAATTTTGTTTACCCACGTTCGGAAGCGAGCTGAGACACCACAGAAATGGGCTTGGCCCACCCATGAAATTTGGGTGGCCCACTCCCGGAAATTTAAAAATTTAGTTTGCCCACGTTCGGAAGCGAGCTTAGACACCCTTGAAATGGGCTTGGCCCACCCATGAAATTTGGGTGGCCCACTCCCGGAAATTTAAAAATTTAGTTTACCCAGGTTCGGAAGCGAGCTGAGACCACCGAAATGGGCTTGGCCCACCCATGAAATTTGAGTGGCCCACTCCCGGAAATTTAAAAATTTAGTTTACCCACGTTTGGAAGCGAGCTGAGACACCACCTAAATGGGCTTGGCCCACCCATGAAATTTGGGTGGCCCACTACCGGAAATTTAAAAATTTAGTTTACAAACGTTCGGAAGTTAGCTGAGACACCACAGAAATGGGATTGGCCCACCCATGAAATTTGGGTGGCCCACTCCCGGAAATTTAAAAATTTAGTTTACCCACGTTCGGAAGCGAGCGGAGACACCAGGAAAATGGGCTTGGCCCACCCATAAAATTTGAGTGGCCCACTCCCGGAATCTTAAAAATTTAGTTTACCCACGTACGGAAGCGAGCTGAGACACCACCGGAATGGGCTTGGCCCACCCAAGAAATTTGGGTGGCCCACTCCCGGAAATTTAAAAATTTAGTTTACCCACGTTCGGAAGCGAGCGGAGACACCACCGAAATGGGCTTGGCCCACCCATAAAATTTGGCTGGCCCACTCTCGGAAATTTAAAAATTTAGTTTACCCACATTCGGAAGCGAGCTGAGACACCACCGAAATGGGCTTGGCCCACCCATGAAATTCGGGCGGCCCACTCCCGGAAATTTAAAAATTTAGTTTACCCACGTTCGGAAGCGAGCTGAGACACCACCGAAGTGGGCTTGGCCCACCCAAGAAATTTGGGTGGCCCACTCCCGGAAATTTAAAAATTTAGTTTACCCACGTTCGGAAGCGAGCTGAGACACCACCAAAATGGGCTTGGCCCACCCATGACATTTTGGGTGGCCCACTCCAGGAAATTTTAAAATTTAGTTTGCCCACGTTCGGAAGCGAGCTTAGACACCACCGAAATGGGCTTGGCCCACCCATGAAATTTCGGTGGCCCACTCCCGGAAATTTAAAAATTTAGTTTACCCACGTTCGGAAGCGAGCTTAGACACCCTTGAAATGGGCTTGGCCCACCCATGAAATTTGGGTGGCCCACTCCCGGAAATTTAAAAATTTAGTTTACCCACGTTCGGGAGCGAGCGGAGACACCAGCAAAATGGGCTTGGCCCACCCATGAAATTTGAGTGGCCCACTCCCGGAAATTTAAAAATTTAGTTTACCCACGTTCGGAAGCGAGCTGAGACACCAACGAAATGGGCTTGGCCCACCCAAGAAATTTGGGTGGCCCACTCCCGGAAATTTAAAAATTTAGTTTACCCACGTTCGGAAGCGAGCGGAGACACCACCGAAAAGTGGTTGGCCCACCCATGAAATTTAGGTGGCCCACTCCCGGAAATTTAAAAATTTACTTTACCCACGTTTGGAAGCGAGCTGAGACACCACCGAAATGGGCTTGGCCCACCCATGAAATTTGGGTGGCCCAGTCCCGGAAATTTAAGAATTTAGTTTACCCACGTTCGGAAGCGAGCGGAGACACCACCGAAATGGGCTTGGCCCACCCATGAAATTTGGGTGGCCCACTCTCGGAAATTTAAAAGTTTAGTTTACCCACGTTCGGAAGCAAGCTGAGACACCACCGAAATGGGCTTGGCCCACCCATGAAATTCGGGTGGCCCACTCCCGGAAATCTAAAAATTTAGTTTACACACATTCGGAAGCAAGCTGAGACACCAGCGAAATTGGCTTGGCCCACCCATGAAATCTGGGTGGCATACTCCCGGAAATTTTAAAATTTAGTTTACCCACGTTCGGAAGCGAGCGGAGACACCACCGAGATGGGCTTGGCCCGCCCATGAAATTTTTTTGGCCCACTCCCGGAAATTAAAAAATTTAGTTTACCCACGTTCGGAAGCGAGCTGAGACGCCACCAAAATGGGCTTGGCCCACCCATGAAATTTGGGTGGCCCACTCCAGGAAATTTAAAAATTTAGTTTGCCCACGTTCGGAAGCGAGCTTAGACACCACCGAAATGGGCTTGGCCCACCCATGAAATTTCGGTGGCCCACTCCCGGAAATTTAAAAATTTAGTTTACCCACGTTCGGAAGCGACCTGAGACACCACCGAAGTGGGCTTGGCACACCCATGAAATTTGGGCGGCCCACTCCAGGAAATTTAAATATTTAGTTTACCCACGTTCGGAAGCGAGCTTAGACACCACCGAAATGGGCTTGGCCCACCCATAAAATTTGGGTTGCCCACTCCCGGAAATTTAAAAATTTAGTTTACACACATTCGGAAGCAAGCTGAGACACCACCGAAATTGGCTTGGCCCACCCATGAAATTTGGGTGGCATACTCCCGGAAATTTTAAAATTTAGTTTACCCACGTTCGGAAGCGAGCGGAGACACCACCGAGAGGGCTTGGCCCACCCATGAAATTTTTTTGGCCCTCTCCCGGAAATTTAAAAATTTAGTTTACACACATTCGGAAGCAAGCTGAGACACCACCGAAATTGGCTTGGCCCACCCATGAAATTTTTTTGGCCCACTCCCGGAAATTTAAAAATTTTGTTTACCCACGTTCGGGAGCGAGCGGAGACACCAGGAAAATGGGCTTGGCCCACCCATGAAATTTGAGTGGCCCACTCCCGGAATTTTAAAAATTTAGTTTACCCACGTTCGGAAGCGAGCTGAGACAGCACCGAAATGGGCTTGGCCCACCCAAGAAATTTAGGTGGCCCACTCCCGGAAATTTAAAAATTTAGTTCACCCACGTTCGGAAGCGAGCAGAGACACCACCGAAATGGGCTTGGCCCACCCATGAAATTTGGGTGGCCCACTCTCGTAAATTTAAAAATTTAGTTTACCCACATTCGGAAGCGAGCTGAGACACCACCGAAATGGGCTTGGCCCACCCATGAAATTCGGGCGGCCCACTCCCGGAAATATAAAAATTTAGTTTACCCAGGTTCGGAAGCGGGCTGAGACCACCGAAATGGGCTTGGCCCACCCATGAAATTTGGGTGGCCCACTCCCGGAAATTTCAAAATTTAGTTTACCCACGTTCGGAAGTGAGCTGAGACACCACCGAAATGGGCTTGGCCCACCCATGAAATTTGGGTGGCCCACTCCCGGAAATTTAAAAATTTAGTTTACCCACGTTCGGAAGTGAACTTAGACACCACTGAAATGGGCTTGGCCCACCCATGAAATTTGGGCGGCCCACTCCCGGAAATTTAAAAATTTAGTTTGCCCACGTTCGGAAGCGAGCTTAGACACCACCGAAATGGGCTTGGCCCACCCATGAAATTTGGGTGGCCCACTCCCGGAAATTTAAAAATTTAGTTTACCCACGTTCGGAAGCGAGCGGAGACACAACCGAAATGGGCTTGGCCCACCCATGAAATTTGGGTGGCCCACTCTCGGAAATTTAAAAGTTTAGTTTACCCACGTTCGGAAGCAAGCTGAGACACAACCGAAATGGGCTTGGCCCAACCATGAAATTCGGGTGGCCCACTCCCGGAAATTTAAAAATTTAGTTTACCCACGTTTGGAAGCGAGCTGAGACACCACCGAAATGAGCTTGGCCTACCCATGAAATTTGGGTGGCCCACTCCCGGAAATTTAAAAATTTAGTTTACCCACGTTCAGCAGCGAGCGGAGACACCACCGAGATGGGCTTGGCCCACCCATGAAATTTGAGTGGCCCACTCTCGGAAATTTAAAAATTTAGTTTACCCACGTTCGGAAGCGAGTTGAGACACCACTGAAATGGGCTTGGCCCACCCATGAAATTTGAGTGGCCCACTCCCGGAAATTTAAAAATTTAGTTTACCCACGTTCGGAAGTGAGCTGAGATACCACCTAAATGGGCTTGGCCCACCCATGAAATTTGGGTGGCCCACTCCCGGAAATTAAAAAATTTAGTTTACCCACGTTCGGAAGTGAGCTGAGACACCACCGAAATGGGCTTGGCCCACCCATGAAATTTGGGTGACCCACTCCCGGAAATTTAAAAATTTAGTTTACCCACGTTCGGAAGCGAGCTATAGACACCACCGAAATGGGCTTGGCCCACCCATGAAATTTGGGTGCCCACTCCCGGAAATTTAAAAATTTAGTTTACCCAGGTTCGGAAGCGAGCTGAGACCACCGAAATGGGCTTGGCCCACCCATGAAATTTGAGTGGCCCAGTCCCGGAAATTTAAAAATTTAGTTTACCCACGTTCGGAAGCTAGCTGAGACACCACCTAAATGGGCTTGGCCCACCCATGAAATTTGGGTGGCCCACTCCCGGAAATTTAAAAATTTAGTTTACAAAAGTTCCGAAGTTAGCTGAGACACCACAGAAATGGGATTGGCCCACCCATGAAATTTGGGTGGCCCACTCCCGGAAATTTAAAAATTTAGTTTACCCACGTTCGGAAGCGAGCGGAGACACCACCGAAATGGGCTTGGCCCACCCATGAAATTTGGGTGGCCCACTCTCGGAAATTTAAAAGTTTAGTTTACCCACGTTCGGAAGCAAGCTGAGACACCACCGAAATGGGCTTGGCCCACCCATGAAATTCGGGTGGCCCGATCCCGGAAATTTAAAAATTTAGTTTACACACATTCGGAAGCAAGCTGAGACACCACCGAAATTGGCTTGGCCCAGCCATGAAATTTGGGTGGCATACTCCCGGAAATTTTAAAATTTAGTTTACCCACGTTCGGAAGCGAGCGGAGACAAAACCGAGATGGGCTTGGCCCGCCCATGAAATTTTTTTGGCCTACTCCCGGAAATTTAAAAATTTAGTTTACCCACGTTCGGAAGCGAGCTGAGACACCACCGAAATGGGCTTGGCCCACCCATGAAATTTGGGTGGCCCGCTCCAGGAAATTTAAAAATTTAGTTTGCCCACGTTCGGAAGCGAGCTTAGACACCACCGAAATGGGCTTGGCCCACCCATGAAGTTTCGGTGGCCCACTCCCGGAAATTTAAAATTTTAGTTTACCCACGTTTGGAAGCGAGCTTAGACACCACCGAAATGGGCTTGGCCCACCCATGAAATTAGGGTGGCCCATTCCCGGAAATTTAAAAATTTAGTTTACACACATTCGGAAGCAAGCTGAGACACCACCGAAATTGGCTTGGCCCACCCATAAAATTTGGGTGGCATACTCCCGGAAATTTAAAAATTTAGTTAACCCACGTTCGGAAACGAGCGGAGACACCACCGAGATGGGCTTGGCCCACCCATGAAATTTTTTGGCCCTCTCCCGGAAATTTAAAAATATAGTTTACACACATTCGGAAGCAAGCTGAGACACCACCGAAATTGGCTTGGCCCACCCATGAAATTTGGGTGGCCCACTCCAGGAAATTAAAAAATTTAATTTGCCCACGTTCGGAAGCGAGCTTAGACACCACCGAAATGGGCTTGGCCCACCCATGAAATTTGGGTGGCCCACTCCAGGAAATGAATCGGATCATTACAGAACATGGCCTTCAGAATTTCACTACGCCAGGTTAAGCCAAGGTCTGCAACTCCATATTTATACTTTCTCATGGAGTGTCACCGCGGGCGAACGCTAAATGCCGACAATTAATTTAACCACGTCTTCTGGGAGCGCGCTCCCAGAAGAATGCCTTTGTTAGTTTGCACCTCTCCATATTACCACCTTGGACGCAGAACTCGCGTACAGTGATTTCAACATAGGGCGACTTGACGACTGTAAGACCCCATAGGCATCTGGGTTATCACCGGTTCGTTACATCGCGGCAGTGTCGTTGGAAGTGCTTTATGGGGGTAGATGCAGAAATGATCAAAAAGGAGGAAACTGACAAGCAGAATAACACAAAAATGAAACTTGTACTGAAGTAAATATGGGTTTAGTCTTCGATCTCAAATACCTAAAAATGCCTTTATTTCGTTACGCTTGACCAGTTAATAGAAAAACAAAAAAGGCAGATTTTTTCCTATAACTTTTTCTACAGAAAGGTTCAAAGCTACTGAGCTATAGAGCAGTACATGTCTACGGAGTAGTTTTTCTTTTTGTAGATGAATTTTATTCTGTGAAAAAAGCAAAAAAAAAAATTTTTGTCTGAGGAAGAAACGGGAAAACTAAATATTTGCTACAAAGCCATGTATGTAGCGCAGTAAAAATAAGCCAAAGTAAGGAATGAAATCAGACAAATCCGTGATGATCTATGTTGCTGAGAAAACCGGTCCTATAAATATGAACTATAGGCTCAACCTCCGCCCTTAAGTAACAGCAGGTGGACAAATACAATACGCAACCCTAAAATACAGGGCTCATTAGCCCAAGTGTCGATTTGCGGTATCAAGCTCCATTAATTATCATTAAGCTGAGCTTTACTCCCGTGAGTTATCAGGTGACCGAAGATACGAAGACAAAGGAAATAATTATTTCTATCTCTGCCGTCTGATGCACAGTGTGGCGCGTCTGGAGCGCCGGGCAGCGCATAAGCATTTGATGAATTAATCAGAAAATCGCCTTCACGATACGACAGCGCCATCTGTGCTGCCACGATCCGCGCTGAAAGGTGGAAAATCCCCGGGGTTGTTCTATCAGACGTGGCGATGGCGTGCTGCGCAGTTGTGGTCACGGTGAGTACACGTGTGCATCGCTGTCTGGAAGAGATCGGTTTCTGCCATCCGGTCTGTCACCAGAAGCTTTCCTTTGTGCGTCTTGAGCGCACGTTCGCCGCCGACCGTCCTGGTAGAAAACCGAGCCAGGCGCTGCGTGCAGTTCGTCATCCGGTCCCACGCTGGCCGACTCACGCCACCGGCGCTGCTCTGCGCTCCCATTGGCTGCTGAGCTGCCTCGACGTGTTGCTGCCTCAGCCGGGGACAACACAAGGGCAAATAAAGAACCGATGATGCTTGCGCTAAAGGCAAACCCTTCTTCCTTTTCGATTAACAATTTGAATATTTTATTGCTGCAGATCCATCAATTTTTTCTTTCAACTCTACATTATGCAGAACCTGCACGGCCTTCGTGGTTAGTTATAGTCGCGTGCGGATCGACTTTGATGAAATTTAGATGTCGCTATGAACGACGAATTACAAAAAGTATTGGACATAGTTCACGCGAGCAGCAAGATTTTTTTAACACTACAGCGTACTTGGTTTATGGCATTGGTTATATCGTAGTCGCGTCCTGCGTGGTCTAAGCAGTAGTGCAGAACGTGTTCTACGTTATACATGGCCTGAACCCGGACGCCCGCACCTCGGCAAATGCCATGAGAGGTGGCGTCGCTAAACCCGCTGCCTGCTGTGCGCAGGGATCCAGGCTGTGCTCGCTAAGCTGCCTGCTATGTTGTTGCTTTTAGTGTACGTCTTCGAGCGCTAATGATGCGGAGGAGAGCAGCGCTCAACGACGGAAAATCCCCAGAGGGGCAATTCTTGCGCCCATAGCAACTGCACGTACTGAGGCCGACTGATAGGTAGTGTGAACGCGATTGTTTTCTGCGATCGCAATCTGCCATCCGGTCTGTCACCAGACGCTTTCCGTCGCGCGTCTTGCGCACAGGCATTCTTCGCCGACCGCGTTGGAAAAAACCCATCTACGCTAGCAGTGCAGCACTACCGGAAATTTAAAATTTTAGTTTACCTATGTTCGGAAGCGAGCGGAGACACCACCGAATTGGGCTTGGCCCACCCATGAAATTTGGGCGGCCCACTCCCGGAAATTTAAAATTTTAGTTTACCTACGTTCGGAAGCGAGCGGTGACACCACCGAAATGGGCTTGGCCCACCCATGAAATTTAGGTGGCCCACTCTCGGAAATTAAAAAATTTAGTTTACCCATGTTCGGAAGCTTGTTGAGACACCACTGAAATGGGCTTGGCCCACCCATGAAATTTGGGTGGCCCACTCCCGGAAATTTAAAAATTTAGTTTACCCACGTTCGGAAGCGAGCTGAGACACCACCTAAATGGGCTTGGCCCACCCATGAAATTTGGGTGGCCCACTCCCGGAAATTTAAAAATTTAGTTTACAAACGTTCGGAAGTGAGCTGAGACCCCACAGAAATGGGCTTGGCCCACCCATAAAATTTGGGGGGCCCACTCCCGGAAATTTAAAAATTTAGTTTACCCAGGTTCGGAAGCAAGCTGAGACCACCGAAATGGGCTTGGCCCACCCATGAAATTTGAGTGGCCCACTCCCGGAAATTTAAAAATTTAGTTTACCCACGTTCGGAAGCGAGTTGAGACACCACCGAAATGAGCTTGGCCCACCCATGAAATTTGGGTGGCCCACTCCCGGAAATTAAAAAATTTAGTTTACACACATTCGGAAGCAAGCTGAGACACCACCGAAATTGGCTTGGCCCACCCATGAAATTTGGGTGGCATACTCCCGGAAATTTTAAAATTTAGTTTACCCACGTTCGGAAGCGAGCGGAGACACCACCGAGATGGGCTTGGCCCACAAATGAAATTTTTTTTGCCCACTCCCGGAAATTTAAAAATTTAGTTTACCCACATTCGGAAGAGAGCTGAGACACCACCGAAATGGGCTTGGCCCACCCATGAAATTCGGGCGGCCCACTCCAGGAAATTTAAAAATTTAGTTTACCAACGTTCGGAAGCGAGCTTAGACACCACCGAAATGGGCTTGGCCCACCCATGAAATTTGGGTGGCCCACTCCCGGAAATTTAAAAATTTAGTTTACACACATTCGGAAGCAAGCTGAGACACCACCGAAATTGGCTTGGCCCACCCATGAAATTTGGGTGGCATACTCCCGGAAATTTTAAAATTTAGTTTACCCACGTTCGGAAGCGAGTGGAGACACCACTGAGATGGGCTTGGCCGACCCATGAAATTTTTTTGGCCCACTCCCGGAAATTTAAAAATTTAGTTTACCCACGTTCGGAAGCGAGCTGAGACACCACCGAAATGGGCTTGGCCCACCCATGAAATTTGGGCGGCCCACTCCAGGAAATTTAAAAATTTAGTTTGCCCACGTTCGGAAGCGAGCTTAGACACCACCGAATAGGGCTTGGCCCACCCATGAAATTTGGGTGGCCCACTCCCGGAAATTTAAAAATTTAGTTTTCCCATGTTCGGAAGCGAGCGGAGACACCACCAAAATGGGCTTGGCCCACCCAAGAAATTTTTTTGGCCCACTCCCGGAAATTTAAAAATTTTGTTTACCCACGTTCAGAAGCGAGCTGAGACACCACCGAAATGGGCTTGGCCCACCCATGAAATTTGGGTGGCCCACTCCAGGAAATTTAAAAATTTAGTTTAGCCACATTCGGAAGCGAGCTGAGACACCACCGAAATGGGCTTGGCCCACCCATGAAATTTGGGTGGCCCTCTCCTGGAAATTTAAAAATTTAGTTTACACACATTCGGAAGCAAGCTGAGACACCACCGAAATTAGCTTGGCCCACCCATGAAATTTGGGTGGCATACTCCCGGAAATATAAAAATTTAGTTTACCCACGTTCGGAAGCGAGCGGAGACACCACCGAAATGGGCTTGGCCCACCCATGCAATTTTTTGGCCCACTCCCGGAAATTTAAAAATTTAGTTTACCCACGTTTGGAAGCGAGCTGAGACACCACCGAAGTGGGCTTGGCCCACCCATGAACTTTGGGCGGCCCACTCCAAGAAATTTAAAAATTTAGTTTGCCCACGTTCGGAAGCGAGCTTAGACACCACCGAAAGGGGCTTTGCCCACCCATGAAATTTGGGTGGCCCACTCCCGGAAATTTAAAAATTTAGTTACCCACGTTCGGAAGCGAGCGGAGACACCACCAAAATGGGCTTGGCCCACCCATGAAATTTTTTTGGCCACTCCCGGAAATTTAAAAATTTTGTTTACCCACGTTCGGAAGCAAGCTGAGACACCACCGAAATGGGCTTGGCCCACCCATGAAATTTGGGTGGCCCACTCACGGAAATTTAAAAATTTAGTTTGCCCACGTTGGCAAGCGAGCTTAGACACTCTTGAAATGGGCTTGGCCCACCCATGAAATTTGGGTGGCCCACTCCCGGAAATTTAAAAATTTAGTTTACCCACGTTCGGGAGCGAGCGGAGACACCAGCAAAATGGGCTTGGCCCACCCATGAAATTTTAGTGGCCCACTCCCGGAAATTTAAAAATTTAGTTTACCCACGTTCGGAAGCGAGCTGACACACCACCGAAATGGGCTTGGCCCACCCAAGAAATTTGGGTGGCCCACTCCCGGAAATTTCAAAATTTAGTTTCCCCACGTTCGGAAGCGAGCGGAGACACCACCGAAATGGGCTTGGCCCACCCATGAAATTTGGGTGGTCCACTCTCGGAAAATTAAAAATTTAGTTTACCCACATTCGGAAGCGAGCTGAGACACCACCGAAATGGGCTTGGCCAACCCATGAAATTCGGGCGGCCCACTCACGGAAATTTAAAAATTTAGTTTACCCACGTTCCGAAGCGAGCGGAGACACCACCGAAATGGGCTTGGCCCACCCATGAAATTTGGGTGGCCCACTCTCGGAAATTAAAAAATTTAGTTTACCCACGTTCGGAAGCGAGTTGAGACACCACTGAAATGGGCTTGGCCCACCCATGAAATTTGGGTGGCCCACTCTCGGAAATTTAAAAGTTTAGTTTACCCACGTTCGGAAGCAAGCTGAGACACCACCGAAATGGGCTTGTCCCACCCATGAAATTCGGGTGGCCCACTCCCGGAAATTTAAAAATTTAGTTTACCCACGTTCGGAAGCGAGCTGAGACACCACCGAAATGAGCTTGGCCCACCCATGAAATTTGGGTGGCCCACTCCCGGAAATTAAAAAATTTAGTTTACACACATTCGGAAGCAAGCTGAGACACCACCGAAATTGGCTTGGCCCACCCATGAAATTTGGGTGGCATACTCCCGGAAATTTTAAAATTTAGTTTACCCACGTTCGGAAGCGAGCGGAGACACCACCGAGATGGGCTTGGCCCACCCATGAAATTTGGGCGGCCCACTCCAGGAAATTTAAAAATTTAGTTTACCAACGTTCGGAAGCGAGCTTAGACACCACCGAAATGGGCTTGGCCCACCCATGAAATTTGGGTGGCCCACTCTCGGAAATTTAAAAGTTTAGTTTACCCACGTTCGGAAGCAAGCTGAGACACCACCGAAATGGGCTTGTCCCACCCATGAAATTCGGGTGGCCCACTCCCGGAAATTTAAAAATTTAGTTTACCCACGTTCGGAAGCGAGCTGAGACACCACCGAAATGAGCTTGGCCCACCCATGAAATTTGGGTGGCCCACTCCCGGAAATTAAAAAATTTAGTTTACACACATTCGGAAGCAAGCTGAGACACCACCGAAATTGGCTTGGCCCACCCATGAAATTTGGGTGGCATACTCCCGGAAATTTTAAAATTTAGTTTACCCACGTTCGGAAGCGAGCGGAGACACCACCGAGATGGGCTTGGCCCACCCATGAAATTTTTTTGGCCCACTCCCGGAAATTTAAAAATTTAGTTTACCCACGTTCGGAAGCGAGCTGAGACACCACCGAAATGGGCTTGGCCCACCCATGAAATTTGGGCGGCCCACTCCAGGAAATTTAAAAATTTAGTTTACCAACGTTCGGAAGCGAGCTTAGACACCACCGAAATGGTCTTGGCCCACCCATGAAATTTGGGTGGCCCACTCCAGGAAATGAATCGGATCATTACAGAACACGGCCTTCAGAATTTCACTACGCCAGGTTAAGCCAAGGTCTGCAACTCCATATTTATACTTTCTCATGGAGTGTCACCGCGGGCGAACGCTAAATGCCGACAATTAATTTAACCACGTCTTCTGGGAGCACGCTCTCAGAGGAATGCCTTTGTTAGTTTGCACATCTCCATATTACCACCTTGGACGCAGAACTCGCGTACGGTGATTTCAACATAGGGCGACTTGACGCCTGTAAGACCCCATAGGCATCTGGGTTATCACCGGTTCGTTACATCGCGGCAGTGTCGTTGGAAGTGCTTTATGGGGGCAGATGCAGAAATGATCCAAAAGGAGGAAACTGACAAGCAGAATAACACAAAAATGAAACTTGTACTGAAGTAAATGTGGGTTTAGTCTTCGATCTCAAATACCTTAAATACCTTTATTTCGTTACGCTTGACCAGTTAATAGAAAAACAAAAAAGGCAGATTTTTTCCTATAACTTTTTCTACAGAAAGGTTCAAAGCTACTGAGCTATAGAGCAGTACATGTCTACGGAGTAGTTTTTCTTTTTGTAGATGAATTTTATTCTGTGAAAAAAGCAAAAAAAAATATTTTTCTGAGGAAGAAACGGGAAAACTAAATATTTGCTACAAAGCCATGTATGTAGCGCAGTAAAAATAAGCCAAAGTAAGGAATGAAATCAGACAAATCCGTGATGATCTATGTTGCTGAGAAAACGGGTCCTATAAATATGAACTATAGGCTCAACCTCCGCCCTTAAGTAACAGCAGGTGGACAAATACAATACGCAACCCTGAAATACAGGGCTCATTAGCCCAAGTGTCGATTTGCGGTATCAATCTCCATTAATTATCATTAAGCTGAGCTTTACTCCCGTGAGTTATCAGGTGACCGAAGATACGAAGACAAAGGAAATAATTATTTCTATCTCTGCCGTCTGATGCACAGTGTGGCGCGTCTGGAGCGCCGGGCAGCGCATAAGCATTTGATGAATTAATCAGAAAATCGCCTTCACGATACGACAGCGCCATCTGTGCTGCCACGATCCGCGCTGAAAGGTGGAAAATCCCCGGGGTTGTTCTATCAGACGTGGCGATGGCGTGCTGCGCAGTTGTGGTCACGGTGAGTACACGTGTGCATCGCTGTCTGGAAGAGATCGGTTTCTGCCATCCGGTCCGTCACCAGAAGCATTCCTTTGTGCGTCTTGAGCGCACGTTCGCCGCCGACCGTCCTGGTAGAAAACCGAGCCAGGCGCTGCGTGCAGTTCGTCATCCGGTCCCACGCTGGCCGACTCACGCCACCGGCGCTGCTCTGCGCTCCCATTGGCTGCTGAGCTGCCTCGACGTGTTGCTGGCTCAGCCGGGGACAACACAAGGGCAAATAAAGAACCGATGACGCTCGCGCTAAAGGCAAACCCTTCTTCCTTTTCGAATCACAATTTGAATATTTTATTGCTGCAGATCCATCAGTTTTTTCTTTCAACTCTACATTATGCAGAACCTGCACGGCCTTCGTGGTTAGTTATAGTCGCGTGCGGATCGACTTTGATGAAATTTAGATGTCGCTATGAACGACGAATTACTAAAGTACTGGACATAGTTCACGCGAGCAGCAAGATTTTTTTAACACTACAGCGTACTTGGTTTATGGCATTGGTTATATCGTAGTCGCGTCCTGCGTGGTCTAAGCAGTAGTGCAGAACGTGTTCTACGTTATACATAGACTGAACCCGGACGCCCGCACCTCGGCAAATGCCATGAGAGGTGGCGTCGCTAAACCCGCTGCCTGCTGTGCGCAGGGATCCAGGCTGTGCTCGCTAAGCTGCCTGCTATGTTGTTGCTTTTAGTGTACGTCTTCGAGCGCTAATGATGCGGAGGAGAGCAGCGCTCAACGTCGGAAAATCCCCAGAGGGGCAATTCTTGCGCCCATAGCAACTGCACGTACTGAGGCCGACTGATAGGTAGTGTGAACGCGATTGTTTTCTGCGATCGCAATCTGCCATCCGGTCTGTCACCAGACGCTTTCCGTCGCGCGTCTTGCGCACAGGCAATCTTCGCCGACCGAGTGGGCCACCCAAATTTTAGGGGTGAGCCAAGTCCATTTTGGGGGTGTCCCACCTCGGCTCCCAACATTGGTCAACTGAATTTTCAAGTTTTCCGGAGTGGGCCACCCAAATTTCAGGTGTGCGCCAAGCCCATTTTGGGGGTGTCCCACCTCGGCTCTGAACGTGGGTCAACTCCGTTTTCAAATTTTCGGGAGTGGGCACCAAATTTCAGGGGTGGGCCAAGCCCATTTTCGGGGTGTCCCAGCTCGGCTCCCAAGGTAGGTCAACTCAATTTTCAAATTTGCGGGAGTAGGCCACCCAAATTTCAGCGGTGGGTCAAGCCCACTGAGGGGGTGTCAGCTCGGTTTCGATCGTGGGTAAACTGAATTTTAAATTTTTCGGGGGTGGGCCATCCAAATTTCAGGTGTTGGCCAAGCCCATTTTTGGGATGTCCCAGCTCGGCTCCGAACATGGGTCAACTCAGTTTTCAAATTTTCGGGAGTGGGCCACCGCAATTTCGGGGGTGGGCCAAGAACATTTTGGGGCTGTCCCAGCTCGGCTCCCAACATGGGTCAACTGAATTTTCAATTTTTCCGGAGTGGGCCACCCATAATTCAGGTGTGGGCCAAGCCCATTTTGGGGGTGTCCCACCTCGGCTCCTAACACGGGTCAACTCAGTTTTCAAATTTTCTGGAGTGGGCCACCCCAATTTGAGGGGTGGGCCAAGCTCATTTTGGAGGTGTCTCAGCTCGGCTCGGAATTTGGGTCAACTCAATTTTCAATTTTTCGGGAGTGGGCACCGAATTTCAGGGGTGACCCAAGCCCATTTTCGTGGTGTCCCAGCTCGGTTCCGAACGTGGGTCAATTCAATTTTCAATTTTTCGGGAGTGGGCTACACAAATTACTGCGGTGGGCCAAGCCCATTTTGGGGTTTGTCATCTCGGCTTCAATTGTGGGTGAACTCAATTTTCAATTTTTCGAGTGTGGGCCACCAAATTTCAGTGTAGTTCGAAGCTAATTCTTGGCGTTTCCCAGGTAGGTTCGGAACGTGGGTCAACACAATTTTCAAATTTCCTAGAGTGGGGCACCCAAATTTCAGGGGTGGGCAACCCAATTTTTGGACGTAGGCCAATTCCAATTGAGGCTATGTCATGTCTGTTTTCTACCGAAGCAAACCCAAGTGCAACCGGCAGTCAAATTCAGGTAAGGTCATTTCAACTCAAAGGTCCAAACTCAAAGGTCGAGGCTTCAGAGACCCATCGGCTTCTTCAGAATTGCTAGTGAAGTGGTGCTTTTGCATTTAAGAAGTCCCAACGCTGCTGTTTTCATCGTTGAAGTGTTATATTTGGATGACATCATCATCAGTGTCAGAAGTTATTTGTCAACGCTATGTCTGTCAACTTCTCTGTACTCGCCCCGTCAGAGCTGCGTTGTGTCTTTCCTTGTTCGAGGTGGAAAAGTTGCTGTCGTAAGGCGGAAATCTTGATTTAAGAGACTTATCAGCGTGCTGCGCTCACAGTTTTCTGCGGATTTCATACAAATAAGTTTGCCTACTCACTACAAGTTTTCTTACTAAAGATTGCGCCGGAATCTCAATCACAACCTTCTCCCACATACAGTTTCTCACGCTGATCCTGAACCGTCGCGACGACAGCCAAACAAACTGCAATACGCGACACCGCGCCCTGGTATCCCTGTGCGTGCTCACGGAGCAAGAAAGTGCCCGTTGAGTTCAACGACCGGGGTGTCGGCCTTCAGCGACAGGCGTAACCAAAAGCGCGGTCTCTGTGCTGCAGACAGTCATGAGTTAGCTTAAAATTGCAACTGATCCTCGCTCATCTGCTTCCGGTGTGCCGCGTGCCTTGATCAAGCTTACGCTCTATTGACAGGGGAGAAATTCATAGTTGTTGAACTATTCTCATCCTCATGAGGCTTTGGGGTGCGCATTTTTTTCACGAACACGTAACAAACTTGTTGCCCCTTTTGGCTTGCTGCGCGGGCAATCAAGAACGGATGGTGAGTTTACTGCTACAGCGCTTACCATGCAGTGAAAATCTCTTATGCTGCGAACATACATTCGGTGACAATTTGATACACTTGTACGATACAGTCATCTGGAAACTCGAACCTCGCTTCCGCTAGGCCTTTTGTTTTGATGACTGCACGCTTTTACGACCGGCAGAATTCAGTGCACCTCTGTCGGCCCATGATCAGTTGCAGTCAGGCGCGAGATAGAACACCCGTTAGCTAAAGAGCCCATACTTGCCTCATATAGGGGAAGGCGGCGCAATACGCGGCACAGATTTGCAGATGACCGCTTTCTTTTTTTCATTCGTAAACAGCGGCGAACAAATATGAGAGAACCATTCGTTACCGCCCTCCCATCGCACTCGGGAAGTATGGAAGGGACAGCTGAAGCAGACCACAGCATAAATTTATATGCGAAAATTTGAAATGTATTTCGCCCCACCAACGGGCGAGAAATGTACGGGCTTCTAAAATATAACTTCACTCAATATTGCAAAGATTTCCCACAAGCATGCTTTCATGGATGTGTAAACAATATCTGTGACCCCAAATCCGCATGTAAACAGCGTAGCCAGGCAGAAACCGGTACTGCTCTGCTCAATGACCCGCTCAGTCTACCGGCAGTTCAACAGCCAGGGTTTGCGGATTTGTTGTCTAAGCAATCATTTTGAATTTCCTGCCTGCTTGGCAACTTTTTTTCTCTTTTAGCGTCGCAGCTGCAGCTATGTCCCTTCGTCTCCGTCGAATCGACGTGGGACTTAGTTCGATCGCAGAACGTGAACGGAAGGTTTTCGACGTGATTGGAGGTCAAACCTAACAGAGCTTGCTCTATTGGCAGAATGATTTGTGCGAAAAACCTTTATTAGTCGTCGAAAGAAGGGCATCCCTTTGATTTCAAAGAAATTCTGTTCTTCACGTTCCGTCATTTTCTTTTGTGTTTCGTGGTGGGCGTCTTTGGGGGCCCCAAAAGGCTTGGCTGCGCCCGCGTTTATTGATGCTCTCCACAGCTCTCTTCTTGCCTTCTTTGCGCCAAACATTAGTCCATGTTTTTTTTTTCGTACGTTCCGACAATCCTGGCGGTCGACAAAACAAGGGTAGTGTTTTGGTGCGAGCAATAAAACAATTATCCTTACTTTAGGCCCCGCATAAAACTACGTAGCATTTTACCCCACGTGTATCCTTCTGCTAAAAGAATTTTCCCGTAAGAGCGCGAGGAGCCAACCCTCCTGAAGACTTCAAAAGTTTAGACGGGTAACTTATTGTAATAAATGAATGGTTACGTAATAAAGGACGATCGTTTTCGGTTGCCGTGCACAGAACCAAAATAGGGCCTTGCTGAAAATCGCTCCTTTTAGGCTGCTCTGTCGTTTGCCAAGGCTCACTTCGCTATTCTTTTCTCTGCTCGGAAACTAGAAATTTTGACAGCCATAAGGTGAGCTGCTGTATACAAGTGGTGGGTCACGCCAGCAAAATATCAATGTAATTTTAATGCCCGCTTAAAATTTACGAAGCGCAAAGTAGTAAAGGCAAGCTTAGTCAACAATGTATTATAAAAGTATGGCTGATTTCAGCATTTTTCAAAATGAAAGGTTGAAATAAATAGCAGCGCATGGTTACATCATCTTTTAAACTTATTAGGCCCAAAGCACTATGCATGAGCTTGGCTGAGAGATAAAGCCTCTGCGAACAATTCCCCAAGATTGTCCAAAAGTTTTTGTACTAAGGTTTTTCTTCTCATGCATTTTAACAACATTTAAAATGGCTGTTTAGAGGAATAATTTCTCCAGATCGTCACCTGCGAGTCTCGATGCAGTAACGACATATATGCTTGTTCCCCATACGTGCTCGCTCTTAGCGTACCTGTGGCGCCTTGCTCGCTCTTGCCGTTCCTGGGTAGGCTCGGTGGCATCGCCACGATAAGGTCATCTAACCCGATGATTTTTGGCGTGCAGGTGTTTGCTTCCCTCATCACCGAGATCCTTTTCTTCGCCCTCCTTCCTGCCCCTTCGGACGCCATTGCTCCCAGCGAGCCGTCTCGTTCGGAGCGTCACGGTGGCTCCTTCTGTCAACTGACTGCAGTTTGGAAATGTTTACCAGCGCCGCAAACGGAGCAGCTAACCACCGATCTACCCTGGTCCGCCCCATTGACATCGACGGCAACCGGCGCGCCCACTATAAAGCTGTGTCACCTGCGCACGGCGCCCTGTGGGCTTGGTGGCATTGCCACGATAAGGTCATCCGACCCGATGATCTTCGCCATACAGGTCAGTCAACCCTACTGCCTTTTTACCAAAAGGTCGAGCAAATTTTGTAAAATGCCGCGGTGATATGAAAAAAACGTGGGGACTTCTTTATGACATAATGGGTAAAACTAAGAACAAAAATCTAGATACTAAATTAACCCGTACCTTTGGCAGTGAAAGTAATCAATCTACGGCGGACTCGTTCAGCGAACAGTTTGCTACATCTGTGAAGGAATTAAAAGCGCAGCCGAAAGTGCCTCCGGCTCCATACTATGGTCCAAACGTACCAAACTCTGCGTACTTACCGACGGTTGATGACACTGAGTTATGTAATATTCTTCAGGTCCTCCCACTGAGCAGACCTCCCGGATACGATAAGATCAGACTACGAGATCTAAGAAATAATTACATCAAACTAAAAATTGTGCTCCTGCATATTCTTAACGGTTGCTTCTCAACAAGGGAAATACCCCAAGGTATGAAAATATCCGTTATACGGCCCATCTATAAGTCGGGCAAAAAAACTGATAAGAGAAACTACAGACCAATCGCTATATTGCCTACCATTACTATTTTAATGGAGAAAATCGTATATCAGAGCATTTTGTCGTTTTGTGACCGATTTGATATCCTAAATGGCACACAGTATGGTTTCCGGCGCGAGACTAGCACTGTAGATCTTCTAGAAGATTGTTGTGACAAAATTAACATGCATATATATAGAAATGAGATTGTCCTTGGATTGTTTTTAGACTTAACCAAAGCTTTCGACACAGTGGACCACGGCATTCTGTTGCAGAAATTAGAGAACATTCGATTTCGCGGACCTTACGTCATGTTTATCTCAAACTACCTTTCAAATCGTGTTCAGGTTGTGCGAGTCAAAGATAATTTCAGCGACTTCAAACCTCTTCTATATGGCGTGCCACAAGGCTCCGTTTTAGGACCTTTCCTTTTCAATATTTATGTAAATGACTTGGCATATCTTAGACTGAATTCGGTACTTTACCAGTGCGCTGATGACACAGCGCCCCTTGTTCTGAATGAGTCGTACAACAGGGCTGCAGAGCTGCTACAAACGGATGTTAAAAAAGTGTTCGATTGGTTTTCAGGTAACCAGATTTACATTAACAAGCAGAAAACGGCTCTGGTGTGTTTTAGAAATCCGCACAAAAAGGTAATATTAAAGGAATCTGTTATTGTGCACGGTACTTTCTGCCCTAGATGTCAATGTGTTTCACTGCCCTTGTCTAAAAAGAGTCAAATATCTAGGTATTCATCTCGACGCCAACATGTCTTGGTCTTCTCATGTTGAGCATCTCATCAAACGACTCCGTGTTACTTCTATGTACCTTCACAGAATGAAATTCAATACTTCTGTTAGGTTGCGTCAGCTTGTGTTTAAGGCTATAGGAGAGTCTATATTAAAATATAGTGTCGCTGTTTATGGCTCATGTGCGTTGTCTAGAAGGAACCAAATCGATAGTTTACTACACAGAATTTCCGCAAACATTTTGTATGGCACGTCTAAGGAGACCTTAGATAGTGCTGAAAGAATGATTGCTGCTGATGTGTACTTCATTCAAGATTTATTTACACATGTAGTAATTAGTAGAAACTACTTTTCTAATAGGTTTAAGCTTCCTGTGAACAAACCTAAAATACTAAGAAAAGTAGAGCCGTTTAAACTTCCCAAGATATATACACACTATGGAAAAAGGTGCTGAATGTTCTACAGCCCCTTCCTTTTTAACCAGCTTCCAACAAAAATACTATCATTGCAGACTATCAAAGAGGTCAAATCAGAAGTAAAATCCTGGCTAGTTACGTCTAGAACCATAAAAACGGTACGCTGACATTATGGCTTGAAACACTCTGCAGGTCTTATTGATATGTGTTATGAAGCACGGTTGCTTTTTTGTTGTTGTTGTTGCATCCTCATAAAATATGTATTTAACCTAGTTTTTCAGTGTGTACAAGTGTGATTGTTGTTCCTATCAATATATGTTTTTTTCTTTTTTCTCACTCTTTTATATTGCAAACCATGTAATTTTGTCTGTACTGAGTCTGCACTTTGTTTGATTGCCGTGGCCCGCCCACAAGCGCCCTGTCTTGCGCTTCCGCGGGCACACATACTTCCATGTGTAAATATGACAAAATAAATACTTATGTAATATGTCTGTAACTATTGTCTTCTGGAGCGGCCGTGCCCACGGTGCTGCCTTTCTATTGCTGCTGAGTGTGCGAATGTTATTCGTTCTCTGCTATTGCTGGCCGGAGATGTTGAAACAAACCCAGGCCCCGACAGAGTTCTCGAAGAACTGCAAAAGCTTTCTGCCGGTCAGTCCCAGCTAATCAGTGAGTTTCAGGGGCTCAGGAACCAGCTCACGTCTACCGAAAAAACTATTGCCGACATAAGTAAGAGACTGGCTGACCTTGAAACGCTCCATCAAGACATAGCTGGCCCACGCATCCACCTAGACACAATAAGCGCTAATACCACTGAAATAACCAGTCATATTTTTGAAATAGATGCCCCCATAGACGATGCCGAGAATCGTTCATTAAGAAATAACTTAATTTTCTACAGCATCACAGATGACAGTCCATCAGAAACATATGCCCAATCCGAAGAAACAGTCATCCGCCACTGCTATGAGACCCTGAAGTTGACAATTGATCCCAAAGAAATACAGCGTGCTCACCGTCTTGGACACCACTCAATTGAACATCTTCGCCCAATAATGGTTAATTTCTTCTGCTTTAAAACGAGGGAGTTAATTCTTTCCAAATGGACTATGCTAAAGGGTACCAACTATAGCATTGGCGAGGATTTTTCACGCCAGGTTCGTGCCGCACGGAAACAGCTCGTTGCATTCGCCCGAAGCAAAAAAAAAACAGCATTTTCATTGCGCTACAAAACACTGCATATTGGTTCGAAGCGTTATGCATTCGACGAATCCTCGCGGACGGTGCAAGCAATCGTATAGTAATCGGCTCATCATCATGCAACCGTGCGTCCATTCAATAGTCCTCAATATAAGATTCCAAATCTTTCTTTTTCCTTTATCTTCACAAACATACGCAGCTTTATTCCCAAGCGTCAGCATGTTTCTAATCTTGTTTCCTCATCCGTGAGCAACATACATATACTAACTGAAACATGGCTAACAAGTGACATCACCGACTCTGAAGTTCTGTCCGACTTACCAAATTTTAACGAGTTTCGGAACGATCGCAAAGACTACCGAGGCGGAGGTGTTCTTATTGCCACTAACCAACAGTTGCCCTGTTCTATTATTAACATCGATTTGGAGCTTGAAATATTTGGGTAGCTTGGCGTTCCGCCCTCCAGCTAATTATTCTAGGTGTCTGCTATCGACCTCCCAGCAGTAACCCAAATTTCTCGCATAGCCTTGGTTGTTGCCTAAACCAACTTGATACTAAGTACCCTAATGCATGCATCCTTCTTTTTAACTACCGTAGCATGAATTGGCAGAACATAACATCAACAGGCAGCGCAGAAATAACGAATTTCATTGATGCGTGTCTCAGCTTTAACATCACACAATTAGTAATGGAACCAACACGCGTTACACATGAATCTTAACATTCTGGACTTGATATTGACTAATCGGCCTGAAAGTTTATCATCCCTTACTTACCTCCGCGAAATTAGCGATCACAAAGTTTTACATGCCACCTTCACCTTTGCCACCGTATTGCGCCAAACGTATCAAAAAACGATCCGCTTGCACGATAGAGGTAATTACAGACGATAAACAACCAACTGCACAATTTTTTTCCAATTTTCGAAACAGGCTTTCAAGACCGATCTGTTCAAAATAACTGGCAAACTTTGAAAACAGAAGTATTAGAACTTGCGTCTGAATTTATTCCCACCATAACATTTTGTGCCAATTGTCGTAAGCAATGGTTCTCGAAGTCATTACAAACGCTCGAAAACAAGAAAAAACGGCCATTCCGAGCAGCAAAACTCCACCCAAGCCCATGCCCTTGGAATAAGTATTACTAGGCTGAGCACGTGTATTTACAATCCGTTCGAAACGCTAAACGCGCATTTTTTGGTGTAGATCTGCCAAAAATCTTAATCAACAATCCGCGAAAATTCTGCAAGTACTAAACCCCCAGCAGACACGCACTATCACTCTTACTAACGCACTTGGACAAGAGACCAGCGACGTTGAATGCGCGAACATATTTAACACTGCATTCGCCTCTGTTTTCACTGACGACACGGACAGGCCACTACCTGATACAACTGCATTTCCAATATCTCCGATGCCTTTACTCATACTTTCTGCAGATGGAATCACCTGTATTATCGAAAATATAAAATATCATCCTGAGCAGGTATTGATGAAATAAACTCGATCCTGTTAAAAAATACTCGGCACGTTTCTGCAGCATACTTATCTTTATTGTTCGCTCAATCACTTCACACAGTTAACATACCCAGCGACTGGAATGTGGGGAAGGTCGTTCCAGTGTTCAAATCCGATAACAAGGAATTACACCTTAACTACCATCCCATCTCTTTGACTAGTGTACCATGCAAAATTATGGAGCATGTCATTTTTTCGCAAATAATGCGTTTTCTTGACTTGAGGCATTTTTTCTATCAATCTCAGCATGGATTTCGTAAGGGTTTCTCCTGCGAAACACAAGTAGCCATATTCGTTCATGATCTGCATATAAATCTTCATTCTAACATTCAAACCGACGCAATCTTTCTGTACTTTGCTAAAGCTTTTGGCAAGGTACCTCATAAACGCTTACTACTAAAAATTTCCCTTTTAAATTAACACCCTAATGTATTACAATGACTAAAACAATTTCTAGCAGGTCGCTCCCAGTTTGTCTATGTTAATAACCAATCCTCTAATTCACTCCCAGTCACATCAGGCGTTCCTCAAGGTTCAGTGCTTGTTCTCCTTCTCTTCCGTATATATATCAACGATTTACCCATGCGTGTTTCCTCTAATATCCGCATGTTTGCCGATGACTGCGTCGTCTACCGCACAATTAATAACCCATCCGATCAGCTAGCACTCCAAAACGACCTAACATGCAAAGAAGACTGGTGCAGCCAGTGGCTCATGGAGCTTTACCCCAATAAGTGCAAACACGTGTCATTTCATAGCAAACGCAAGCCCCTTTTGTTCCCTTACGCAATCTCTGGCGTCGCAGTAGAATTCACCAATTGCTATAAATACTTGGGTGTAACCCTAAGCCAAGATCTAACCTGGAATGCGCATGTCACTAACATTCTATCATCAGCTAACAAAACCCTTGCTTTCCTGAAACGTCACTTGCGCCATGCACCGCCAAACGTTAAGCTTCTTCCCTAGAAGTCCCTCATTCGAACAAAACTTGAATATACATCCCCAATTTGGAGCCCTAACCAAATCTATGTGTTACATCACTAGAATCGCTACAGAACCGAGTCACTAGATTCATTCATTCATGTTATCTATATGATATCAGCATATCATCTTCAAAAGCCGAGTTGAGCCTAACAAACCTTGCCTGTCGTCGTCGTATCGCCACTATGTGTTTATTTCATAAGTTTTTTTACAGCTCATTGCGTATTCCACCCTACATTAGCCCTCCACCACGCATTTCACTCCACCTTGGTCATACCCTGCAAGTTTCCCGTCCCCAGACTCATACCACAACGTTTGCTGCATCATTCCTTCCTCGCTCAGCCAAAGACTGGAACGGCCTTCCACACGACGTCGCTGCAACCACCTGTCCATCCTCGTTGTGGAATTGTATAACTGCCATATTTGACGAATAACATCTTTGTGCATATGGTTGGATTCTATCTGTACCCACCCCTTATGTAATGCCCCCTAAGTGGGGGTCTTTAAGGTAATAAAGTGTAGTGAAGTGAAGTGAAGTGATCTGTGGCGCCAAGAATATGCTTTCGCCATTAGCTATATTACACGTATGCCCGTCCCACTTGATTTCTTACTTCGCAGGACACTTTTGTCGGTGCGCCTCAAGTGACGCTACATCGCATCTGTCTACACCTACAGCCTTCAATGAAGCATCAAGAAAACTAAAGTGTTTTGCCTAAAAGCTCCGAAGAGCGCATGGTAAACCACCCCTCTGATGGCCAGGTCATATAGCGTCTCGTGAGCCGAAATGGCACAAAGGTCGCAACGTTCATCACTTGACGTATTCAGCGCTTTCCTTATTGCGATTCCGCGTGCAGGCACAGAAGCCTCTCCAGTGACTGTCAACAAGAGGGTTGGAGAAAAAAGTGGGTCGGATTGGAATCACTTGAGTGCAGCATGACTCCCGCAGCGGCCGGGCCTCTCGACTGTAACCCTCGCCGTGAGACTTCTCCGGCTGCTCTCACGAGAAGCTTCCAATAGAGGTTAATAATCAGGAATCATGGTTATGCTTAGTCCTCAAGAAAGGAAACGTCAGTGACAGAAAACGGGAAATACTGTTTAACGACGAGATCAAAGCTGGAATAGGAAAAACATCTGACTAAACACTTGTTCTGGCGTCTCGCGAGGATTCTCACGAGTGCATTTCCCTATATTTTGCTGCAAGCTTCCTAAATACGTTGCAGAAAATGGCCTGGTTCCGCATCGGTACCGGTGTTAGCACAGCATTCTTTCCCACCGAGTAAATTGACAGTGGGCATTGCCGTCTCAAATGAGGTTGGCAATTTAGCAAACCCCTTCAAGACATCTGTTGTATAGGTCTTGTCGGATGCATTTGCTCGGCCGCATTTGCCGCCATCTCTTCTCCTCACAATGTTTTTGGCGTTTTTATTTTTTTCAAACCAGCCAAATCCTCCCAAACGGGAACTGAGAAAAGCACGAAAGTTTTTTGTCCGCACAAACCGTAGCCCTATCCAAGCTGTTATATGATATGCTTTGCATGTTGGGAGAACTCTACGCCATCGGCGAATGAAAAATTATGCAAATAATTTAGTCGATACCAGAATGTAAACTTTGTATGTGGCTCTTTTCGATGTGACTCACTCGATTTAACTCAGCTTTGTACAGAGTATCTTATTTCTGCAGTAGTAATTCCAGCTCTGTTTTTAAAAATAATGCTCAAAAATGAATATCCTGTGAATTCAGCAGAACAACAACTCATAACAATTCAATAACAATTTATTATGTGCAATAAAGCGCACTGCCGTGCTCCACCAACACAAGCAGGTGAACCAGAACAGCAGACTAGCTGCCACAAGCTCTCACATGACAGCTTTCTTTTCTTCTGTTCACACTTCGACAGCGAAAGCATAAACATGTCAGCATGTATGACATCAAAAATATCTTCTACTTCCCGGCAGAATCCTAAACTCATGATTAGCAAGCAAAAGGGTAGAGTCAAACAGAACACATAACGAGAAGACAACCGCTGCTCCTGTCGTTTCTTGTCTGACTCCGCCATTTCGCTAGTAGAGTATTTAGAAAGTCAATGATAACTAGTACAAATAAATGCTTTAACGTTCCGTGTAGTACACACTCATCCTTTCTTCTGCGGCGACGAAGCTAATCGTTACCCTATCGTTATCGTCGACTGCAGGGTTCACATCTTCCGTCAATGTCTTCATGTGCTCCGCAGTCGATCATAACGTAGCGCTGAAGACGGAATAAATGAAAGCACGCTCAAAACAGTCCAAGCTGTTAGGCTCAAGCTACAAAAATTCTCTCACGAATGAATTTTGCTCATTTTCATCCATACATCAGCAGAATCTGGTTCATGCTTTAGTTTACGTAGGATTTGCGCACACGTTAGCTGCTGCGGGCCCATTTCGTTCCAATCGTTTTAAGGCGGAAGCCTTTCATGCCTCATCGTTGTAAGCAGGAGTTGTCGACAGAAAGGTCACGCTTTTCAGTTGGTCGACACAGTCGTGACGTTCCAGTGCGCGCATTTCAAACGGGGCCAATTGTACTTTGGCTAATAACCATGCAACCAATTAACTGCATGATATAGTGATGCTCCAAGTAAGTGGGACAGAGTTTAGTTAATTGCTTAATTACCCAATTAGCCTACTTAACCCTTCTAGTCAGGCCATATAAATAAATAAAACCGAGTAAGAAATTGGTCGAGTTCGGGAATCGAACCCCATTCTCAGGAGTGCGAGACGAGCATGCTAACCACTCCACCAAGCCAGCTCAATGGTTCGGGATGAACAAAGGCGCGTCTAGTGAATACGGTCTCTTCGTTCACTCCCCTCTTCCTCCCTTCCCTTACGGCGATGTACGGGTGTCCGCCCAGATATGCGAGACAGATACACTTCCTTTCCTCAAAAACCAATTTACCGACGAGCGAGGCATACAACCGAACGGGCGATGGCGTTCTATGGACTCCGTGGCAGCGTTGCAAGACGCTGTCGCGTTTCACTCTTACAGGCGAAGCCTAACATCTTAACAACACATCAGTGACACAAGCAGCAACACCGCGCTAAAGGCTTTCGCCTCACCGCACTTTAGGTGAACAAAGTGCCCCCCTGAGTTTTTCGCAGAAAATGATTATGTATGTGCTTGCCATTACAGCAAAACTGGACTTTGTTTCGGATTCCAGATTCCGCACATTCAAGAAAATATACTCCATAATTATACGTGTTGAAACTAGATGAGCCATGATGCATGATGTAGTGGAGAAAACTTATGGTGAGAAACCCTAGGTGGAGAAGAGAAGTGGAGGAAATTTAATAAACAGACATTTTTATTTCTAAATGTACTTACGTTGCAATAATTTCATTTCCGTGACTACTTCCGGAGTTGTCCTGGTGCGTTGCATAATGAAACATGGAAATGTCAAATATATTTTCATAAGAAATCAAGGAGCATATAAATTACATATAATAGAAACCATCGCTACTAACCTTGAAGAAAATGCTTTCGAAACCGGCGCCTTCATGTACTAATCATAGCTCTCTCCGACTGCCGTTCTCTAGTCTTATTTTATTCATTCAATCCCCAAATATCACTAATAAGCAAATATAATGCTGAGGTCACTTTGGGAAATAATCGACCGAAACATATTTAAAAAAGTAATACCATCTTCTCCGTTCACCGCAGAATACACAATTCTGCCATACTTTTTCGCAATGTATTTTTCTGAAAATGCCTTTTTTTCATTTGTAACGACCGCTCATATCTTTAACGGCTTCGAGCCTTCAATGATCTGCGATACATTGAATTCGCTTTGATCAACTTATATGCAAAAACTTTCAGAAGCAGTGTTCCCTTCGAATGTGTTTAAATTCCTGTCCTCGGCTATGTCCAGGTTTCATTTCACTCGAAGACGCCTCTACACCTTTCTATGGCGTGGCTCGTACGCTGCGGGGTTTTTTTATTTATTAATTACTATACATTCCTCGCAAAACGGACTAATATTGTGTGATACAACGTAAGCAGATAGCAAAAAGTTAGAATAGTTTTGCGACATAAGGAGCGGTTGTTGATTTTAATAAAAACAATTTCAAAACTAATTAATATGTCTTCCTAGAAACTCCTGCTCCAAACTGATTCAATGCCTTAATAAATTACTGGACACGATACGTAAGACCACAATTTACGGGAAAAATTATTGAATCAATGTAACTTTGTTTCTGTAATTTGACTGCTGCCATTTTTGTTCTCTAGGAAATAGTGCATGTGTGTGACTCTGGGGGTGTTACTTTCTTGTGAAAAGGGATGTGTATGACTGCAGATAGTGGTTCTTACTTCAGTAGCCAATGTTCTCGTCCGCAGAGAGAGTAATTCAGCTCGAGGGGACGTTGGTATCTTATTCAATAATGCGCCTACGAATAGCTGACACAGTATGAGGTGAATGTTGGAGAAGTGGGTCGTTATTTGGATTTTGGTCGCCCAATCCCACAAAATCTCACGAAGGAATAAGTAGCTGAAGTCGTCACACTTAGGCATCTCATGGGGATCACCCACAGGCACACGCGTCGGAACAGTGCGGCGAGAGTGTGGTGAGAGGGTTCTATACGTATAAGAGTCCCGTGCAGAGTCATACCATCGCCGTGGAGTTAAATAACAAGTCACCCCAAGACGGATCGCTGATCGAGATGTTCTTTTTCCAGAAACCCCACCCTCCCCCCTCCCACAGAGCTTACCTTTAGGCCACTGGATACATGATTTCGGCGGCTTGTCGGCAGGTTTGTGCGCTGACGTCCCTCTGGTTGCGATCCCCCTGGTGCGTCGGTATGCTCCGCGTCATGTTCAGACTTCCCTGGGAACAAAAGAAAGGCCGCGACGATGAGTCGGGCAACGAGGCCTGGTGGGAGGGAGGACGATGACGCGTATCCGCCGACTCGGTTATCTCGCCAATGTAGGCGGCTGATGCGCACACAGGACGACAGGGGGAGTGCGGCGGTGAGCGTCTCCTGACACCGTAGAACGTGACAGCGTGTTCTGCCCCAACCAGAACAAAATCGCACGCCAAAGGCACGACGTGATGTTGCTGTATCACGGAGGCACTCCGTTATAATATATGCGAGCTTAACGAGCTATCGTCGGTGTAGACGGTATCATATCGGCGCAAGCGGCTGCCATTCTGAAGCCCATCCTATTCATGACATCAAGAGGACCCAAACCGCCTTTAAACGCTCCAAATTTATAGCTGGCCACGACCGCATCTGCAAATAGTTCAACCGTGCGCGCTTCGAATGACAAAAATTCAAACCGAACCCTCCTGCGTTCTCTCCCTCTCAACGCCCCAGCCAAGCCCTTCAACCACATCATCCTTGAGAGGTTCCGGGAGAAGGCGCACCTGCTAAATGGTAGGCCCGCACACATTTCATTAGTCCATCATCTTCAGTAAAGGGTGAATTGTTTAGTTTGTGGTCTGGTCGCATACTCGCTTTGATAGCGCTGTTACTCTGCGCCTCCACAAGCAAAACATGTGTCTGTGAGCTGCATTTGGAACATGGGTGAGTTCCGTGGCGTCCCGCCCTTGTACGCTGGATGCCGTCGAGGCTTATAACTTTTGCGTAAGCCCAAAGAGGTTACAACACCTTGTTGGGCTACATCTTGCAGATTCGATCCGGCACTCTCGAGCTATCTAGCTTTGAGACGAACTGCAAAAAAATGCACCTAAGAAGTCGTTCAAGTTCTACACTACGCTCCCCTGTTGTCAAATTTGCGGTTCCGCTACGAACTGCGCACCGGCTTCGCTAATACCCCAACCCCGGCAGAAGTCTACTTCTGGGCGTAATCAATGTCTAGAAATTAAATCACCACAGCTGTAAGACCTAGGTCTTACTTCGATTACATTGTTGCTGGCAGAGGATGGACCGGGTTGAAAATTTAATCTGACCTTACAATAGCTGAAGCGAAGTTGAAACTGATTTTCTTCACGAATGCTTTTTTTTTTTTTACTCAACGGGTTTTCGTACCGTAAGCAGTATTCTGTCTGTGGAGAGTTCTAGCAAACGCGAACGCAGCGACGACATACTCGTGTGGACGTATAGCATACCAGCCGGATGCCTGCAGCACATGCGCCGTGGCCGGGTGAGGAGGTTGTCCGGCATACGCCTGCTGTGCTGCGACTACCAGAGACTCTCCAATATCTTCTCGCTACCTCTACACTTCATTGTCTTCGAGCCGGGAGCCTCTGATTGGTGCTTGGGCTCGGGCAACAACACGTCGGCATTACACAGCAGCCAATAGGAGCGCAGTGGAAAAAAAGGTAGAGCCAGTCGACAACCGTCACCTGACGGCGGCCTGGGCTCCTCACGTGACTCGGTGTTTTTCCAACGCTGTAGGCGACGAATGCATGTGCGCAAGTCGTGAGACGGAAAGCGTCTGGTGACAGACCGGATTGCAGAATGCCATCTCAGAAAGCAATCGCCTCGCACACTACCTATGAGACTGCCCCAGTGTCGCTATGCATGGACGCAAGAATTGTACTTCTGTGGATTTTCCGTCGTTGAGCGCTGCTCTCCTCAGCATCAGCGGCGCTCGAAGACGTGCACTAATAGCAGCAGCATGGCTGGCGGCTTAGCGAGCAGAGCGTGCATCCCTGCGCAGACCAGGCATGGGGTTTCGCGACGCCACCTGTCACGACATGCGCCGAGGGGCGCGCGTCCGGGTTTAGTCCATGTACAACGTAGAACACGTTTCTACCTAACTGCTTGGACCACGAAGGGCGGTACCACGATATAATCAATGCCATAAAAGAAATACTCGACATTGTTCAAAGAAAACTTGCTGCTGACGTGAACTATGCCCAGTTCTTCGGTAACTCGTCGTTGATAATGCGAGCTCACTTTCATCAAAGTAAACCGGCACGGGCTTATCACTAACCACTCGAATAATCCTAGCTCCGCGAAGGCCGTGCAGGTTCTGCATAATTCAGAGTTGAAAGAAATAATTGATACATCTGTTGCAATAAAATATTCAAACTGTTCATCGAACAGGAAGAAGGGTTTGCTTTTAGCGCCTGCGTCATCGGTTCTTTATTTGCGCTTGTCTGCGACCCTCCCATTGGTTCCCCGGCTTGGGCAGCAACACGTCGAAGCAGCTCGGCATCCAATGCGAGCCCAGAGCAGCGCCGGCTGCGTGAGTCGGCCTGCGTGGGACCGTATGACGAACTGCACGCAGCGACTGGCTCGGTTTTCTGCCAGGACGGTCGGCGGCGAACGTGCGCTCAAGACGCACAAAGGAAAGCTTCTGGTGACAGACCGGATGGCAGAAACCGATCTCTTCCAGACAGCGATGCACACGTGTACTGTCCTTGACTACGACTGCGCAGCACGCTGTCGCCCTGTCTGCGAGAACAGTACCTGGGGATTTTCCACCTTTGAGGGCGGTTCTTGTCAGCGCAGATGGCGCTGTCGTAACGTGAAGGCAATTTTCTGATTAATTAATCACATGCTTATGCGCTGCCAGGCGCTGCAGATGCACCACGCTGTGCATCAGGCGGCAGGGATAGAAAAAATATTTGCCTTTGACTGCATATTACGGCCACCTGACAATTCATTGCAGACTGAGCTTAATGATAATTAATCGAATTTTACCCATGAAACCTACACTTGGGCTAATGAATTCCGCACTTTAGGGTTCCGCGTTAGGTCATTCAGCTTTTGGCACATATTATTCCTCGCTCTGCCTTATTTTTACTGCACTAGAGTTAAGCCTTTGGAGCAAATATTCACTTTTTCCATTCTTTTCTGACACCATAGTTTTTTTGCTCTACTCATAGAATAAAACACATCGACTGAGACATCTGTTTAGTAGCCCCCATCCATGTAGGGAGTACAAGTTTCATTTCTGTGCTGTTTTGCTTGTCAGTTTGCTTTTGTGGCCTCGCTTGCGATCAGTTCGCCGTCTGCCCACACTAAACTACTTTCAACTACAGTGCCCCTGAAGACACCAGATCGCGATGTAGCGACCAGGTGATACCCCAGATGCCTACGGGATCTCAGAGGCGTCAAGTCGGTCTATGCTGCAATCACTGTTCGTGAACTCAGCGTCCAAAATGGCAATATGGAGATGTGCAATCTAACGAAGGCAGACATGGCTAACTTAATTGTCGGCATTGCGCGTTCACCCATGGTGACACTCCTTTCCTCATAGCCTGAGTCGATTAGGCACGTTAAACCCACATAAGCCATAAATTTCCTTTGAAAGAATGGACGTGCGAGTTGCAGACCTTGCATTACTCTTGCGTAGTGAAATTCCTAGGGCCGTATTCTGTAATCCTCTGTTTCATTTGGCCGTGACGTCAATGTGACGAAACAATAGCAGAAGAGAAAGCAAACAACCAATCACAGACACAGCCCACCTGGTCGTATTGCCGCCGCATCCAGTGCGGATGAGCCGCACGGACCATGCCGTTGCACTAACCACGCCCAGTTTCTTTGCACAAGATTAGATGGCGATAAAACCCGTCAGGCGAGTCGAACGTGTCGTGTTCATTCGTGGAGTTAGCGTCGTTCCGCCAGTGTGATACGGACGCGGAACGCGTCTATGGGCGTGTTTCTGCCACGACCAGCACGACGTCTTGGCATTCGGATTAAGTCACTTGAAGGAGCATTGACTGGAGGAGGACCAAATGAATGAAAAATGAAATGAATGCTTATAAAACACCGCTGTAGGTTTTCGGGGGGTTTTCCCGGCTTTTCTGCCTCTTACAAAAGGCGGAAAATTGTGTAAGCCGCCGAATATGGCCAGCGTAATGATATTCAAGGCTCCGAGATCAGTAAAAAGCCAGAAATTGGTTCTTTCTAGCTTACTCTATCTCCCTAACGTCGACTTAAATCTCAGTAAACGGGAAATTTCGGTTCTCAACGTGGGTCAACTCAGTCTTCACATTTTCGAGAGTGGGCCACCCATAATTATAAGGACGGGCAAGCCCATTTTGTGGTGTCCCAGCTCGGTTCCGAACGCGGTCAACTCAGTTTTCGAATTTTCGACAGTGCGCCACCAGAATTTCAGAGTGGGCCAAGCGCAATTTGGTGGTGTCCCAGCTCGGTTCTGAACGCGGGTCAACTCAGTTTTTGAATTTTCGACAGTGCGCCACCTGTATTTCAGAGCGTGCCAAGCGCATTTTGGTGGTGTCCCAGCTCGGTTCCGAACGCGGGTCAACTCAGTTTTCGAATTTTCGACAGTGCGCCACCTAAATTTCAGAGTGGGCCAAGCGCATTTTGGTGGTGTCCCAGCTCGGTTCCGAACGTGGGTCAACTCAGGTTTCGAATTTTCGACAGTGTGCCACCTAAATTTCAGAGTGGGCCAAGCGCATTTTGGTGGTGTCCCAGCTCGGTTCTGAACGCGGGTCAACTCAGTTCTCGAATTTTCGAAAGTGTGCCACCTAAATTTCAGAGTGGGCCAAGCGCATTTTGGTGGTGTCCACGCTCAGTTCTAAACGCGGGTCAACTCAGTTTTCGAATTATCGACAGTGCGCCACCCAAATTTCACAGTGGGCCATCCCATGTTTATGGTGTCCTGGCTCAGTTCCGAACGTGGGTCAGCTCATTTATCAAATATTTCGAGAGTGGGCCACCTAAACTCCAGAGTGGGCCAAGCCCATTTTGGTGGTGTCCCACTTCTGTTCCGAACGGGGGTCAACTCATTTTTCTAATTTTCAAGTGGGCCACCCAAATTTCACACTGGGCCAAGCCCATTTTGGTGGTCCCAGTTCGTTTTTGAAATTTTCGAGAGTGGACCACCCAACTTTCAGAGTCAGCCAAGCCCATTTTGATGGTGCCCAGCTCGGTTCCGAACGTTGGTCGGCTCAGTTTTCAAATTTTCGAGAGTGAGTCACCTAAATTTCAGAGTGGGCCAAGCCCGTTTTGGTGGTGTCCCAAATCGGCTCCCAACATGGGTCAACTGAATTTTCAATTTTTCTGGAGTGGGCCACCCAAATTTCAGGTGTGGGCCAAGGCCATTTTGGGGGTGTCCCACCTCGGCTCCCAACATGGGTCAACTCAGTTTTCAAATTTTCGGGAGTGGGCACCAAATTTCAGGGGTGGGCCAAGCCCATTTTCGGGGTGTCCCAGCTCGGCTCCGAAGGTGGGTCAACTCAATTTTCAAATTTTCGGCAGTAGGCCACCCAAATTTCAGCGGTGGGCCAAGCCCATTTTTGGGGTGTCAGCTCTTTTCGACCGTGGGTCAACTGAATTTTAAATTTTTCGGGAGTGGGCCATCCCAATTTCAAGGATATTCCAAGCCGATTTTGGTGGTGTCTAAGCTCGGTTCCAAACGTGGGTTCACTCAGTTTTCAAATTTTCTGGAGTATGCCACCCGAATTTCAGCGGTGGGCTACGCCCATTTAGGGGGTGTCCCAGCTCGGCTCCGAACATGGGTCAACTCAATTTTCAATTTTTCGGGAGTGGGCCACCCAAATTTCAGGGGTAGGCCAAGCCCATTTTGGTGATGTCTCAGCTCGGTTCCGAATTTGGGTCAACTCTACTTTCAATTTTTCGGGAGTGGGCACGAAATTTCAGGGGTGAGCCAAGACCATTTTCGGGGTGTCCCAGCTCGGTTCCGAACGTGGGTCAATTCAATTTTCAATTTTTCGGGAGTTGGCCACCCAAATTACAGCGGTGGGCCAAGCCCATTTTGGGGGTCTCATCTCGTCCATCCCCCCACGTGGCAGATATTGAGAATGTGCACCCTAAATCCCGATAGGCGTATTGAGCTCTTTTGGGGGCCGGCTAACTCTGGCAATCCCGGAAATGAGGCCGCCGATAACATAGCCCGAGGACTTATTTGCCGGGCAAATGGCGACCCCAGCCGGGATTTCTCGAGGGAGCGGGCACACACGTTCTCAGAACTAACTCAACAAGCACGCCTTGCCCGTCGACTCTATCCCCCTCCCCACCCCCGCCTATCCCACTCCCAACAAATCCTCTGGAGGCGACTCCAGACCCGAACTCTTCCTACCCCTCAGCTTCTATCCTACATCCGCCATGTTTCCCCAGAGTGCACTCTCTGCGGAGAACCGCACGCCACCCTGGACCACATCCTCTTCGGCTGCCCTGCCGATCCTCCCCCGCAGGGACAGCCCGCCATCGGTACATCGGAGGAATGGGAGGCCCTCCTTGCGTCGCAGGACCCGGACGCGCAACTTCGCTGTGTGAACCGGGGTGCCAGTGCCATGGCCCTACGTGGCCTGGACACATGCGCATTATGTGAGGGCTGTGCGGTGGCCCTGACACCTTGTACGGTCCAAACTCACTTGCTTAATAAAGTTTTCCATCCATCCATCTCGGCTTCGACTGTGTGTGAACTCAATTTTCAATTTTTCGGGAGTGGGCCACCCCAATTTCAGGGGTAGGCCAAGCCCATTTTGGTGGTGTCTCAGCTCGGTTCCGAATTTGGTTCAACTGACTTTTAACAATTTTCGAGTGTGGGCCACCAAATTTCAGGGTAGTTCGAAGCTCATTTTTCGGGTTTCCCAGGTAGGTTCGGAACGTGGGTCAACACAATTTTCAAATTTCTGAGAGTGGGGCACCCAAATTTCAGGGATGGGCAACCCCATTTTTGGAGGTAGGCCAATTCCAATTGAGACTAGGTCATGTCTGTTTTCTACCGAAACAAACCCAAGTGCAACCGGCAGTCAAATTCAGGCAAGGTCATTTCAACTAAAAGGTCCAAACTCAAAGGTCGAGGCTTCAGAGACCCATCGGCTAATTCAGAATTGCTAGTGAAGTTGTGCTTTTGCATTTAAGAAGTCCCAACGCTGCTGCCTTCCTCGTTGAGGTGTTATATTTGGATGACATCATCATCAGGGTCATTAGTTATCTGTCAACGCTATGTCTGTCAACTTCTCTGCACTCGCCCCGTCAGAGCTGCGTTGTGTCTTTCCTTGTTCGAGGTTGAAAAGTTGCTGTCGGAAGGCGGAAATCTTGATTTAAGAGTCTTGTCAGCGTGCTGCGCTCACAGTTTTCTGCGGATTTCATACAATAAGTTTGCCTACTCACTACAAGTTTTCTTACTAAAGATTGCGCCAGAATCTCAGTCACAACCTTCTCCCACATACAGTTTCTCACGCGGATCCTGTACCATCGCGATGTCAGCCAAACAAACTGCAATATGGGACACCACGCCCTGGTATCCCTGCGCGTTCTCACAGAGCAACAAATTGCCCGTTGAGTTCAACGAACGGGGTATCGGCTTACAGCGACAGGCGTAACCAAAAGCGCGGTCTCTGTGCTGCAGGCAATCATGAGTTAGCTTAAAATTGCAACTGATCCTCACTGATCTGCTTCCGGTTGGCCGCGTGCCTTGATGAAGGTTACGCGCTATTGAGAGGGGAGAAATTCATGGTTGTTGAACTATTCTCATCCTTATGAGGCTTTGAGGTGGCCATTTTTTTCATGAACACATAATAAACTTGTTGCCCCTTTTGGCTTGCTGCGTGGGCAATGAAGGGAGGATGGTGAGTTTACTGCTACAGAGCTTACCACGCAGCGAAAATCTCTTATGCTGCGAACATACATTCTGTGACAGTTTGATACACTTGTACAATTTGGTCATCTGGAAACTCGAACCTCGCTTCCGCTAGGCTTTTTGTTTTAATGAGTGCAAGCTTTTACGAGAAGCAGAATTCAGTGCACCTCTGTCGGCCCATGTGCAGTTGCAGTCTGGCGCGTGATAGAACACCCGTTAGCTAAGAGCCCATGCTTGCCTTATATAGGAGAGGGCGGCGCAATACGCGGCACAGATTTCCACATCACCGCTTTCTTTTTCTCATTCGTAAACAGCGGCGAACAAATGTGACAGAATCATTCGATACCGCCCGGACATCGCACTCGGGAAGTATGGAAGGGACAGCTGAAGCAGACCACAGCATAATTTTATATGCGAAAATTTGAAATGTATTCCGCCCCACCAACCGGCGAGAATGGCACGGGCTTCTAAAATATAACTTCACTCAATATTGCAAAGATTTCCTATAAGCATGCTTTCATGGATGGGTAAACAATATTTGTGACCCCAAATCCGCATGTAAACAGTGTAGCCAGGTAGAAACCTGTACTGCTCTGCTCAATGACCCACACAGTCTACAGGCAGTTCAACAGCCAGGGTTTGCGTATTTGCTCTCTAAGCAATGATTTTGAATTTCCTGCCTCCTTGGCAACTTTTTTTTCTGTTTTAGCGTCGCAGCTGCAGCTATGTCCCTTTGTCTCCGTCGAATTGACGTGCGACTTAGTTCGATCGCAGAACGTGAACGGAAGCTTTTCGACGTTATTGGAGGTCAAACCTAACAGAGCTTGCTCTATTGCCAGTATGTATTTGTGCAAAAACCTTTATTAGTCGTCGAAAGAAGTGCATCCCTTTGATTTCAAAGAAATTCTGTGCAGTTCCTGTTCTTCACGTTCCGTCATTTTCTTTACTGTTTCGTGGCGGGCGCCTTTAGGGGCCCCAAAAGGCTTGGCTGCGACGGCGCTTATTGATGCTCTCCACAGCTCTTTCCTTGCCTTCTTTAAGGCAAATATTAGTCCATGTTTTTTTTTCTTTTCGTACGTTCCGACAATCCTGGATGTCGACAAAACAAGGGTAGTGTTTTGGAGCGAACAATAAAACAATTATCCTTACTTTAGGCCCCGCATAATACTACGTCGCATTTTACCCCACGTGTATCCTTCTGCTAAAAAAAATTTCCCGTAAGAGCTCGAGGAGCCAACTCTCCTGGACACTTCAAAAGTTTAGACGGGTAACTTATTGTAATAAATGAATGGTTACGTAATCCAGGACGATCTTTTTCGGTTGCCGTGCACAGTACCAAAAATTGGGCCTTGCGGAAAATCGCTCCTTTTAGGCTGCTTTGTCGTTTGCCAAGGCTCACTTCGCTATTCTTTTCTCTGCTCGGAAACTAGAAATTTTGACAGCCATAAGGTGAGTTCGTGTATACACGTGGTGGGTCACGCCAGCAAAATATCAATGTAATTTTAATGCAGGCTTAAAATTTACGAAGCGCAAAGTAGTAAAGGCAAGCTTAGTCAATAATGGCTTATAAAGGTATGGCTGATTTCAGCATTTTTCAAAATGAAAGGTTGAAATAAATAGCAGCGCATAGTTACATCGTCATTTAAACTTATTAGGCCCAAAGCACTCTGCATGAGCTTGGCTGAGAGGTAAAGCCTCTGCGAACAATTCTCCAAGATTGTCCAAAAGTTTTTGTACTAAGGTTTTTCTTGTCATGCATTTTAACAACAATTAAAATGGCTGTTTAGAGGAATTATTTCTCCCGGTAGTCACCTGCGAGTCTCGATGCAGTAACGACATATATGCTTGTTCCCCATACGTGCTCGCTCTTGCCGTACCTGTGGCGCCTTGCTCGCTCTTGGCGTTCCTGAGTGGGCTCAGTGGCATTGCCACGATAAGGTCATCTAACCCGATGATTTTCGCCATGCAGGTATTTGCTTCCCTCATCACCGAGATCCTTTTCTGCGCCCTCATTCCTGCCCCTTCCGACGCCATTGCTCCCAGCGAGCCATCTCGTTCGGAGCGTCACGGTGGCTCCTTCTGTCAACTGGCTGCAGTTTGGAAATGTTTACCAGCGATGCAAACGGAGCAGCTAACCATCGATCTACCCTGGTCCGCCCCATTGACATCGACGGCAACCGGCGCGCCTACTATAAAGCTGTGTCACCTGCGCACGGAACCCTGTGGGCTTGGTGGCATTGCCACGATAAGTTCATCCAACCCGATGATCTTCGCCACGCAGGTCAGTCAACCCTACTGCCTTTTTACCAAAATATCGAGCAACTATTGTCTTCTGGAGCTGCCAAGTCCACGGTGCTGCCTTTCTATTGCTGTTGAGTGTGCGCATGTTATTCGTTCTCTGCTATTGCTGGCCGGAGATGTTGAAACAAACCCAGGCCCCGACAGAGTTCTTGAAGAACTGCAAAAGCTTTCTGCCGGTCAGTCGCAGCTAATCAGTGAGTTTCAGGGGCTCAGGAACCAGCTCACGTCTACCGAAAAAACTATTGCCGACATAAGTAAGAGACTGGCTGACCTTGAAACGCTCCATCAAGACACAGCTGCCCTACGCACTCACCTAGACACAATAAGCGCTAATACCACTGAAATAACCAGTCAGATTTCTGAAATAGATGCCCCCATAGAAGATGCCGAGAATCGTTCATGACGAAATAACTTCATTTTCTACAGCATCACACATGACAACTCATCAGAAACATATGCCCAATCCGAAAAAAACAGTCATCCGCCACTGCTATGAGACCCTGAAGTTGACAATTGATCCCAAAGAAATAGAGCGCGCTCACCGTCTTGGACGCCACTCAACCGAACATCTTCGCCCATTAATAGTTAATTTCCCCTCCTTCAAAACTAAGGAGTTAATTCTTTCCAAAGGCACTATGCTAAAGGGTACCAACTATAGCATTGGCGAGGATTTTTCACGCCGGGTTCGTGCCGCACGGAAACAGCTCGTTGCATTCGCCCGAAGCAAAGAAACAGCATTTTCATTGCGCTACAAAACACTGCATATTGGTTCAAAGCGTTATGCATTCGACGAATCCTCACAGACAGTGCAAGAAATCGCATAGCAATGGGCTCATCAGCATGCACCCGTGCGTTCATTCAATAGTCCGCAAGATAAGATTCCAAAACTTTCTTTTTCCATTATCTTCACAAATATACGCAGCTTTATTCCCAAGCGCGAGCATGTTTCTAATATTTTTTCCTCATCCGTAAGCAACATACTTATACTAACTGAAACATGGCTAACAAGTGACATCACCGATTCTGAAGTTCTGTCCGACTTACCAAATTTAACGAGTTTCGGAACGATCGCAAAGACTACCGAGGCGGAGGTTTTCTTATTGCCACTAACCAACAGTTGCCCTGTTCTATTATTAACATCGATTCGAAGCTTGAAATATTTGTGTAGTTTGTCGTTCCGCCCTCCAGCTAATTATACTAGGTGTCGCCTAGCGACCTCCCAGCAATAACCCAAATTTCTCGCATAGCCCTGGTTGTTGCCTAAACCAACTTGATACTAAGTACCCTAAGGCATGCATCCTTCTTTTCAACTACCCTAGCATGAATTGGCAGAAGATAACATCAGCAAGCAGAGCAGAAATAACGAATTTCTTTGATGTGTGTCTCAGCTTTAACATCACCCAATTTGTAACGGAACCAACACGCGTTACACATGAATCTTAACATTCTGGACATGATATTGACTAATCGCCCTGAAAGTTTACCATCCCTTACTTACCTGCGCGAACTTAGCGATCACAAAGTTTTACATGCCACCTTCACATTTGCCACCGGATTGCGCCAAACGTATCAAAAAACGATCCGCTTCTACGATAGAGGTAATTACAGACGATAAACAACCAACTGCACAATTTTTTTCCAATTTTCGAAACAGGCTTTCAAGACCCATCTGTTCAAAACAACTGGCAAACTTTCAAAACAAAAGTATTAGAACTTGCGTCTGAATTTATTCCCACCATAACATTTTGTGCCAATCGTCGTAAGCAATGGTTCTCGAAGTCATTAAAAACGCTCGAAAACAAGAAAAAACGGCTATTCCGAGCAGCAAAACTCCACCCAAGCCCATGCCCTTGGAATCAGTATTACGAGGCTGAGCATATGTATTTACAATCCGTTCGAAACGCTAAACGCACATTTTTTGGTGTAGATCTGCCAAAAATCTTAATCAAGAATCCGCGAAAATTCTGTCAAGTACTAAACCCCCAGCAGACACGCACTATCACTCTTACTAACGCGCTTGGACAACAGACCAGCGACGTTGAATGCGCGAACATTTTTAACACTAAATTCGCCTCTGTTTTCACTGAAGAAACTGACGTGCAACTACCTGATACAACTGCATTTCCAATATCTCCGATGCCTTTACCCACACTTTCTGCAGATGGAATCGCCTGTATTATCGAAAATATAAAATATCATCCTCAGCAGGAATTGATGAAATAAACTCGATCCTGTTAAAAAATACTCGGCATGTTTCTGCAGCATACTTATCTTTATCGTTCGCTTAATCACTCCACACAGGTAACATACCCAGCGACTGGAAAGTGGGGAAGGTCGTTCCAGTGTTCAAATCAGGTAACAAGGAATCACTCCCTAACTACCATCCCATCTCTTTGACTAGTGTGCCATGCAAAATTATGGAGCATGTCATTTTTTCGCAACTAATGTGTTTTCTTGACTTGAGGGATTTTTTCTATCAATCTCAGCATGGATTTCGTAAGGGTTTTTCCTCCGAAACACAAGTAGCCATTTTCGTTCATGATCTGCATATAAATCTTGATTCTAACATTCAAACCGACACAATCTTTCTGGACTTTGCTAAAGCTTTTGACAAGGTACCTCATAAACGCTTACTATTAAAACTTTCCCTTTTAAATTAACACCCTAATGTTTTACTGTTAATGGTGGTGTTAGTTCGGGGCGCGGGAGCCCCGCATGCGAGGAACTTCTCAAGGCTGTTGCTGGGTGGAGACTGGGGGTTTATTACCGTAGAGGGAGAGAGAGAGAGAGGGAGAGGGCGAGTGTACAAGAAAGCACTTTCGCCGCTGTGGGAATGCAGACGGTCACGGCAAGGAAATGGGGAATGCGCCAGTCGACGGGGCCGTGGGGATCAGACGTCGTCGGGGTAGACAGACGCCTGCCTGCTTTTGTGGGGAATGGCCGGCCCGCGCTTGTTTCTTGGAAGCGGGCGGCGGGTATGCGCGGAGGAGGCAAGGGCTGTTGGAGCGGCCTGGCGTCGCTTGGTCGACGAGCACGACATTTACAATGACTAAAACAATTTCTAACAGGTCGCTCCCAGTTTGTCTATGTTAATAACCAATCCTCTAATTCACTCCCAGTCACATCAGGCGTTCCTCAAGGTTCAGTGCTTGGTCCCCTTCTCTTTCTTATATATATCAACGATTTACCAATGCATGCTTCCTCTAATATCAGCATGTTTGCCGATGACTGCGTCGTCTACCACACAGATAATAACCCATCCGATCAGCTAGCACTCCAAAACGACCTAACATGTATAGAAGACTGGTGCAGCCAGTGGCTCATGGAGCTTCACCCCAATAAGTGCAAACACGTGTCATTTAACCGCAAACGCAAGCCCCTTTTGTTCCCTTACGCAATCTCTGGGGTCGCAGTAGAATTCACCAATTCCTATAAATGCTTGGGTGTAACCCTAAGCCAGGATCTAACCTGGAATGCGGATGTCACTAACATTCTATCATCAGCTAACAAAACCCTTGGTGTCCTGAAACGTCATTTGCGCCATGCTCCGCCAAACGTTAAGCTTCTCGCCTAGAAGTCCCTCATTCGAACGAAACTTGAATATACATCCCCCATTTCGAGCCCTAACCAAATCTATTTGTTAACATCACTAGAATCGCTACAGAACCGAGCCACTAGATTCATTCATTCATGTTATTTATATGATATCAGCATAGCATCTTTAAAAGCGGAGTTGAGCCTAACAAACCTTGCCTGTCGTCGTCGTATCGCCACTATGTGTTTATTCATAAGTTTTTTTACAGCTCATTGCGCATTCCACCCTACATTAGCCCTCCACCACGCATTTCACTCCACCTTGGTCATACCCTGCAAGTTTCCCGTCCACAGATTCATACCACAACGTTTGCTGCATCATTCTTTCCTCGCTCAGCCAAAGACTGGAACAGGCTTCCACACGACGTCGCTGCAACCACCTGTCCATCCTCGTTTTTCAATTGTATAACTGGCATATTTAACGGATAACATCTTTGTACATATAGTTTGATTCTATCTGCACCCACCCCTTAAGTAATACCCCCTAAGTGGGGGTCTTTAAGGTAATAAATTGGAGTGAAGTGAAGTGACCTCTGGCGTCAAGAATATGCTTCTGTCATTAGCTATATTACACGTATGCCCGTCCCACTTGATTTCTTACTTCGCAGGACACTTTTGTCGGTGGGCCTCAAGTGACGCTCCATCGCATCTGAATACACCTACAGCCTTCAATGAAGCATCAAGAAAACTGAAGTGTTTCGCCTAAAACCTCCTAAGAGCGCATGGTAAACCACCCCTCTGATGGCCAGGTCATATAGCGTCTCGTGAGCAGAAATTGCACAAAAGGTCGCAACGTTTATCTCTTAATGTATTCAGCGCTTTCCTTATCGCGATTCTGCGTGCAGGCACAGAAGCCTATCCAGTGACTGCCAACAAGAGAATTGGAGAAAAGTGGGTGCGCTCGTCGCATGGAATCACTTGAGTGCAGCTTGACTCCAGCAGCGGCCGGGCCTCTCGAGTGTAACCCTCGCCGTGAGACTTCTCCGGCTGCTCTCACGAGAAGCTTCCAATAGCGGTTAATAATCAGGAATCATAGTTATGCTTAGTTCGTAAGAGACGAAACGTAAGTGACAGAAAACGGGCAATACTGTTCAACGACGCGATCAGTGCTGGAATAGGAAAAACGTATGACTAAACACTCGCTCTGGCGTCTCGCGAGGATTCTCACGAGTGTATTTGCCTATGTAGGCCCTTTGCTGCAGTTGCAGAAAATGGCCTGGTTCCGCATCCGTACCGGTGTTAGCACAGCATTCCTATCCACCGAGTATACCAACAGAGGGCATTGCCGTCTCTAATGAGGTTCGCAATTTACCAAACCCCTTCAAGACATCTGTTGTATAGGTCTTCTCGCTTCGATGTGCTCGGTCGCATTTGCCGCGATCTCTTCTCACAACATTTGAGGCGTTTTTATTTTTTTTTAAACCAGCCAAATCCTCCCAAACGGGAACTGTGAAAAGCACGAAAGTTTTTTGTAAGCACAAACCTTAGCTCTATTCAAGCTGTTATATGATATGCTTTGCATGTTGGGAGAACTCTACGTCATCGGCGAATGAAAAATAATGCAAATAATTTACTCGATACCAGGATGTAAATTTTGTATGTGGCTCTTTTCGATATGACTCACTCGATTTAACTCAGTTTTGTACAGCGTATCTTATTTCTGCAGTAGTAATTCCAGCTCTGTTTATAAAAATAATGCTTAAAATGAATATCATGTGATTTAAGCAAAATAGCAAGTCATAAAAATTCATTGTGCGCAATAAAGGGCACCGCTGTGCTGCAACAACACAAGCAAGTGAACGAGGAAAGCCGGCTAGCTGTCACAAGATCTCACACGACAGCGTTCTTTTCTTCTGTTCAGACTTCGGCAGCGAAAAAATAAACATGTGAGGATGTATGCCGTCAAAAATATATTCAATTCCGCTGCTGAATCCTAAATTTATGGTTAGTAAGCGAAAGGGTAGAATCAAACAGAATACAAAGCAACAAGATAACCGCTTTCCTACCGTTTTCTGTCTGACTCTGCCATTTCGCTAGTAGACTATTTATAAAGCCAGTGCCAACTATTACAACTAAATGCTTTAACGTTCCGTGTAGCAGACAAGCATCCTTTCTTCTTCGGCAACGAGGTTAATCGTTACCCCGTCGTTATCGCCGTCTACAGGGTTCAGATCTTCCGTTAATAGCTTCGTGTCCTTTGCAGTTGATCATAACGTAGCGCTGAAGACGGAATAAATGAAACCACACTCAAAACAGTCCAAGCTGTTAGGCTCAAGGTAACAAAAGTTATCTCACGAGTGAATTTTGCTCATCTTGATACATGCATCAGCAGGATCTTTCTTATTTTTTATTTGACGTTGGATTTGCGCAAACGTTAAACGTTGCGGGCCCATTTCGTTCCAATGGTTTTTGCAGAAAATGATTATGGATGTGCTTGCCATTACAGCAAAATTCGACTTTCTTTCGGTTTCCAGATTCCGAACATTCAAGCAAAGAAATGCATAATTATAACTGCTGTAGCTAGACGAGCCATGATGCATGATGTAGTGGAGAAAACTTATGGTGAGAAAGCCTAAGTGAAGAAGTGAAGTAGAGAAAATCTTATAAACAAAAATTTTATTTTAAAATGTACTTATTTCGCAATAACCTCATTTCCATGACTACTCCCGCTTTTTCTGGAGCGTTGCATAAGGAAACATGGAAACGTTAAATTCACTTTCATAAGAAATCATGAAGCATACAACTGACATATAATAGCAACCATCGTACTAACCTTTGAAGAAACTGCTCCCTAAACCAGCGCCTTCATGTGATAATCATAGCTGTCTCTGACAGCCGTTCTCAAGTCTACTTTCATTTATTCAATGCAAAGATCACTAAAAAGCAAATATAATGCCTGGGTCACTTGCGGAAATAATCGACCGAAACATGTTTAAAAAAGTACTGGCATCTTCTCTGATCACCGCATGATACACAAATCGGCCGCACTTTTTCACATTGTATTTTACTGAAATTGCGTTTTTTCAATTGTAACTACCACTCATATCTCTAACGACTTCGAGCCTTCAAAGATCTGCGATACAGCGAATTCACTTTGATCAAATTAAATTCAACAAATTTCAGAAGCAGAGTCCTTGAACCGTGTTTAAATTCCGGTCCTCGGCTATATCCAGGTTTTATTTAGCTCCAAGACTCCTCTACACCTTTTTATGGCGTGGCTTGTACGCTGCGGTTATTTTTCTTTCTTTATGAATTGCTATACATTCCTCACAAAACGGACTAATATCGTATGATACAACTTAAGCAGAAAAGAAAAGTTAGCATAGTTTTGCGACATAATGAGCGGTTGTTCATTTTAATAAAAACAACTTCAAAAGCAATTAGTATGCCTTCCTGGAAACTACTGCCGCAAACTGATTCACTGCCTTATTAAATTACTGGACATGACATGTAAGACCACAATTTACGGAAAAAATTATTGAAATAATGTAAATGTCTTACTGTAATTTGGCTGCTGCCATGTTTGTTATGTAGGAAATACTTCACGTGTGTGACTCTGGGGATGCTGCCTTATTGTGAAAAGTAATGGCAGCATCATTCAAGTTCGCAAGTCGCTGCATACCGAGCCGCTAAATGCTCCTCAGTATGTGGACAGAAAAGGTCGCGTGAGACCCACTGAGCTTAAACCGAATACGAGACCAGAGGGGCGGTATGACTAGCGCTATGACACAGCACGGAACTGCGAGTGACTCGTCGTAACAGGCGAATGACTAGGTGGGCGTTGGTTCGAATCACTACGCCAACTAGCAGTAGTGACGCTGTGGGGGCTTTCATCTATCCCATCAACCAATTGCACTCAGGAAGTCACATGACCTGAGAGAAGCGTCTCGTCAAAGACGCAATGTGTGTGACTGCAGATAGTGCTTCTCACTTCAGTAGCCAATTTTCTCGTCCGCAGAGGGAGTAATTGAGCTCGAAGAGACGTTCGTATCTTATTCAATAATGCGCCTACGAATAGTTGACGCAGTATGAGGTGAATGTTGGAGAAGTGGGTCGTTATTTGGATTTTCGTCGCCCAATCCCACAAAATCTCACGAAGGAATAAGTAGCTGAAGTCGTCCCACTTACGTGTGTGATGGGGATAACCCACGAGCGCACGCGTCGGAACAGTGCGGCGAGAGTGTGGTGAGAGGGTTCTATACGTATAAGAGTCCCGTGCAAAGTCATACCATCGCCGTGAAGTTAAAATAACAAGTCACCCTAAGACGGGTCGCTCATCGAGATGTTCATTTTCGAGAATAACCCCCCCCCCGCCCTCCCCCCTCCCACAGAGCTTACCTTTAGGGCACTGGATACATGATGTCGGCACCTCGTCGGCAGGTTTGTGCGCTGACGTCCCTCTGGTTGCGATCCCCCTGGTGCGTCGGTATGCTCCGCATCATGTTCAGACTTTCCCGGGAACAAACGAAAGGCCGCGACGATGAGTCGGGCAGCGTCGCCTGGTGGGAGGGAGGACGATGACGCGTCTCCGCCGACTCGGATATCTCGCCAATGCCGGCGGCTAATGCACATGCTCGACGACAGGGGGAGCGACGGTGAGCGTCTCGTGACACCGTTGTACCTGACGGCCTTAAATGCCCCAAACAGAACAAAATCCCACGCCAAAGGCACGTCGTGACGCTGCTGTAGCAGGCAGGGGCTCTGTTATAATTTATGCGAGCGTATCGCAGCTCTCGTCGGTGTAGACGGTATGATATCGGCGCAAGCGGCTGCGATTCTGAAGCCCATCCTATTCACGACATCAAGAGGACCCAAACTGCCTTTAAACGCTCCAAATTTAATAGCTGGCCACGACCGCATCTCCAAATAGTTCAACCGTGCGCGTTGCGAAAGACAAAAATTAAACCCGAACCCTCCTGCGTTCTCTCGCTCTCAACGCCCCAGCCGAGTCCTTCAACCACGTCATCCTTCAGAGGTTCCGGGAGAAGGCGCACCTGCTAAATGGTAGGCCCGCACACATTTCATTAGTCCATTATCTTGAGTAAAGGGTGAATTGTTTAGTTTGTGGTCTGGTCGCATACTCGCTATGATAGCGCTCTTACTCTGCGCCTCCACAAAGAAAACATGTGTTTGTGAGCTGCATTGGGCCCATGGGTGAATTCTGTGGCGTCCTACTCTTGTACGCTGGAATCCGTCGAGGCATATGACTTTTGAGCAAGCCCAAAGAGGTTAGAACACCTTGTTGCGCTACTCCTAGCAGATTCCATCCGGCACTCTCGAGTTCTCTAGCTTTCAGACGAAATGTAAATAATGCACCTAAGAAGTCGATATACTTCTACTCTAAGCTCCCCTGTTGTCAAATTTGTGGTTCCGCTACGAACTGCGCACCGGCTTCGCTAATATCCCACAACCCCGGCAGAAGTCTACTTCTGGGCGCATTCAATTTCTCGAAATTAAATCACCACAGGTCTTACTTCAATTACACAATTGCTGGCCGAGGAAGGACCGGGTTAAAAATTTAATCTGACCTTAGAATAGCTGAAGCGAAGATGAAAATGGTTTTCTTCACGAATGTTTTTTTTTTTTAGTCGACGGGTTTTCGTACCGTAAGCAGTAATCTCTCAGTGGAGAGTTCTAGCATACGCGAACGCAGCGATGACATACTCGCGTCAAACGTATAGCATACCTGCCGGATGCCTGCACCGCATGCGCACTGACCGGGTGAGGAGGTTGTCCGGCATACGCCTACTGTGCTACGACTACCGGAGACTCTCCAATATCTTCTCGCTACATCTGCACTTCATTGTCTTCGAGTAGGGAGCCTCTGATTGGTTCTTCGGCACGGGCAGCAACACGTCTACATTACACGCCAGCCAATGGGAGCGCAGTGGAAAAAAAGGTAGAGCGAGTCGACAACCGTCAGATCTGACGGCGGCCTGGGCTGTTCAAGTGACTCGGTTTTTTTCCAACGCCGTAGGCGACGAATGCATGCGCGCAAGTCGTGAGACGGAAAGCGTCTGGTGACAGACCGGATGGCAGAATGCGATCTCAGGAAGCAATTGCCTCGCACACTACCTATGAGTCTGCCCCAGTGTTGCTATGCATGGACGCAACAATTGTGCTTCTGGGGATTTTCCGTCGTTTAGCGCTGCTCTCCTCAGAATCAGCGGCGCTCGAAGACGTGCACTATTACCAGCAGCATGGCTGGCAGCTTAGCGAGCAAAGCGAGGATCCCTGCGCAGGCAGGCAGGGGGTTTCGCAACGCCATCTGTCATGACATGCGCCGAGGTGCGGGCGTCCAGGTTTAGTCCATGTACAACGTAGAACACGTTCTGCCTTACTGCTTGGACCACGTAGAGCGGTACCACGATATAACCAATGCCATAAACTAAGTGCTCAGGAGTGTTAAAAAAAACTTGCTGCTAACATGAAATATGTCCATTTCTTTGGTAACTCGTCGTTGATAGTGCATCTCACTTTCATGAATGTCAACCGGCACGCGCTTATCACTAACCGCTCGAATAATCCCAGCTCCGCGAAGGCCGTGCAGGTTCTGTATAATGCAGAGTTGAAAGAAATAATCGATACATCTGTTGCAATAAAATATTCAAACTGTTCATCGAAAAGGAAGAAGGGTTTGCTTTCAGCACCAGCGTCATCGGTTCTTTATTTGCGCTTGTCTGCGACCCGCCCATTGGTTCCCCGGCTGGGGCAGCAACGTGTCGAGGCAACTCGGCAGCCAATAGGGGCCCAGAGCAGCGCCGCTGGCGTGAGTCGGCCAGCGTGGGACCGGATGACGAACTGCACGCAGCGCCTGGCTCGGTTTTCTACCAGGATGGTCGGCGGCGAACGCGTGCCCAATACGCACAAAGGAAAGCTTCTGGTGACAAACCGGATGGCAGAAACCGATCTCTTCCCGACAGCGATGCACACGTGTACTGTCCGTGACTACGACTGCGCAGCACGCTGTCGCCATGTCTGGGTATTTTCCTCGGGGATTTTCCAGCTTTGAGCGCGGTTCTTGTCAGCACAGATGGCGCTGCCGTATCGTGAAGGCGATTTTTTGATTAATTAATCAAATGCTATGCGCTGCCCGGCGCTCCAGATGCACCATGGTGTGCATCAGGTGGCAGGGATAGAAAAAATATTTGCCTTTGTCTTCATATTACGCCTACCTTACAATTCAAAGGAGTAAAGATCAGCTTAATAATCATTAATGGAATTTTATCCCTCAACCTTACACTTGTGCCAATGAGCCCCGTACTTTAGGGTTCCGCGTTATATTTCCCAGTCTGGGGTTCCTTAAGGGCGCCAGGTAGGCCTACACTTCTCATGCATTCTTCGGTATATTTAGGACCCATTTTCTCAGCAATATAGGTCATTCGGCTTTTGGCACATATTATTCCTCCCTCTGGCTTATTTTTACTACACTAGACTTGAGCCTTTGGAGCAAATATTCCCTTTTGCCATTCTTTTCAGACACCATATTTTTTTTTGCTCTTCTCCTAGAATAAAACTCATCGACAAAAAGAAAACCTACTCCGTAGACAAGTACCGTTCCGCAGCCCACTAGATTTGCACCTTTCTGCAGAAAAAGCCGCTGGCAAAAATCTGTCTTTTATGTTGTTTTTCTAATAACTGGTCAAAAGTAACAGAAAATGGAATTTTTTTTATGTGATATCCAAGACTAAGCACGCTTTTACGACAGTTTTTTTTTTCCATCATGCACAGAAACATCTGTTTAGTAGCCCCTATCCATGTGGCGAGTACAAGTTTTATTTCTGTGCTATTTTCCTTCTTAGTTTGCTTTTGTGGCCGCCCTTGCGATCAGTTCTCCGTCTGCCCTCCCCCCCCCCCCCCCCCTAAAGTGCTTTCAACGACAGTCCCCCTTAAGCAACCACATCGCGATGTAGCGACCCGGTGATACCTCGGGGGGTGCCTACGGGATCTCACAGATGTCATGTCGCTCTATGCTGCAATCACTGTACGTGAGCTCCGCGTCCAAAATGGCAATTTGGAGATCTGCAAACTAACGCAGGCATTCTTCTGGGAGTGCGCTCCCACTTCTTCTTCCCTCACTTCTTCCCTCATAGCCTGAGTCGATTACGGATGTTAAACCCACATACACCATAAATTTCATGAGAAAGTATAGACGTGCGAGTTGCAGACCTTCCATTACTCTCGCGTAGTGAAATTCCTAGGGCCGTATTGTGCAATGATCTCTTTCATTTGGCCGTGACGTCGGTGTGAAGAAAGCCACAGCAAATCAGAAAGCAAACGACCAATCACAGACACTGCCCATCTGGTTCTGGTGCCCCCGCACGCCAGCCTCCTCCCGCCGCATCAAGTGCGGCCGAGTCGCACGGAACACGCTGAGCCAGTTCGTTGTCCAAACGATGCCGTTTCTTTGCATAATCAAGATTAGCGGCGACAAAACCCGTCAGGCGGGCCGAACGTGTCTTGTTCATTCGTGGTCGTTGGCGCAGTTCCGCCAGTGCGATATGGACGCGGAAAGCCCATTTTCGTAGTGTTCCAGATCGGTTCCGAACGGGGTCAACTCATTTTTCAACCTTTCGTGAGTGGATCCCCCAAATTTCAGAGTGAGCCAAGCCCATATTGGTGGTGTCCCAGCTCGGTTCCGAATGTGGGTCCGCTTAGTTTTCAAATTTCTTAGAGTGGGCCAAGCCCATTTTGGGGGTGTCCCAGCATGGTTCCGAATGTGGGCAAGCTCAGTTTTCAAATTTCTTAGAGTGGGCAAAGCCCATTTTGGGGGTGTCCTAGCATGGTTCCGAATGTGAGTCAGCTCAGTTTTCAAATTTCTTAGAGTGGGCCAAGCCCACTTTGGGGGTGTCCCAGCATGGTTCCGAATGTGAGTCAGTTCACTTTTCAAATTTCTTAGAGTGGGCCAAGCCCATTTTGGGGGTGTCCCAGCATGGTGCCGAAAGGGGGTCAGCTCAGTTTTCAAATTTGTTAGAGTGGGCCAAGCCCATTTTTGGGGTGTCCCAGCATGGTTCCGAACTTGGGTCAGCTCAGTTTTCAAATTTCTTAGAGTGGGCCAAGCCCATTTTGGGGTGTCCCAGCATGGTTCCGAATGTCAGTCAGCTCAGTTTTCAAATTTCTTAGAGTGGGCCAAGCCCATTTTGGGGGTGTCCCAGCATGGTTCCGAACTTGGGTCAGCTCAGTTTTCAAATTTCTTAGAGTGGGCCAAGCCCATTTTGGGGGTGTCCCAGCATGGTTCCAAATGTGAGTCAGCTCAGTTTTGAAATTTCTTAGAATGGGCCAGGCCCATTTTGGGGGTGTCCCAGCATGGTTCCGAATGTGAGTCAGCTCAGTTTTCAAATTTCTTAATGTGGGCCAAGCCCATTTTGGGGGTGTCCCCGCTTGGTTGCGAACGTAGGTCAACTCAATATTGAAATTTACCAGAGTGGGTCCCCCAACTTTAAGGGGTGGGCCTAGCCCAATTTGTTGGTGACCCAGCTCGGTTCCGAACGTGGCCCAACTAAGTTTTAAAATTTTCGAGAGTGAACGAGCCAAATTTCAGAGTGGGCCAAGCGCATTTCTGCGGCCTCCCAGCTCGGTTTCGAAATTGGATCAACTCAATTTTGATATTTTCGGCAGGTGGTCACCCATAATTCAGAGTTGGCCAAACCCATTTTAGCCGTATCTCAGCTCGCTTCCGAACGTGTGTATACTCAACTTTCTGATTTCGGAGAGTCGGCCACACAAATTTCAGGGGTGGGCCAAGCCCATTTTAGTGGTGTCTCAGCTCGGTTCTGAACTTCGGTCGACTGCGTTTACAGAATCTAGGGAGTGGACCACCCAAATTTCAGAAGAAGGCCAATCCCATTTTTTGGGGTTCCCAGCTGGGTTCCGAACATCGGTTAACTAAATTTTCAATTTTCCGGAGTGGGCCAATGAAATTTCAGAAGTGGGCTACGCCCATTTTGGGGGTGTCCCAGCTCGGTTCCGAGCGTGGGTTAACTCAATATTCAAATTTGCAGTAGTGGGCCACCCAAGTTTCAGGGGTGGTGAAAGCCCATTTTTGTGGTGTCTCAGCTCGCTTCCAAACGTGGGTAAACTCAATGTTCAAATTTTCGGTAGTGGGCCACCCAAGTTTCAGGGGTGGTGAAAGCCCATTTTTGCGGTGTCTCGCCTGGGTTGCGAACGTGGGTCAACTCAATGTTCAAATTTTCGGTAGTGGGCCACCCAAGTTTCAGGGGTGGTGAAAGCCCATTTTTGTGTTGTCTCAGCTGGGTTCCACGTGGCTCAGCTCAGTTTTCATATTTTCGAGAGTGAACCACCCAAATTTCAGAGCGGGCCAAGCGCATTTTGGTGGTGCCCTAGCTCGGTTCCGAACGTGGGTCCACTCAATGTTCAGATTTTCGGAAGTGGGCCATCCAAATTTCAGAGTCGGCCAAGCGCATTTTGGTGGTGTCCCAGCTCGGTTCCCAACGTGGGTCAACTCATTTTTGAAATTTGCGGGAGTGGCCCACCCAAGTTTCATGTTTGGGCAACTCCATTTTTGCGGTCTGCCAGCTGGGTTTCGAAATTCGATCAACTCAATTTTGAAATTTTCGCCTAAAAGGAACCGTATTTAAGCATTGCCCAAGAAGATTTTATGGTTGTCTCAGCTGGGTTCCGAAAGTGGGTAAACTCAATTTTCAGATTTCGGGGAGATATCCACACAAATATCAGGAGTGCGCCAAGCCCTTTTTGGGGGTGTCCAAGCTTGGTTGCAAACGTGGGTCAACTCAATATTGAAATTTTGGGGAGGGGGCCACCCAAACTTCAGGGGTGGGCCAAGCCCATTTTCGGGGGGTCCCAGCTCGGTTTCGAAATTGGGTCAACTCTGTTTTGAAATTTTCGGCAGTGGGCCACTCATATTTCAGAGCTTATCAAGCCCAATTCAGGGGTATCTCTACTCGCTTCCGAACATGGGTAAACTCAATTTTCAGATTTCGGGGATTGGACCACCGAAATTTTAGAAGAGGGCCAATCCCATTAATTGGGTTTGCCAGCTGGGTTCCGAACATGGGTTAAGTAAATTTTCAAATTTTCGGGTGTGGGTCAATGAAATTTCAGAAATGGGCCACGCCCATTTTGGGGGCGTCCCAGCTCTGTTCCGAGCGTGGGTGAACTCAATTTTAAAATTTTCGGGAATGGATCTCCCAAATTTCGGGGGTGGGCCAAACCCATTTTGGGGGTGTCCGAGCTCGGTTCCGAACGTGGGTCAACTCACTGTTAAAATTTTCGGTACTGGGTCACCCATATTTCAGGGGTTGGCCAAACCCATTTGGTGGTGTCTCCGCTCCAACAAGCCTTAGTCGGGCGCGCCCGCGCGGATGCCACCGCAACTGGGGTCCCATACTAGGGACCTCCACCTAGTGTTTGTAAGGATCGGTCCCTTACGGGCTGATCCAAATATATCTCCTGTTCATTCTTAATAAATGTTTTCACCACCATCACCGCTGGCTTCCGAACGTGGGTCAACTCAATGTTCAAATTTTCGGAAGTAGGCCACCAAATTTTCAGGGGTGAGCCTAGCCCATTTTTGTGCTGTCTCAGCTCGGTTCTAAACGGGGGTAAACTCAATTTTCAAATTTTCGGAAGATGGCCACCCAAATTTCAGGGGTGGACCACATCCATTTTGGTGGTTCTCAGCACGGTTCTGAACATGGGTAAACTATATTTTCAAATTTTTGGGGGTGGGCCACCCAAATTTCATGCGTGGGCTAAGCCCATTTTGGTGGTGTCTCAGCTCTGCTCCGAACGTGGGTCAATTCAATGATCAAATTTTCGGAAGTGGGCCACCGAAATTTCAGGGGTGGGCAAAGCCCATTTTGGGTGGTGGTGGTGGTGGTGAAAAACATTTCTAGTGCAATAAATATTTACAGAGAGGTGATTGGGGTAGGCCCTATTGGCCCTTTCCCCTAACAATACTAGGTGGAGCCCCTATTCCGGGGCCCCATTGGCAAGCAACGCCGCCCGCGTCCGGTGAATTAAGGCCTTTTGGGTCTTTAGGTCCTGACAGCCGAGCAGGGCCGCCTCCCAGTCCACTCTGGTGGTGTTGGGGTTGGGGGGGATAGATGGGTTTGATTGACACGCTCAAACCATGTGGAAGGTGGCAGCCACCTCCCCACAGAACTGGCACGTGCCATCAAAGGATGCGTTGAAATGTTTAAGTACCGCCGGGCACAGTACAGTGTTAGTAAGAATTTTGATGAGGAGGCGCTCGTCAGCGCGATCCAGTCCCTTACAAGGGGCCGGGTAGCGCCAGTGCTCCTCCTTGTAGTAATCGGGGATGTGTTTGAATGTAAGGGCCAGATTGTCTGATTGGGAGTAGGCGTCCAAGGACAGGGAGATAGCCCGGGGAGAGAGCGCGCGGGCGGCCTGATCGGCCTGTTCGTTTCCCTGGAGGCCCTCGTGACCGGGGGCCCAAATCATGTTGCGTGGAGTTGGATCTTCGCATCGGCAGCTATATTCCAATATGCGCCAGGCAAGCGGGGGAGCCCAGCCCAACTCATAGTTCCGACAGGCCCCTCGCGAGTCGGTGATGATGTGTTTCGACTTGGGAGTAGTGAGAGACAGAGCAATGGCAATCTCCTCCGCGTGTGTTGCGCTGTAGGCTTTGAAAGTGAGCCCGTTAACTGTGTTTGTGTTGTGTACGACTGCGGCCGTGTACCACACCCCGTGGTGTGAGCCAACGCTTCCGCGCGCGCCTGGCGACGACCGCTATGGTCTTCTCTGGACATGTTGCGGGGAAGGGGTCGGACCCGGAGGGCGCGTCTCCAGGGTTCTGGCACTCTCTCCCTTTCCTCAATATGGTAGTCATGTTTGATGTGTAGCCGGTCCAAGAGGCGGCGACCGGACGTGGTCTGTGCAAGACGCGTGTATTGGTTGACTAAGTGGGCTTCTCGAAGCTCCCGGAATGTGTTTACCACGCCCAAGGCCAGAAGTCGCTGGTTGGACGTGGTGACCGGGAGGTCGAGAGCCCGCTTGATGACTTTCCGGTGGATGACCTCCAGTTGGTCATCATCATGTTTGCGCAGGTGCAAGTAGGGGGTTGAGTAGAGGATTCTACTCGTTACGAAAGCATGGGCAAGCCGCAGTGCATCCTTGCTTCGTAATCCGCCCCGCTTGTTGGAGACCCGGCGGACCATGCGGCCCACCTGGTCTCCCACTGTGCGAAGTTTGGCTAGGGTAGTGTCGACCCTGCGTTGATGGTGTATGAAGAGATCAAGGACGCGGATCTCCTTGGACTCCCGGATCGGTCCCGAGGGGAGACTGATGCAAAGCGGAGTTGTGTCCCGAGGGGAGGGAGGTATGTGCACAAATTCTGATTTAGATGGGGCGCACTGGAGTCCGCAGTAGGCCGCGTAGTCGTCGACTAGGGTCGCCGCTGCTTGCAGGCAGGATTCCATGTGGCCCAGGTTATCTTGCGTGGCCCAGATTGTAATGTCATCCGCATAAAGAGCGTGATGTATCCCGGGCAAAGAAGACAGTTTGGAGGGAAGATGAAGCATTGCCAAATTGAAGAGGAGGGGAGACAGAACCGCGCCTTGAGGTGTTCCCCTCGAGCCGATGGTGTATCGCCCGTGTTCCGCATCTTGTATGCGTATGTAGGCTTGACGGTCTGTAAGAAATTGTTTTATGTAGTTGAATGTTTTGTGACCACAGTTGGTGTTGCTGAGGTGGTCCAGGATTACTTCGTGTTTGACGTTGTCGAATGCACCTATAAGATCCAAGGCCAGGACCACCTTGTCGTTGTGGGGACATTCGACAGGATCTAAGATGTCGTGGTGAAGCTGCAGAAGTATATCCTGTGCAGACTTGTGAGGGCGAAAACCGAACATGGTGTCCGCGAAAGTGTGCTGTGTTTCGAGAAAATCGGAGAGTCTGTCGCGCACCATCGTCTCCATCAGCTTGCCGACACAAGACGTGAGGGAGATGGGGCGAAGGTTCTCCACATCAATAGGTTTGCCGGCCTTCGGAATAAAGGTCACGAGAGCCGATTTCCAATCGAGAGGGAGAGAAGTCTCTCCGTCCCAAATGTTATTGATGTATTTGAGGAGCGCGGCGTAGGCTGCGTCGGGAAGGTTGGCCAAGAGCTTGACCGTAACCTTGTCGCGCCCGAGTGCAGTGCTCCGCTTCATTTTGCTTAAGGCTGCCCGGAGGTCGTGGAGTTGGAAAGGCTTGTCCAGCTCCGTGTTATCTTCGCCTGCATACGAGTACGCCGCCTGCCAGGGGTCCTTAGTAGTGCACAGGTAGCGATCCCTGAGCGTGTGCGCTAGCTGTTTTGTCGTTCCTGTAAAGTTGTGCAAGGCCCTATGTAATTGGCGTTGGGTTTCCCTGCGTGTTTGTATTGGATCGATGAGAGCGCGGAACAGGCGCCACGTGTTGCGGCCAGACATCTGGCGAGCAGCCGCGTTGCACCGGTCCACCCAGTTAGTGTCGGCTAGCTGAGTAGCATATTCCGCTGCCCGTTGTGTGAGTTCGAGGATGCGGTTCTTTAGGCGTCTGTTATGTTTCTGTTTCTTCCATCGCTTCGTGAGGCTGCGACGGGCCTCCCAAAGGTGGAGAAGGTGGTTGTCCACGTCTGTTTGTGTTTCTGTGAGCTGTATCTGCTTTTCGTGTTGTGTGAGTGTAGACGTGAGCGATCTGGACCAGGCGTCGTATCCCGACTGGAGGGGGTCTACGATAGGTAGAGAGGTGCGGAAAGTCGTCCAGTCAGGGATACGAACTTGTTTTAGTGGGCGTTTCAGGGGATGCATGTAAATGGTTGTGTTGATTATACAATCACTACCTAGAGTGTCCTCTGTATTCAGCCAGTCGTCATGGCGTATGTTGCGTGTAAATGTGAGATCCGGGCAAGTATCTCGTTGAATGGAATTGCCGACACGTGTTGGGTTGGCGGGGTCAGTGTGCAGGGTGAGTCCAAGTGTGGAAAGAAGTTCCGCAAGCTTCCTCCCAAGCACTGAAACCATCGTGTATGGGAAAGACGGTGTTGTGGGAAGTGTCACCTCCTGCGCAGTGAACAAGTATACATGTTTGCAGGTTGTGTTGAAATGTGTAGTTTGTGAGTTTGGCACCAGCGCCGGGTTCCTGAAGGGCAACCACGGCGACGAGGAACTCAAGGTTCTCAAGATAGAGGCGGAGATGAGCCCGCTTCTTGTGGTTCTTGAGACCTCGGCAGTTTCACTGCATTAGTGTAAGCGGCTGAGTTGTTCTTGCTCGCGACTTAGGGTTGGGGGCCATGGTCGGAGGCGGAGGGTGGGGTCACGTTGTTAAGACTCCCCAGTCCGCTAGTGCCCGGCGCAGACATGCAGGAGTCTTCCGAGAAGTCAAATTCATCGGGAATAACTCTGTTGAATTTGGAGGGGCGGTTAGCGTCCCTGATTGGCCCTACGCGTTTAAGGACGCGCGGATTATCTTTTATCCATGTTTGGATAATGTGAGTTACGGCTTGTGTCACCTGAGAAAGCTGATCTTAGGGGCTCCACCTAGTATTGTAAGGAAAAGGGCCAATAGGGTCCTGCCCCAATCACCTTTCTGTAAAAATTTAATTGCCTATAAATGTTTTTACCACCACCATCTTGGGACGTCCTCCTTCTTGCTTCCAGGAATCAGCTTAGTAATCCTTCAAAATGTGCTCATGCGTGCGTGCGTGCGCGCGTGCGTTTGAAGACCGTTTGAAGTCTATAAAACACATCATTTATTGCTTTCACGGTACAGGAAATCGATACCGGCAGATTGCACTCCCCTGCTCCCCCCCCCCTCTCCCCATGAGCTTTGGCGTGAGAGAGTACATACTGAGAAAAATTCGCAGAAACACAAGGACAAATCAGGGACAAGACAAGGACGAGCGCTCATCCTTGTCTTGTCCCTGATTTGTCCTCGTGTTTCTGCGCAATTTCTTCAGTATGCATATCAACCAACAAGCCCAACTTTCTGCTCTACTAACTGAGAGAGTACAAACTACTTTATTTTGGACCATACTGGAACATCTTCCCAGTAACGAGGTAAGTGGGCACCGCTTTGGCCTTGGCCGAGGTTGCCATGCATGGAAGCCCTCCTCCGCGCGTTCATGATTCGTCTTCAACTCATGCATGCCATCTTTCCTTTTAAAAGCCCAAGCACCGCCAAACATCTTGCTGCTTGTGCGATGCACGCGATACGCGCACTGCTGCCTACCCCTCGTATACCCAACGGGCAGCCGCCAAAGAACAGACACCAGAATAGGCTTGCCGCGCGCCTTTCCTTCATTAGAGGCGCCCTATACCGGCACAGCAGATAGCAAAGCTTTGCAACATAAAGAAGCGAATGACTCGAAGGGCACCGGTTCGAATCACGATGACAGCTAGCAGTAGAAAAGCTGTGGGGGCTCTCATCTACCACTTCGACCAATTTCACACAGGAAGACGCATGACCTCACAGTAGCACGTCTGGTAAACACGGATTCTCTGTGACTGCAGGTAGTAGTTCTTACTTCAGCACCCAATGTTCTCGTCGGCAGGGAGAATTAATTGAGCCCGAGGAGACGTAGGTATCTCATTCAACAATCTGCCTACGAAGAGTTGACGCAGTTTGAGGTGAAAGTTGGTGAAGTGGGTCGTTGTTGGCTTTTTGCTCGCCCGGTTGCACAATATCCCACGAAAGATTAACTAGCTAAAGTCTCAACAGCAATGCGCCAGGCGGAGCGTAACCCATGAGCACACAAGTCGAATGAAAAGGCTTGCCTTCAGCATGCGATCTTCGCAAAGCAGGGGTACTAATTCGTCCACCGTGGCCAGCAGTGTATTCCCTTCAAGAGACACTATCGGAATAATCATCGGAACTATAGCGATCACTCTCATACATTCTCGATTGACGGCTTCCAGACAATGCCCTGGTAAGGGGCTGAAAATGGCATTGGTGTATGAGGTGTGCTTGTAAAACACCAGTCGCTAAGCGCAACGCGACGTAGGAGAGGGCTCCACGAGCCTTGAATGTCTATGTGGCCTGTTTGATGGCCCGCGGAATCGAAGCAGCCACGGTTATCTGTGGGGTGGTGGTGGTGAAAACATTTATTCAGAACGCACAGGAGGTGTTCGGATCAGCCCGTAAGGGACCGATCCTTACAAACACTAGGTAGAGGTCCCTAGTTGGAGGTCCCTAGGGACCTCCTAGGGTCCCTAGGAGGTCCCTAGTGGAGGTCCCTAGGTGGAGGGCGCCCGGACGCGCCCGAGTAAGACTTGTTGGGCCTGTAAGT